>NC_044552.1:114141328-114462161 GCF_007565055.1 Rhinopithecus roxellana
TTTCATTGGGAAAAGGGGAAGTGCAACTTGGTACTTGAACTTTAAAATTACCTTAGATTTTACTTTTGACCCTTGAGGTAACTTAAACATGGCAGAAAACACTTAAAAAATAGACTTTATTTTTTTAAAGCAGTTTTAGGTTTGCAGCAAAAGAGAAAACCTTTTTTTTTTTATTTTTTTATGTTTTTTAGAGACAGAGTCTCATTCTGTCACTCAGGCTGGGGTGCAGTGGTGCCATCATGGCTCATAGCAGCCCGGGCTTAAGGGATCGAGCCTCCTGAGTAACTGGGACCACAGGCACGTGCCACTACACCTGGCTAATTTTTAAATTTCTTTTTGCAGAGAGGGGGTCTCCCTATGTTGTCCAAGCGGGCCTCCCACTCTAAGCTCAAGTGATCCTTCCACCTTGGCCTCCCAAAGTGTGGAGGTTACAGATGTGAGTCTGTAAAAGCACTTCTGATATTCAAAAGCTGTGGTAGGCCGAGCACCATGACTCATTCTTGTAATCCTCTAGCACTTTGGGAGGCCAGGGTGGGAGGATCACTTGAAGCCAGGAGTTTAAGACCAGCCTGGGCAACAAAGTGAGACCCCCGCCTCCGACCCCAGTCTCTACAAAAATTTTAAAAATTAACTGGATATACTGGTATGCATCTGTAGTCCCAGCTGCTCAGGAGGTGGAGGCAGGAGGATCACTTGGGTCCAAGAGTTTGAAGTTACAGTGAGCAGATCGCACCACTGCACTCCAGCCTGGGTGACAGAGTGAGACTTCGTCTCAAAAAAAAAACGAAAGTCTGTCTTGAGTCCTCTGTAATTTTCACTGGGTGTGGTGGCTCATGCCTGTGATCCCAGCTACTTGGGAGGCCGAGGCGGGGGCATTGCTTGAGCCTTGGGAGTTCAAGACCAGCCTGGGCAACCCTGTTTCTTAAAAAAAAAAAAAAAAAAAAGCTATGGAAAATTATAGCCTGTCCTTCCTGTGATGATAGTGGATTTTTAAGGATAGTTGGTATGAAATACATATGTAACAGTTATTTCATGAATATAGGAATAGGAAAATATATTCAGTAGTTGTCTTAGAGATAACATTCTTTAATGTCCCGAGTTTATATTTGGGATCTGCTTTCTTTTTCTTGTCCTTTAGGAGAAAGTGTTATTGGTGGGGATGATACTTTAGAAACCAGATTTCTAGGGGAAGAAAAATTCTAGAATTAAATGGGTTAATCCTTCACCCAATGTTAGCTGCTTTTGTCAAGCTTTATGTCTCTCCCCTTTAAAAGAGGGAGATATTATGCTGATTTTGTCACATGATTCCACATTATTATTTTACTAGTAAAATATTTGGGGAAAAGAAAGTTGTATAAGCAATCATACATCGTACACAAATAATCGTACATTATTAAATAATCATACATTATTTAATAATGTACGATTATTTGTGGAGTGGTACAAATATTAAGCAGATTCGCGATTTTATAGGAGAGTACATTAAAGGACAGTGACAAGCAACTAAAGATTGGTGATATTATTTGAGCTAATGGTTTTATTAAGCAAAGGGCAGAGGATATGAAAATACCTGTGTTTTTCAAGGCAGGTATTCTGTTTTCCATTTTTATATATTCATTTCATTTATGAAATAAAGTTTCTTAATACAATTGGGGGAATTTAGTTGCTATTATTTAAGCAGAGTATAACTGAGATTTTTAGTATGTTATTTTTAAACTGTACATTTCTGACATAAAGTTGATCATGTTTTTAAAGGACCCGTTAGTGGTGGAACTTTCAAGGCCTGGACCACTGACCTCAGCCTTGTTCCTGTTTCTTCACAGCATGAAGGAGACTGAAAAAGGACCACTTTCTCCTAACGTTCTTTTTCATCAGCTTTGTCAGAAGTGGGTGCATCTATATAATATAAGTAATTAATACTTATATATATTATATATATATAAGTAATTATGAGTTACAAAATACTAATGTATTTATCACTTAACGTGAATAGTCATTCTTACTGTAACTTTGCTATTACTGCCCAGACTATCAAGAGAAAGAACTAACATTTATTAGTTGCAGCTCTATGCTTTATGAAAATTATATCTCAGTCCTTGGAAGAAGCAGATTATCCTCATATATAAGGGGGAGACACAGAAATTAAATGGCTCACCTAGTCTGAGTGAAAAGCTGAGAATCAAATAGAGGTCTGTCCTGACTTGGATGCCTTTGTTGTAATACCATAAAGTAAGAAAATCATAGAGTTGTAAAATCTAGAAAGTACTGTAAGATCATCTAATCTAGCTTTCTTATTTTAAAAGATGAGCTGTGAGGCAAATAGAGTTTAAGTGAATTTCTCAAGGTATTACAGTATGTTTAAAAACAAAATCCTTATGTGTCTGGAAATAAACACATAGAGGAACTGACTTGACTTTAATGCATTCATGCATTCATTTCTATAAAAAATTCAGAGATTGCTTTTTATGAGTTACTTGCTAGAATTCAGGGATACACAATGTATATTGCATCACAAATGTGCCCTGTCCTCATGGAACTCACAAGCTAGTCCAGTCCACAATTACTGAAATATGTAGAAGGAAAATTATTTGAATATGAGCTTGTATTTTTGCATATTTATAGACTTTAAAATCTCATTTTAATTAAAACTAGTAATGAATGCCATGATTTTTATATATAGTCCAAAATAGAGGGCTTAGTGTATATTTCATTTGGTTGGCGAATGATATTTCTTCAAAGCCTGAAGACCAAAAAACCTGCAAAAGTCTCAGAGGCATGAGTGTTTCGCAGAGTTAAAAAGTTTTTAGCACAGCCATAATAAAGAATGAAATCATGTTATTTGCAGCAATATGGATGCAGCTGGAGGCCATTATCCTAAGGGAATTAATGCAGGAACAGAAAACCAGATACCAAGTGTTCTCACTGATAAGTGGAAGCTAAACATTGGGTACTCACGGACATAAAGATGGCAATAATAGAGACTGGGGACTACTAGAGGTGGGAGAGATTGAGGGAGGAAGGGTGAAAAACTAGCTGTTGGATACTATGCTTAGTACCTGAGTGACAGGGTCATTCATACCCTAGACCTCAGCATCAAACAATATACCTGCAGGTAACAAACCTGCACATGTACCCCGCATCTAAAATAAAAGTTGAAATTAAAACAAAGTTATTAGGGCATTGTATGCTTTAGAAATTTGTTTCTGACTTTGCCAGAAATAACTTGTATAATTTTCTTCCTGGTTATAAAGGTTTATTAGCATTTTGAAAATTATTATTAAATAATGGGCACTCATAGGTAAAAATTCAAACTCCTCTCTATACTCCTCAGAAGTAACTATTACCTGATTCTTTCCAAAAGTGATTATACATACACAGGCATATGCAAATCGTTTGCAACTTGCTTGATTTGCTTAGTATATTTTATACATCTTTCCATGTTAGTACGTGTATGTATAACTTAGTTTTGTATGTATACACTGTACTTGCGGAAGTACATCAGTAGGATAAATTCTTAGAAGTAGAATAACTAGATCAAACATTATTTGAAGAGTTTTATTTATTTTTTGTATTTTTTAGGAGACAGGGTCTCGCTCTGTGCCCAGGCTCAAGTGCAGTGGCCCGATCATAGTCTAATTCCTGGGCTCAAGCATTCCTCCCTGCTCAACCTCCTAAGTAGCTGGGATTACAGGCATGAGCATCCATGCTTGGCCAAAAAGTTTTAAATTGCTTTCTTTTTGTTTGTTTTATGGCGTTTACTTTTAAAAGAAGTATGCATTAGACAAATTTGTTTTTTTTTTTTTTGAGACGGAGTCTCGCTTTATCACCCAGGCTGTAGTACAGTGGTGCGATCTTTGCTCACTGCAAGCTCCGCCTCCTGGGTTTATGCCATTCTCCTGCCTCAGCCTCCCGAGTAGCTGGGACTACAGGCGCCCACCACCACGCCCGGCTAATTTTTTGTATTTTTAGTAGAGATGGGGTTTCACCGCGTTAGTCAGGATAGTCTCTATCTCCTGACCTTGTGATCCGCCCGCCTCAGCCTCCCAAAGTACTGGGATTACAGGTGTGAGCCACCGTGCCTGGCCAAATATTTTTTTTTTTTAATCAGGTAAAGATTTAAGCCATATGTGTTTGGGTTTATTTCTGAACTATATTCTGTTTCATTGATCTGTATGTCTTATCTTTACCCCAAAGCCTACACTGTCCTGATTACTGTAGCTTCATAGTAAGTCTTGCAATTGAGTAATATGAGTTCTCAAATTTTGGTCATCCTTTTCAAACTATTCTAGGTTTTTTTGTTGTTGTTTTGTTTTGTTTTCTGAGACAGAGTTTCACTCTTGTTGCCTGGGCTGGAGTGCAATGGCATGATCTTGGCTCACTACAACCTCCACCTCCTGGGTTCAAGCAATTCTCCTGCCTCAGCCTCCCGAGTAGCTGGGATTACAGGCGCCCGCCACCACGCCTGGCTAATTTTGTATTTTTACTAGCGACGGGTTTCTCCATGTTGGTCAGGCTGGTCTTGAACTCCCAACCTCAGGTGATCTGCCCGCCTTGGCCTCCCAAAGTGCTTGGGGTCCAGGCGTGAGCCACTGCACCCGACTGGTCCTTTTTTTTCTAAGTAAATTATAGAATCAGATTGTCAGTTGGGATTGTTTTGAATGTGTAGATCAATTTGGGGAGAATCAACATCTTAACAATGTTGAATCTTTTAATGTATGATATCTTACCAGTTTTCTAGGTCTTTGATTTTTCTCATCAAGGTTGTATAGTTTTCAGCATACAAATCCTGCATATGTTTTGTTAGATTTATCTTAAGAATTTCATGTTTTTATGCTATTTATTGTGAATTGTACTCTTTTTAAAAAATTCACTTTCCAATTGTTCATTGTTAATACACAGAAATACAGTTGATTTTTGTATACTGACCTTGTTTCTTGCTACCCTACCCAACTTGCTTTACTAGTTCTATTAGCTTTTTGCTGATTCGTTGGTATTTCTTATATAGACAATAATGTCATTGGCAAGTGAAGATTATTTCTTTCCAATCTGTATCATTTTATATCTTTTTCTCATTTTATATCACTGGCAAGGACAACCAATACAATACATATTGCAATGGGACTCTTCTTGGAAAAAAGATGAAAAAGGACTGCCAATACAATGTTGGAATGGTGAAATGAGTGTCTTGCCTTATTCCTGATTTTAAAGGGAGAGCCTTCAGTCTTTCACACATAAGTGTGATAATAACTATAGTTTTTTCATACGTGCCTTTTATCAGGTTGAGGAAATTCCCAATTATTCTTAATTTTTCTATTTTTCTGAGAGTTCTTATCAAGAAATGGATTTTTAAAAAATACTTTTTCTATATCAAAATAATCATTTTTTTTTTTGTCTGTTGGAATAGTAAATTATATTGGTGGATATTCTGACTAGCTTTACTAACGTATATTTGACATAAAGCAAATTGTACATATTTAAAGTGTACTATTGGGGCCAGACACAGTGGCTCACACCTGTAATCCCAGCAGTTTGGGAGCCAAGGTGGGAGAATTGCCTGAGGCCAGGAGTTTGAGACTAACCAGGACAACACAGGGAGACTCTATCTCTATGAAAAAAAAAAATTTGCCAGAGGTGTGATGGTGCGCACCTGTAGTCCCAGCTACTCTAGAGGCTGAGGTAGGAGGATCACTTGAGCCTGGGAGTTTTGAGTGTACAGTGAGCTGTTAGTGTCATTGCACTCCTGTCACCCCGTCTCTCTGAAAAATAAAGTATACTATTGGATAAGTTTTGACATATCTATACACTTTGTGTGTGTGTATATATACATACATTCATTCAATATAATGAATGTATCCATCACCCCCCAAAGTTTTGTGGGGCCCCTTTGTAATCCCTTTCTCTGGAACCTCTCCCCTAAACTCCATCCCTGGGTGGTATACCACTTACCTGTGTTTTTGTTGCAATAGATTAGTTTGCATTTGGGAGAATTCTATAGAAATGGAATCATACATAGTGTACTCTTTTTTATCTGACTTCTTTCACTTGGCATAATTTGTGGTTTATTCATGTTGTGTGTACACGAACCAGTCTCTTGAAGTTTCTATTACAGTGGTGATTATCAGACACTTTGACCACTTGTGATGAGCCTTATTTGGGAGCAAGGTCTTCAACTTTGTGTTTGTGTTGGTTTTATTTGGTTTTCTGCTTCTGCATTAGTTCACTTAGGGTGACGGCTTTCAGCTGCTTCCATGTTGCTTGCTGCAAAGGACGTGATTTTGTTCTTTTTTTTTATGGCTGTGTAGTATTCCTTGGTGTATATGGACCACATTTTCTTTATCCAATCCACCATTTATGGGCACCTAGGTTGATTGCATGTCTTTGCCATTGTGAATAGCACTATGATGAACATAGAAGTGGATTAAATTTCTTTTTCTTGACAGTCTCATAATTTATGCTTGTACATGTATTTTTCTCTTATGCCTTGAGGTTTTCAAAAGTCCTCTCCTCTTTCTCATGGCAGTACTTTTACTAAAGTACATTTCCTGGGAATCCTTAGTGTTCCCCTTATTTTGAATAGGCTGAATATTTTCACATGTTTGGTGATTTTTCTCTTTTAATCCTTTAATAGGTTTGAAAGTCTCTCTTGATATGGGTAGCTCAGACAGGCTCCATCATAGAGTCTATAAATCATCCTATGATTTTTTTTTTTTGCCCATTCCTAGGTAAAAAAGAAAAAGCAAATCTAAGTTTATTAAATTTTCTTCAGTGGTTTAGAAGGCAGTAAATAGTTTTTGCAGTGGTTGAGATGGAGCTATAGGCAGAGACATGGTGGAAGCCATTTCTCTTTGTTGAGGAATGATTTCCTTCTTGTGTGTCTGCTTTGAAAGCCATAAACTGCCCCCTCCTCCTACCTACCCCTTGGCTAGTGAAGATCTCTAAAGGATTCTCCTGCTCCCTATTCTAGTCGTCTGCTACTTCACTGGCCTTCTTTGGAGTGTACAGCATAAGTGCAGGGTTCTGCAGTTTCTACCTCTCCTGATGCCAGCTGTGGAGGTCCAGATAAGACTAGAATATGTGTCCATCTTGATTTCTGTCCTCATTTCTAATCTAGGAGGTAGGTTCTGGACACCACGTGCAGGTAGGGAAGCCCATCAAGGTAATAAAGTGTTGTCAGCATGTTGCTATGTGCTGCTAGTTAGCAAGAATGTCTGGAGTGGTGTTTCCTCTTACAGGCTAGATTGACTACCAGTTAATGTTTTAGCAGTCAGGTACTCACTTTCTTTGTATTATTAGGATGAATATTTATCCTGAGATAATGAAGACCAGTAATCACATTTTGTCTATTTAGTTGGAAAAGTAGTAAACTGCGTCTTTATGCCATTTGGTGTGTGTGGGTGTGTGTTTTGGTAGAGAACGGGGTTTTTTGCCTTGTTGCCCAGGCTGGTCTCAAACTCCTGAGCTCAAGTGATCTGCCCCTCAGCCTCCCAAAGTGCTGGGATTACAGGCATAGGCTGCCGCACCCGGCTAATAATATGCTATTTCAAGTGCATTTAGACAAGAGTGTCGAACCATGGAATGATTATGCTTTTTTTTCTTTCCTCTTTTGTCTTTAAATCACAGGGCACCTCGATTTAAAGATTTCCAGCAACAGGACAGTCAGGAGCTTCTTCATTATCTTCTGGATGCAGTGAGGACAGAAGAAACAAAGGTCAGGTTTCTTTATGTATATCATATATTCTCTTCAAGAAGAGGATACAAAACTAAGGAAGTATTGAGGGGCCAAGGCGGGGTGTATCATCTGAGGTCAGGAGTTTGAGACTAGCCTAGCCAACATGGTGAAACCTCCTCTCTACTAAAACATAAAAATTAGCCGGGTATGGAGGTGCATGCCTGTAATTCCAGCTACTTGGCAGGCTGAGACATGAGAAGTGCTTGAACCCAGGAGGCAGAGGTTGTAGTGAGCCGAGGTCATGCTACTGCATTACTCCAGCCTGGGTGACAGAGTGAGACTGTGTCTCAAAAAACAAACAAAAAACAATTTCTACTGCAATTTAAAAGTACAGTTGAGAAATAATTTAATTTTTTAGAATAAATATTCTAGATATTTTTTCTTTCTTCTGTAAGATATTTACCTTTATCCTTTTACAGCCCTATTGTCCTTTTTAGTTAATGCCCTTTGGCTGTAAATAAAATAATTTAAACTAGCTTAAGTAAAAAGGAATTATGGCTGGGCATGGTGGCTCATGCCTGTAATCCCAACAGTTTGGAAGGCTGAGGCAGGTGGATCACCTGAGGTCAAGAGTTCAAGACCAGCCTGGGAAACATGGTGAAACCCTGTCTCTACTAAAAATATAAAAATTAGCCAGGCGTGGTAGCGTGCACCTGTAATCCCAACTACTTGGGAGGCTGAGGCAAGACAAACGCTTGAACCCTGGAAGTGGAGGTTGCAGTGAGCCAAGATCGTGCCAGTCTACTCCAGCCTGGGTGACAGAGTGAAACGCCATTAAAAAAAAAAAAAAAAAGAAGAGGGAATCTTAAGATGCAGGGAGATATTCCTGGGGGATATAGGAACAGGAAATCTGTCAGGAATCCAGAAAGCATTCTTCTTCTTATCCTGGTTTCTCTGGCTCTGTAGATAATTTTCTTCATTTTTCTCCATGCAGACCAAGCAGTATTTGTATGTCATAGTTCCATGTATGTAAAAACTATACTGGCTATTCATGATTCTTGATTTTTAAATTCCCAGTAGACAGAAACTTCATTATTCCATGTTGGATTAGATTCCACTCATGGATCAGTTGTTTGTGGCTAGGAGAGAGGAGTCCCAGCCTCTTGGATGAGAGAGCATTTCTCAGAAAAGGAATAGCCCATGGACTGGATAGATTCCCCAAACAGTGTTGATTGTAGGCCTATCCCCTAAATGATTGGCTCTTTATTGACTTTAATGTTAAATTAGTTAAATTCAACTTCTTCTCGGGAGGGGTTTCCTATGCACATAGGATTCAGTTTATCAGAGAAAATGCAAGATATTAAGGATGTCAGATACACAGTACGCACTCTCCATTTTCCTCCCTCTTACTCATAAAAGACATTGTTAATCATTCCTAACAGTCCAGAATTATTTTCTGAGCACACCACTGTGGGCAGCCCTTGTCAGTCATAGTTGGAATAATAGGTGAAAACCTGTTTTCCATCCAAGGCAAATATGCTTCTTAATCTATATGGTAATATGTAATAAAAGCAGCCAAGTGTTCAGTGAAGTACATACAAGCTAGTGCTAGGCATGATGGACCTTCCTTTTTTTAAAAAAAAATTCTGCCAGGTATGGTGGCTCATGCTTGTAATTCCAGCACTCTGGGAGGCCAAGGTGGGTGGATCACTTGAGCTCAGGAATTTCAGACCAGCCTGGTCAACATGGTGAAACCATGTGTCTACTAAAAACACAAAAATTAGCCATGCGTGGTGGTGCACACTTGTAATCCCAGCTTCTCGGGTGACTGAGGCATGAGAACCACTTGAACCCGAGAGGCGGAGGTTGCAGTGAGCTGTGATGGCACCACTGCACTCCAGCCTGGGCAACAGAGCAAGGGCCTACCTCAAAAAACAACAACAAAAATCCTGTGTTTTAATTGTAGTGTTGCAGTGTCTCTTTACTCCTAGTGACTATTTCATGTGGCCTTGTGAAGAGATCACCAAACAGGCTTTGTGTGAGCAACATGGCTGTTTATTTCACCTGGGTGCAGGCGGGCTGAGTCCGAAAAAGGAGTCAGCAAAGGTGATGGGATTATCATGAGTTCTTATAGGTTTTGGGATAGGCGGTGGAGTTAAGAGCAATGTTTTGGGGTCAGGGGGTGGATCTCACAAAGTACATTCTCAAGGGTGGAGAGAATTACAACGAAACTTCTTAAGGGTGAGGGAGATTATGAAGAACATTAATCAGTTAGGATGGGGTAGAAACAAATCACAATGGTGGAATGTCATCAATTAAGCTATTTTCACGTCTGTGGATCTTCAGTTGCTTCAGGACATCTGGATGTGTACGTGCAGGTCACAGGGGATATAATGGCTTAGCTTGGACTCAGAGGCCTGACAGTGACCAGTGTCCAGTGAAGAGAAAATTAGAGTTCTAACATTTTCTTTAAAGTTTCCTTTAAAAATAAGGATTGAGTTAATTACTCTCTCCTGCTACAAAAAACATCACGTATCACAATCCTATTTTTAATTGTCCGTTTTTAATTATCTGTTTATTGACTTTCTTATTAAGCTAATTGAATTCAGCTTTTAGAGGTGTCATTCCCTTTCTGCCACTTCTCTACTTTTATATAATTGATCATAAACACTACCACTTTCTATTTAGATTTATGTCCCTGTCTGTCAGCTTTCTTAGATTGTGATCTGTTTGAGGAATGGTACTATGTATTGTCTCTGTCCTGTGTACCTTGCACATAGTAGGTGTTCTGTGAATTTTTGTTTGTGTGTGGTTTTTTTTTTTTTTTTTTTTTTTTTTGACACAGGGTCTCACTCTGTCACCCAGCCTGGAGTGCAGTGGCATGATCTCACCTCACTGCAACCTCTGCCTCCCAGGTTCAAGTGATTCTCCTGCCTCAGCCTCCCAAGCAGCTGGGATTACAAGTGTGTGCCACCATTCCCAGCTAATTTTTGTACTTTTAGTAGAAATGGGGTTTCACCATGTTGACTAGGCTTGCTTATTTATTTATTTAGACAGTGTCTTACTCTGCTGCTTAGGCTGAAGTGTGGTGTTGTGATCTCGGCTCACTGCAACCTCCAACCTCCTGGGGTCAAGTGATTCTCCTGCCTCAGCTTTAGCCTCCCGAATAGCTGGGATTACAGACACATATCACCAAGCCTGGCTAATTTTTTTTTTTTTTTTTTTTTTTTTTTTTTTTGTATTTTTAGTAGAGACAGGATTTTACCACTTTGACCAGGCTGGTGTCAAACTCCTGACCTCAAGTAATCTGCCTGCCTTGACCTCCCAAAGTGCTGAGATCACAGGCATGAGCTGCCACTCCAGGCTCCCTGTGAACGTTTTTTGAATGAGTTGTATGTGCTTAACCTTAAACACCACTTCTTTTGAGAATTTGAATTGGGAAGAAATCAAAATAATTATTCTTATATGTTGTACTAGCTAGTTTCTTTGTGATTTGCAATTATTTTGAATATGTTGTATTTGAATAAACTAATAAACTGACAGGATAATACTGTGTCATTTTACCTACATTGTGTCTAAAAAAAAAAAAAAAGAGATTTATAATTAGTTAACCATTGAGGATATTAGCATAATCCCCTAGTTAGTATTTGATCACATTGTCTTAGAGCTAGGAACTGATACTTAGAGTTGAGCTTCAAACTCAAGTCTTTCTGACTCCCAAACTAATGATCTTTCTAATTCTATAAAATACTGCTGATTGCCGGGCGCGGTGGCTCAAGCCTGTAATCCCAGCACTTTGGGAGGCCGAGACGGGCGGATCACAAGGTCAGGAGATCGAGACCATCCTGGCTAACCCGGTGAAACCCCGTCTCTACTAAAAAATACAAAAAACTAGCCAGGCGACGTAGCGGGCGCCTGTAGTCCCAGCTACTCGGGAGGCTGAGGCAGGAGAATGGCGTAAACCCGGGAGACGGAGCTTGCAGTGAGCTGAGATCCGGCCACTGCACTCCAGCCTGGGCGACAGAGCAAGACTCCGTCTCAAAAAAAAAAAAAAAAAAAAAAATACTGCTGATTGAAGTTTAGTTTTAATGCTTGGACATCTGTAGTCAGTAGAAATAATGATTTTAAGCCTGCTATTTAAAATGTAACTACAATTATTTTACTATTTGGAAAATTGTTAAATCGGATTCAATAATTATGATATATTGCTGTTCTTGTTAAGGGGTAGATGCATGTTGGCAGGGTGGGAACAGGTTGCTGTTTATTTTATAAACAATAAATGGGCCTACAGATGATATGAGTTACTTTAAGATTAATTCAGATTTATCAATTGCTAGAATTATTTTTTTCCTGGGGTTTGCAGGAATACATTTACTATGTGGTGGTCATATATCATTAAATGGAATTAAAAATTATGTAAGTGGGCTGGGCATGGTGGCTCATTCCTGTAATCCCAGCAGTTTGGAAGGCTGAGGTGGGTGGATCACCGGAAGTCAGGAGTTTGAGACCAGCTTGGCCAACATGGTGAAACCCCGTGTCTACTAAAAATACAAAAATTAGCTAAGCGTGGTGGCGCGTGCCTGTAATCCTAGCTACTCAGGAGACTGAGGCAGGAGAATCGCTTGAACTCAGGTGGAGGTTGCAGTGAGCCGAGATCGTGGCACTGCACTCTAGCCTGGGTGAGGGAGTGAGACAGGTTCTCAAAAAAAAAAAAAAAAAAGTGAGTGAAGTTAAAAGTCATGTGAATGGATTAAAATTATGTCTTGGGTTTTTTTTTTTTTTTTCTGTTGATATTATAAAAAAAAGTAAAATATATCCCTTTCATTTTTTTTCTATTTTACCTCTATAATTTGATAGCAGTCTTTGTTATAATAAAATTATTGTTTGGTCATAATGGTGCAGTGGGATGCACAGTATCTTAGGCAGCACAGCAGGACATGTTGGTTTAGAAAACTCTTATCTTTCTTGCACTATTTGAGAGCTTTAGACAGTGCAGTAAAATTAAAATGTCAAGTCTGTGGATCTATTCCATTTCATAAGCAAGGACAGTCCTGACGGTCAGCTACAGTGAGTATTGGGGCAGGAGCTACATTGTCTGGCCTGGGAACTCCACAGCTGTTAATCGTGCTGTTGTTGTAGTGTGTCACTGCCATGTGTTTTCTTGATTGAAGAAAGGCTACAATGTTACGTCTGCCACCAGAATCTTTTAGTAATGATGAAAAACTACTGACCTCCTTTCATATGGTTTCATTAAAGTCTTTTCTGAACTACAAAGTTGAGGAATAGACTCTTGCTGAATATAGTACTTAAGGGATCATTTGTGCAGAAATTGTAAATTTTTCGTGTACAAAATCAAATTTCCTAGAAATAGTTCTTTTATAAGGCAGTCTTTTTAATTTATAAATTTATGCTTCTTTGTTTTTTCCTTATAATTTGCAGTCAATAAATTAATATTACCTTTTTATTAAAGATTTATTACTATAATACATTGTTGGTTAGAATTATTTTAAAGGCAGACTATCTCAGCTAACTTAAACTGTACATTATTCTCATTCTTGTTTTTGAAGTATAAGGTGGAGATTTGAAATAGTTGAACCTTGATACTGCTAATTGATTACGTACTACAGTTATTAACAGCTCCCTGACCAAAGTATCTTTCTTTTAACCTAAATTGTTCAAAGCACAACTCCTAACAATGAGCTATTGTATATGGACCTAAACTCATTCATTTTCCTCAACTTGATGAATTACCTATTAACTTTTAAGCAGTTTAGAGTAGAGAATATAAATTCATGGTTAGGATAGAAATTAAAAAGCCTAAGTCTAATATTTAGAAGTTAATAATGTAAACAATTTCATTTTACTCTTTTTAGAGTGTAATCACAGCTTTTTTGCTTTTTTCCTGCTGCTCGAATTGGTAACTTTTTAGCTTCTTTTGAGTGATATGACATTTCAGGATATATAGCGAAGTTTCATTAAATCATATCAAAAATCATGTCTGAATTAGTAAAATGTTTAAATTGTAGGATAAATTTACAGACTAAGTTGAGTTAGAAGTATTTCTCTTGAGTTGTTTGAAAGTATGATTATATGAAATATTTACAGGTAAACATTGGTATTTATTGGAATTTTTCATTAATTTCCCCTGCATGGAATTTATGCAATTCCAATTTGTTTACTTTAGTTCAATAAATTCTTTTTCAAGGCGTAAAAGTCAACTTTAGCTTAGACAATGTCTGAATTATATCAGCTTTCAAATTTATTGAGTCTGAATTGGAGATTATTTCAGTATTTAATAGCTTCTGGGAGACATTTTAATGTTTGATTTCTTTATAGTATATTAGTGTATTTCAGGACTTGTGTCACATGATATGAATTGCTTTATGTTTGCTTTTATCTCCTACTTTGTAAAATATTTAAGTGTTTTGACCTTGTATTAATTTTCAAAATATGCTTGAGGAGGACAGTAAACAGTTATAGGAAATATAATGTGTTAATCACAGGCCAGTTAATAATAAGTGAAACTCGGTTTCACAATTATTGGAGGAGAATGTGTTAAAAAACATATATCATACACAGAAGAAACATAAATTATACACACCAGAACAATTCTGAGGGGTCACGAGTGTCTTCTGCTCATCCAGGCAGCAGGGCATGGAGCAAGAATAAGAACGTGAGCACCTCCTTCTCCATATATTGTGTTCTTAGATTAAAAGCATGTTATAATGGCAGAAGGGAATCTTGGTGTTGACAATGTGTCTGATTTATAAGTCTCATTGCTCCAATTTGGGTTCTTTACCTCTCATGTCTGATGTACACATATCCTTCTGGAATTCCTCCTAACCATGCTCCCGGGAGTTCCCTTTGCCTCTCTTGTGTTTTGGCCTTGCCATTGCTTACATCCCATGTTCTTGTCTTTCTTCCTTTATGCTCTTTTCTTCTTTATTCAAAAGGTGGCATATACCATATATATAACTTTTTGTACTTTGTCTTTTTTCACTTAATATATCATACTGATTTATCCCAATTAAAAGATAGGAAGGGCCAGGCACCACCTGTAATCCCAGCACTTTGGGAATTCAAGACCAGCCTGGGCAACGTAGGAAGAGCCTGTCTCTACAAAAAACAAAAAACAAAAAACCCCCAGGTGTGACAGCTCATGCCTGTAATTCCAGCACTTTGGGAGGCTGAGGCAGGTGGCTTGCTCGAGCTCAGGAGCTTAAGACCAGCCTGGGCAACTTGGCAAAACCCCATCTCTACAAAAAATTTAAAACAAATTAGTCAGGTGTCATGGTGTGTGCCTATAGTCCCAGGTACTTGGGAGGCTGAGGCAGGAGGATCACTTGAACCCAGGGAGGTCAAAGCTGCAGTGGGTGGTGATCACACCACTGCACTCCAGCCTGGGCAACAAAACAAGACTCTCTCTCAAAAAAAAATTTTTTTTTAATTTTGAAAGATAATTAACAAACTTTTCCCTCATCCTATTGTCATAATCTGAATTAGGAAGACAAAATTCATCCACTAATTAGGGGCATAGTTAATGTAAAAAGGTCACTTACTAAGTTTTATTCTTGGAGTATGTAGTTTTATTCTGAAACTTTTCAGTGAGATTGTGTCTTTCCTAAAACATACACAAGAGATGTGGAAATATATAATATAAACCTTGACATTTACTGAGAGCTGCTGAAGACAAATCATTGACAACTAAGTTCAAGTAAAACCATAATTAAAATTTGGGAGATTCTTCTTGCTATGGACATTAATTGATAAGGTTGGACTTGATTTATATGTGTATATAAATGAGGTAGTCCACATAGCATAGAGATTATAGTAAGCAGCTTGATAGCTTCTTAATATAGAAAGGTCTTCATAGACAATAAATTTCATATGGTCTGTTTTCTTTTTTGGTTCTAATTAAGAAGTGTCATTTTAGAGACAGGGAGAAGGAAGAAAGAGGGCAAATGAATTTACTCTAAGCCTTCTTTTATTAGGAGGATGAGGCCTGAGTTAACTATTACTAGACCAGAATCTATTAACTTTGTTTTACAGCGAATACAAGCTAGCATTCTAAAAGCATTTAACAACCCAACTACTAAAACTGCTGATGATGAAACTAGAAAAAAAGTCAAAGGTATGTTGACTCTTTGTTTCGACTTTTTTCTTTAAGAAAATATTAAATTTTTATTTTAGTTGGAAAAAGAACTGAGCATTATGTGAACTAATACACCAAAGTAGCGGCTTTAAAAGGAGGGCACAGTTGCTGCAATGTCTGTAAAAGACTTTAGTGGAACATAGAAAATGCTAGAATGTATTCATGTGAATTTATAAAAATAAAGCTAATACCACATATACAGATTGACACTGATACCTTTATGTGAGGTCTTCTAAGGGAAACTTGAAAGGTTGTTGAAAGTAGCAACCACACTTGAAAGTTCACATTTATTGTATCATTTGACATGTGTTTGGATCAATGGATTTATGGATTTTTTTTTAGATGTAGCTAGACAAAATGCTTAAGTGCTCCAAAGACTCCTGCAAATAAACCGTTCATTGAAGAGAATGCTAGTAAGTCAAGTGTAAGTGCACTTTGCCTACTCCTAGTGTTTGCTATTCATCCGTAAAAATATGAGCTCCAAATGATGATTACCTAATCAAAGTTGGTTTTTTATCATTATCAATACTACAGTGTGGGTTTATATACCTTGCCCTAAGTGTATATTCTGCATTGAGATACTAATATTAGCATGAAGTAATTTTTAGAAGATATTTAAAAATATTATTTGTAATTTTTTCTAACTTTTGTTTTTGTGGTTTTATAATGTATGTACTACGGGTCTATAATTTACAAACATACACACATTGTTACTGTGCACTTTATTGGACCCCTTAATGGGTTCAAGATTTTTTTAAACTAGCTGCTCAAGTATGCCTTGTTCTTTTGTGTTGAGATAGTGCCATCTCGTGGATATTTAGAATAACAACCCAGTTTTTCTTTCCCCTTTTCCAGTTTTGTAATCTCTATTTCCAATCGCTTGTAGTTTTTCTTGATGAAACATCTTTATTATTATAGTATTTTTAAATACAATTTTAATTAATGTTTGTTGATATATTCAGATATGTTTTCTGTCATTCAGCGCTGTAATACTTTAAATGATTTTAAATATTGTTTGTATGAAACTTGAAGATAGAGGCTCAAAACATAAGTCTGAAAGAGGGGTGAATAGGTTTGTTAATGTACTTTTTCCTCCCATGGCTTATGATGGCAAGTTTCAAATTTTTATTAAAGTAGAGAGAATAGTATAATGCAGCCCTTTTATATCTGTCACCTAACTTAAACTGCGTTCATGGTTTATGTTTAATCTATTTTCTCCCAACCTCAGGTTATTTTTTCTTTTCTTTTTTTTTTGAGACGGAGTCTCGCTCTGTCCCCCAGGCTGGAGTCCAGTGGCGCCATCTCGGCTCACTGCAAGCTCCGCCTCCTGGGTTCACTCCATTCTCCTGCCTCAGCCTCCCGAGTAGCTGGGACTACAGGCGCCCGCCCCCACGCCTGGCTAATTTTTTTTGTATTTTTAGTAGAGACGGGGTTTCACCATGTTAGCCAGGATGGTCTCCATCTCCTGACTTCGTGATCCGCCCGCCTGGGCCTCCCAAAGCGCTGGGATTACAGGCTTGAGCCACAGTGCCCAGCCAACCTCAGGTTATTTTAAAGCAAGTCATAGGCATGTTTTTTAATTTATAAATATTTCCTGAGCAGAATAATTTTAACTTTTAAAAATATAACCATGTTCTTAACTGAGTTCCTTTTTTTTTTTTTTTTTTTTTTTTTTGAGACGGAGTCTTGCTCTGCCACCCAGGCTGGAGTGCAGTGGCCGGATCTCAGCTCACTGCAAGCTCCGCCTCCCGGGTTTACGCCATTCTCCAGCCTCAGCCTCCCGAGTAGCTGGGACTACAGGCGCCCGCCACCTCGCCAGGCTAGTTTTTTGTATTTTTTAGTAGAGACGGGGTTTCACCGTGTTAGCCAAGATGGTCTCGATCTCCTGACCTCGTGATCTGCCTGTCTCGGCCTCCCAAAGTGCTGGGATTACAGGCTTGAGCCACGGCGCCCGGCTGAGTTCTTAATTGCCTATGTTAATTCCTTACACTTGGGTTTTACGACTCTGTTATTTTCGTAGCCATGATCCTGGCATCCGTAGTCCTGATAGCATAATCTCCTTTTCCATTCTTCTGTGTACTACTGGTTAGACATGAGGTTTTATAAGTTTTAATGGGAGTGGTTGAGGTGTGGTAGGAATAGTGGTTATTGTTTTGTTTTACCTATTAAGTTTAAGAACAGTTCATTATTTCTTGGAGACTAAAATAGTTGATAGTCAAATCTGCTACAAAATTGTAAAGGAGAAAGACATTGGAATATTGTATGTATAGTAAAATATATTATTAAATGTAGTACTGAATATCTTATTCAGATTACTTTTGAATAACCAGAAGATAGCCTATTATACTGCTAGATGGATGGTTGACATGTTTTTTGCATTAAAAAGTATGATTTTTACAGCATATGGAAAAGAAGGTGTGAAAATGAACTTCATAGATCGGATCTTTATTGGTGAATTAACTAGCACGGTCATGTGTGAAGAATGTGCAAATGTAGGTACTTTAGAATTCAATTCACATGGAATGGATTACAATCACATCATTTTTATTATATTTTCTTTCACATATAATTGTTGGCAGTCATTTTTAAAATTTGTGACAGATGATTACATAATTCTTGAAAGTCTTTTTATACACTATACTCCTAGAAAGTAATGTGGTAATTTTATATATTTTTAAAAGTAAATGTGTTTTGTGTTATTTTTCCTCATGACACACCTACGAGGCAGTTTTAGCTTATCTTAATATACTGAAATTCATTAGCTCTCTGTTTGAAGTGAGAGAAAAACTTCTGTGAAGAGAGTAACTATGTTACATTGCAGTGCCCTAAAGTGTAATTCCAGACTGGGGGCAGTGGCTTATGCCTGTAATCCCAGTACTTTGGGAGGCCAAGGCCGGCAGATCACTTGAGGTCAGGAATGCAAGACCAGCCTGGCCAACATGGTGAAACCCTGTCTCTACTTAAAAAAATACAAAACAATTAGCCAGGCATGGTGGTGGGAGCCTGTAGTCCCAATGACTCGGGAGGCTGAGGCAGGAGAATCACTTGAACCCAGGAGGTGGGGTTGCAGTGAGCTGAGATTGCGCTACTGCACTACAGCCTGGGCAAAGAGCAAGACACAGCTTCAAAAAAAAAAAAAAAAGTAATTCCAATATAAATAATTTAATGTATTAACATAATTTAGGGTGGTTATATCACATTTGATTTCAAGTTTATATGGCGTATTAAAGATTTTTGTGTAGACTTCACTCACTTTGAATTTAATAATTTTTATTTTGAATGCCATCTTTAACAACTTAAAGCATGTATTAATTTTTTTGTAGATTTTCAATTGCTTGGTAAGGAATATTTCTGTAAGTGTATGACTTAGAGTATAATAGGTTTTAATTTCTGTTAGATTTTAATAGTAAAAGGAGCCTTTATTCATTTTCCTGTCCCAGATTATGGAGTATTTTTCTGTGTTCTGTAGCCTTAAAGAAGCAGGATTATAAATTATATCTCATTCTAGCCTGTCACATTGAAACAAAGAATGTATGACCATGATTATTTAAGTTTCTAGACTATTCAACACAGAAGTTGATTTCTCTCACACAAGATAGAGAATATCTTTTAAAACAGAATTATCTTAAAGAATCTATAAAACACAGCCAAGCTCCCTGCTTTTTTTCATGGCTTTTTTCTTAACATTTCATAGTTTACTTATGTTACAGCCCTAAGCTCACCAAAAATGTCTAGTCTCTTTAATCTGTTTTATTAAACAGTTTATTTTGAAGTTATTTTAAATATTACAGGCCATATTGACAGTAATATAAAGTTCAATTGGATCACGTTCAGTGATGTTTGAGAATATCTTGTTTCGATTAACAATGTGCTGCAATACCCAATTAAATCGCTGTTTTTTTCAGGAACATGTTTTGATGTAAAATTTTAGGTTGCCCAGGAAGTTACAAAACTATGTGTTTATGTTAGAATTCTAACTGAAGTTTTCAATGTGTTTTCCTTTTAAGATCTCCACGGTGAAAGATCCATTCATTGATATTTCACTTCCTATAATAGAAGAAAGGGTAAGGAGAAGAAAACTAATGATGAAGCTTTTGTGAAGAACATTTAATCATTTATTTAAACATTTGTTGAGTATATTACCAGATATCTGAGAGTCATTATTTTTTATATATAATTGAGTTTGTATTTGTAATTGAGTCTGATTTGGGGGTTTGTGTAAGTATGCATAAAGTATGATATGGTTTTTATTCTCAAGGAATTTAAACTCTTAAACACTTTTTATTTTGAGAATGTAATTTTTTGTATTTCAAATCAGTTAAAAATTTTAAGATGAGGACATCCAGAATTTATTTGCTAAAGAGGTTTTGTGTTCTGTACGTGGCATTTACATAGGTTTCAAAACCTTTACTTTTGGGAAGAATGAATAAATATAGAAGTTTACGGGAGACAGATCATGATCGATACAATGGCAATGTTACTGTAGAAAATATTCATCAACCTAGAGCTGCCAAGAAGCATTCTTCATCTAAAGATAAGGTAAGACCATGAGCATTTGTTAGACGTCTGTTTTTTTAACAGTTTATTAACAAAAGTTTCAAGCACATCTAAAAGTAGAGAACATAGTGTAATAAACTCTCATGTACCCATTTTTTTGGCTTCATAATTACCAACTTGGCTACTTGTACACTATATATATCCCATATCCTCCCTTTCCTCCCATCCCGGACTATTTTTGGATAATCCCAGATTATTTTTGAAATAAATCCCAAATATATCATATACTTCAATGTGTATCTCTAAAAGAGAGTTTTGTTTTGTTTCGTTTTAAGATGGAGTTTTGTTCTTGTTTCCTAGACTGGAGTGCAATGGCGCAATCTCGGCTCACTGCAACTTCCACCTCCTAGGTTCAAGCAATTCTCCTGCCTCAGCCTCCTGAGTCGCTGGGATTGCAGGCATGTGCCACCACACCTGGCTAATTTTGTATTTTTAGTAGAGACAGGGTTTCACCATGTTGGTCAGGCTAGTCTCAAACTCCTGACCTCAGGTGATCCGCCTGCCTCGGCCTCCCAAAGCGCTGATATTACAGGAGTGAGCCACTGCGCCCAGCACTAACAGAGAGATACTCTTTTAAAAAACAAAACCACAGTACCATTATCATATCAAAAATATTAATTCATTATAAATAAATAAGGATTCAGTCATTATTTAAATTTCTGCAGTGGTCTCATAAGTACTCAGTTTTTTCTTTCGCTTTCTAAAGTTTGGATTTTAGGATTTAAAAGAGGTCTATAGATTGCAGTGTCTTTTTTTTGAGATGGAATCTCACTCTGTTGCCCAGGTGTTGCGATCTTGGCTCACTGCAACCTCTGCCTCCTGGGTTCAAGCAATTCTTCTGCCTCAGCCTCCTGAGTAGCTGGGAGTACAGGTGCATGTCACCACACCCAGCTAATTTCTCTATTTTTAGTAGAGACTGGGTTTCACCATGTTGGTCAGGCTGGTCTTGAACTCCTGACCTCGTGATCCACCCGCCTCGGCCTCCCAATGATTGCTGTGTCTCTTAAATCTCTTTTCATCTACAGATTCCCTCTCCCTCTTTTTCCTCCTTTGCAGTTTATTTGCTGAAGAAATTAGGTCCTTTTTTCCAGCAGCATGATGTTAACAGGTTCCTCTGTCACCTTTATTTCCCCTCTGAGACATTCAGATCTAGAGGCCTAGTTAAGTTCAGATTTAATTACTTACTCAATTTTTAGCAAGAAGACTTTTAGGTGGTGGCGTGTATACTTCCATGAACTAGATGCACACAATGTTTTATGTCTCTCTTTCTATGATATTACCAGTCATTGATAACCATTGTCTAGACCTATTATTTTACTAGGGATGTACCTGGTTGTTCAGTTATCCCATGAAAATGGAAAATTATTCCATGAAATGGTGATCATTGATAACCATGTCTAGAGCTATTATTTCACTAGGGACATACCAGGCTGTTGTATTATCCCATGAAAATGGAAAGAAATCAATCTGAACTTATACTTCAGCAAAGAAAAAACTTTTTTATATGAAATGATTTGTTTTAATTTGGCAAACTGACATTAAATTTAACTTACTCTTTTTAAAATTTTATTTATTTATTTATTTATTTATTTGAGACAGAGCCTCACACTGTTGCCCAGCCAGGCTGGAGTTCAGTGGCACGATCTCAGCTCACTGCAGCCTCCCAGGTTCAAGTGATTCTCGTGCCTCAGCCTCCCGAGTAGCTGCGACTGCATGTGCACACCACCATGCCTGGCTAATTTTTGTACTTTTTGTAGAGGACAGGGTTTCGTCATGTTGGCCGGGCTGGTCTCAAACTCCTGATGACCTCAAGTGAGCTACCTGCCTTGGCCTCCCAAAGTGCTGGGATTACAGGCATGAGCCATGGCGCTGGGCCTGAATTTAACTTACTCTGTTAGAAGGCTTATGTTAGAAGTCACAAGACTTCAGAAAGGACAACATGTTTTCTTTAAATAAAAGCTAACTTTGCTTCATAAGATATATAGGACAGTTAAATTCAACTTGAGCATATGCTTTATTCTAATGGTATAAAACAAAAGCATCTTACAGAGTTTGAAAAGGTTAAAGCATTAATTGTGTTGCTATTCCCGTAAAAACCACTGGTTATTAAAATATAAATGTGTAGTGATTTTTTTTTATTTTTGTTTAGTTTAAAGAGGAGATTCTGTGGTACTGGCCAAAGTAGTTTTAATACATCTATCCAAATGTATGAGAGAAATACTTCCCACACAATATTGGTTAGGAACTGAGAATATGCATATATGATATATAGAAACTGTCTATACCTCAAAGGTCTGGACACCACATGGGTATAACTTGTGCTGAACAAATTGGACCTACTCTTTATTGAAATTTTTTTTCGTATACTTTTTTTGTTACTTTTTTTATTGGACCTATTCTATATTGAACTTTTTTTCATGTAATACAGTTACCTTTTTTTTTGGTTTTGATGGGAAAAAGTGCAAGTTTGCATATGGTTCTAAAATTAGAAAAGTACAGTTCTAATAACATCTTTAAGGTACTGTATTCAAGAAGTGAAAATTTAAATGACATAAATGTATTTCAGTCATTAGGAAGTTTATGTTTAGAAGTTATTTCCAATAGTTCAACTACAGAACCAGTTTAATCATGGAACCAGAATGATTCAGTAGTTAACTAATTTCAGTACTAGTTTTATAAAGATCAATAAAGTCTTGTTTTGCTGATTAGTAAAGCTATTAATAAGAGTATAAATATATTTTTGACAAACTTTTCTTTATAGTACTCTTTAATCTCTTACAGTAATAGAAGCACCTCACATCTTTTAAAATTATACTGGAGGTACAAGTACTGATTTGATCATAAGTTTTTGAGTTATTCACCTTTTTTCTTTGCCAAATTATATTAGTTATCTAAAATCACACAAAAACTTAATATGAAGAATGATAAAATAATTACATAAAAATAATAGTGAAATTAGCTGAGAAAATCTTGCCCTCAAGTTGGAATATGTTATCTCTGAGTACCTTGAAAAAGTGCATTTTCTTTTTTTTTTTTTGAGACGGAGTCTCCCTCTGTCGCCCAGGCTGGAGTGCAGTGGCCGGATCTCAGCTCACTGCAAGCTCCGCCTCCCGGGTTTACTGGGACTACAGGCACCCACCACCTCACCCAGCCAGTTTTTTGTATTTTTTAGTAGAGACGGGGTTTCACCGTGTTAGCCAGGGTGGTTTTGATCTACTGACCTCGTGATCTGCCCGTCTCGGCCTCCCAAAGTGCTGGGATTACAGGCTTCAGCCACCACGCCCGGCCGAAAAGTGCATTTTCTTTTGCTTACTGATAACAGGCAAATACTCCAGTTAAATAAAACACTATGAAATGAATATGTCAATTTCTGGCCTAAATACAGAAAAAATAGTAACAGGAGGCAGATACATAAACACAGTAAATAGCCATAGGCATATATAGACGTCCTTTTTAAACCAAAAACTAAGGTAAAATGAGCTGCAACAAATGCCTAAAAAGATATTATGTGAAGTCTATTCCGTAGGCTATTTTTCTTCCCTTCTTTCCCCTCCCCACAGCTTTTTTAAAAACCATCATGCTGATTGAATAACTGTAGGGACTGGGAAATCTCAAATTGATATCCTTATTTAAAATCCTGCCTCAGCTCATTAGTTCAGAAAGAAATCCAAAAGTTCAATTCTCTGAGCCGCTTCAACACATAAGTATATTAGTTTTATGAAAATTTTTTTTTATTTCATAAAACTTTAATACTTCTGCCAGAATCAGAAGTGCACTGTACTCTGGTGCAATTTACATAAACCTTGGTTCCCACCACCTGTTAGCTGCGCAGCGTTTTGCCAATTAAGCTCTTTGAGGCTCAGCTCTTGCATTCAATTGTAAGACCAGAATCTTGCTGTTTTTTTCTATTTATCCCATCTGTTCTTTATTTCTGTTTCTACTTTTCATGCACTTTTGGTTTTAATTGAATAATTTTTGTGTTCCATCTTATTTCCTCTGTTTTCTTTTTAGTTATTATAAAAGATGTTATTATGGAATTGCTGAAACATATGTTGTGCCTCTCATCATTGGGGTTATATTCAGAAAATCACAGTCCTCTTATTTACATGGAAGAAATTAGGAAAATTTCAATCTTTCTATTCTTTTACCAATCAGACCAGTCACCAAAAGAATACTGGTGTAGTTACAGTATCTATCAATATACCTAAAAATAGATTTGAGGAAAACCCTGTATTCAAAGGGATCTTACCTGATTTTACCATTTTTCCTAGGTGCTAAATTGCTCAAGGTATTATACAGAAGGATCTGAGAAAATGGCAACTTAACCTGTGTAAATTTTTTTAAGGATTAAATTGAATAGATACTTAGTAGTTTTAAAGTCCAAGTAAAACAGTTGCAAGGATATTTTTGTTTATCATGTGGTGTTGGCTCAATTTACTATCTGGAATTTTGGAAACACCCAGAGAAGGTCATATATTTCCCCTTTGATCATTTTCATTTCTTATATTTTTAAAGTTTAAAAGTGGACTTTTCCCCTCTACTTGGTGTCTGTAACAAAAAGAGAAGCTCCTTGCATCTTTTAATAATAGAGGTACAAGTACTGATTTGATAGTAAATTGAGTTTTTCACTTCTTCTCTTTGCTAAATTATACTATGGTTATCTCATTGAAACTGAACAAAGTTTAATATGAAGGGTGATAAAGAAGCATCAGGCGAGGAAAAAAGGAGAATTAAAACCAAGTTATAGTAATGTGAATACAAATGAAAGTTAGCACTGGTGGAAAGGCAAAGATCTAGGCTGAATATTTTAGAAAGTTTAAAAAATAGTGAAAGGAAACAATGAATAGATATTTTTTATTGGAAAATTATGTGAGGCAAAAAAAGCACCACCCAAAGGTCTGAGAGAAAAGATAGGGAATTATAATGTAGCCGCCTGATTAATTTTTTGTTTCCCTAGACCCCACTCCTCTCCCCTTTCCCCACCACCATTTGGTGCTCCACATTGCAGACAGAGCAATATTTCTAAAATACAAAATTGGTCATCTTATTCCTTGTAGCCCTCAGAATCAAGCCAACAGGCATAAGAAAACTCAACATCACTGATCATTAGGGCAATGCAAATCAAAACCACAGTGAAATACCATGTCACACCAGTCAGAATGCTGTTACTAAAAAGTCAAAAAATAACAAGTGCTGGCGAGGCTGCAGAGAAAAGGGAATGCTTATACACTGTTGATAGAAGTATAAATTAGCTCAACCATTGTGGAAAGCAGTATGGCTATTCCTCAAAGAGCTAAAAACAGAACTACCATTTGACCCAGCATTTCCATTACTGGGTATATACCTGAAGGAATATAAATCATTTTTACCATAAAAACACGTGTATGTGAATGTTCATTGCAGCACTATTCACAATAGCAAAGACATGGAATCAACCTAAATGCTGACCAATGATAGTTTGGATAAGAAAATGTTGTACATATAGACCATGGAATACTGTGCAGCCATAAAAAAGAATAAGATCGTGTCTTTTACAGGAATGTGGATGGAGCTGGAGGCCATTGTCATTAGCAAACTCAAGTAGGAACAGAAAACCAAATACCACATGTTCTTACCTATAAGTGGGAGCTAAACATAGAGTACACTTGGATACAAGGGAACAAAGACACTAGGGCCTACTGGAGGGTGCAGGGTAGGAGGAGGGAGAGGATCAGAAAAAATAATATCAGATACTAGGCTTAGTACCTGGGTGAAGAAATAATTTGTATAACCCCTGTGACACAAGTTTACCTTTATAACAAACCTGCACATATACCCTAAACCTAAAATAAAACTTGAAAAAAGAAATCTCATTGCTGTTCAAAACACAAAAACAAGTCTGTGACTTATATGCATCTGGTTAATTTTTGTCTGTCCTTCTCACCTCCCCACATTTGTACTCATTTTCTAGCTAGACTTCCCTAATTTCTTGTTCTTTGTCTTACCTGTGGGACTTTGAACTGTTTCTTCTGCCAGGAACAGTCCCATTCTGCTCCTGTAGCCTCTGCTCAATTTCTGCATATTTCTCTGATCCACTCAATTCTGGATTAGTTCTTTTCCTCTGGCTTTCTATAGCACTGTATTTCTCCTATCATAACAAAAATTGTACCTAACATTTGAGTTCTTAATTATGTCATGATCACTGTTTTCAGTTATTTACACCAATTATATTGAGTCAAGAGATGGATTAAGTAACATGCCTAAGATCATACAGGTAGCCTATGGCAGAAATGGGGATTCAGACAGGTTAAACAAGGACCGTGTTCTTAACCAGGTATACTGCCCCCTGCTGACTTGAACTTATGTTTTACCATACTTCTATTGGGATGGATTGTAGGATCTGCAAACAGGAACTGAGTCTGTTCTTCTTGCCACTGTGTGTCAGGTGCCTAGTTCAGTGCTTGTACATGGATGGTGTTTAGGGAAACCACTGAGCTCATTCTCATGATTGCCGCCAATAATAATAGCTGATACTGGCTGACCACGGTGGCTCATGCCTGTAATCCCAGCACTTTGGGAGGCCGAGGCAGGCAGATCATGAGGTCCGGAGATGGAGACCATCCTGGCTAACACAGCGAAACCCTATCTCTACTAAAATACAAAAAATTAGCCAGTCGTGGTGGCACACGCCTGTAGTCCCAGCTGCTCGGGAGGTTGAGGCAGGAGAGTCGCTTGAACCCAGGAGGTGGAAGTTGCAGTGAGCCGAGATCGCGCTATTGCACTCCAGCCTGGGCGACAGAGTGAGACTCTGTCTCAAAATAATAATAATATAATAATAATAATAGCTGATACTTATGCTGCTTACTATGAGCTAGGCACTGCTCTGTGGGCTTTTCTATATACTGTCTCATTTAACCACCATGACAACACAATATGGGTTGGTGCTTTTGCTTTATGGGTGAGGAAACTGGAATACTGAGATGTCAAGTAATTTTTTCAACATCACCCAGCTAGTAAATTGGAGAACTTAAATTTGAATCCGGGCAGTCTAGTTCCAGAATCATACTATTCTATCCTGTATCACCTCTTTGATAGCAAGCTTTCTCTCATGTAGTTTTGGTTATTTTTTCAAAATAGACTTCTTAATCTTTGGTCCTAATTTATGTTATAAACTTAGGATATTTTTAGTGGATTAAATCCATCATATGTCCACTAAGCAAAAAACAAGGATGGGAATGGGTACTTTTATATTTCACTGGGAGCAGGAGGATAAAAAGGATAGATAGAATAGTCTCATTCAAAAGTTCCTCAGACCAGCTGATCATAAGAATCACCTGTCTATTCAAACAAATTCTCATACCCAACCTCAGACATCATTAATGGGAATTTCTTAGTGGTATTGCCTCATGTATGTCTCTTTTAAAACAAGCCCTCTTAGGTGAGTCTGATAATCACCTGAGTTTGGAAACTATTCAATTAGAAATGAGATTAATTGGATTCTGGACACAGCTATTTTTATTAGTTATATGATCTTGGACAAGTTACTAAAAACCTGTATGGGTCTATATTTTTCCACTGACCATTAATAATTTTCTATTGGTACATAATATTTGTACATATTTATGAGGTATATGTGATATTTTGATACATGTATAGAATGTATTGTGATCAAGTGAGGGTATTTGGGATATCAGTTACCTTAAGCATTTATCATTTCTTTGCAATGAGAACATTTCAGATTTTCTCTTTTAGCTACCTTGAAATATATTATCTATTGTTGTTAACTGTAGTTACCATAGTGTTCTATGGAACATTAGAACTATTCCTTCTATCTAACTCTGCCTTTATACTCAACTAACGTACCTCTCTTTTTAGCTCCTCCACAACACCCTCACTCACTCTCTTCTTTTTTTTTTTTTTTTTTTTTTTTATTATTATACTTTAAGTTCTAGGGTACATGTGCATAACGTGCAGGTTTGTTACATATGTATACTTATGCCATGTTGGTGTGCTGTACCCATCAACTCGTCAGCACCCATCAATTCATCATTTATATCATGTATAACTCCCCAATGCAATCCCTCCCTCCTCCCCCCTCCCCCCTCCCCATGATAGACCCCAGTGTGTGATGTTCCCCTTCCCGAGTCCAAGTGATCTCATTGTTCAGTTCCCACCTATGAGTGAGAACATGCGGTGTTTGGTTTTCTCTTCTTGTGATAGTTTGCTAAGAATGATGGTTTCCAGCTGCATCCATGTCCCTACAAAGGACGCAAACTCATCCTTTTTTATGGCTGCATAGTATTCCATGGTGTATATGTGCCACATTTTCTTAATCCAGTCTGTCACAGATGGACATTTGGGTTGATTCCAAGTCTTTGCTATTGACTCACTCTCTTCTAAGCCTCTGATATCTATCATTCTACATTCTACTTTCATAAGATCAACTTTTTTTTTTTTTTTTTTTGAGACTGAGTCTCGCTCTCTTGCTCAGGCTGGAGTGCAGTGGCACAGTCTCGGCTCACTGCAAGCTCCACCTCCTGCGTTCACGCCATTCTCCTGCCTCAGCCTCCTGAGTAGCCGGGACTACAGGCACCCACCACCAAGCCCGGCTAATTTTTGTATTTTTAGTAGAGATGGTGTTTCACCTTGTTAGCCAGGATAGTCTCGATCTCCTGACTTCATGATCCACCCACCTCAGCCTCCCAAAGTGCTGGGATTACAGGCATGAGCCACCGTGCCTGCCCCAACATTCTTTTTTTTTTTTTTTTTTTTTAGCTCTCACATAAGAGTGAGAACATGGGATATTTGCCTTTCTGTGCCTAACTTGCCTCACTTAACATAATGATATCCAGTTCAATCCATGTTTATGCAAATGACAGGATTTCATTCTTTTTAGGGCCAAAGAGTATTCCATTATTGATATATACTACATTTATCCATTCAACTACTGATGGACACAGATTGATTCCATATCTTAGCTATTGTGAATAGCACTACAATAAACATGGGGGTGCAGGTATCCTTTTGATACACTGATTTTCTTTTCTTTGGATAAATGTCTAGTAGTGGGATTGCTGGATCTTATGGTAGCTCTATTTTAGTTTGTTGTTGTTGTTATTGTTGTTGTTGTTGTTGTTTGAGACAGAGTCTCACTCCATTGCCCAGGCTGAAGTGCTGTGGCACAGTCTCGGCTCACTGCAACCTCTTCCATCTGGGTTCCAGTGATTCTCATGCCTCAGCCTTCATCTCCCAAGTAGGGGCTACAGGCGTGTGCTACCACGCCCAGCTAATTTGTGTATTTTATTAGAGACTGGGTTTCACCATGTTCCCCAGGCTGGTCTCGAACTCCTGACCTCAAGTGATCCACCCACCTCAGTCTCCCAAAGTGCTGGGATTACAAGTGTGAGCCATTGTACGTGGCCCTATTTTAATTTTCTGAGAAATCTCCATATTGTTTTTTTGTTTTGTTTTGTTTTGTTTGAGATGGAGTGTCACTCTGTCACCTGGGCTGGAGTGCAGGAGTGCAGTGGTGTGATCTCGGCTCACTGCAACCTCCATCTCCCGGGTTCAAGTGATTCTACTGCCTCAGCCTCCCGAGTAGCTGGGATTACAGGCACCTGCCATCACGCCCAGCTTATTTTTTTGTATTTTTAGTAGAGACAGGGTTTTCACCATGTTGGCCAGGATGGTCTTGAACTCTTGAACTCGTGATCCACCCACTTTGGCCTCCCAAACTGCTGAGATTACAGGCATGAGCCACCACGCCCAGCCACCTCCATACTGTTTTCTATGATGGCTGTACTAATTTACATTCCCACCAGCAGTGTATCGGACTCCTTTTCTCCACATTCTTGAAGGCATCTTATTATTTGTCTTGTTTGATAATAACCATTCTAACTGGGGTAAAATGATATTTTATTGTGGTTTTGATCTGCATTTCCTTGATGGTTAGGGATGTTGAGCATTTTTTTTTTTTCATATACCTCTTGGCCATTTGGATGTCTTCTTTTGGGAAATGTCTAACATTAGTTCCTTATAGGATGAAGAGTTTGCAGATATTTTCTCCCATTCAACAGGGGTCTCTTCACTCTGTTGATTATTTCCTTTTCTGTGCAGAAACTTTTTAGTTCAATGTAGTCCCATTTGTTTTTGATGCCTGTGCTTTTGAGGTCTACATAAAATCATTACCTAGACTAATGTCCTGAGTGTTTCTCCTATGTTTTCTTCTTGTAGTTTTATAGTTTTAGATCTTATATTTAAGTCTTTAATCTATCTTGAGTTAATTTTTGTATATGGTGAGGGATAAGGTTCTAGTTGTATTCTTCTGCATACGGATAACCAGTTTTCCCAGTACCATTTGTTGAAGAGGGCGTCCTTTCCCCAGTGTTTTTTCTTGGCCCCTTTGTCAGAAATCAGTTGGCTGTAAGTATGTGGATTTATTTCTTTATTCTGTTGCATTGGTCTGTGTGTCTGTTTTTATACTAAGACCATACTGTTTTGGTTACTGTAGTCTTGTAGTATATTTTGAAGTCAGGTAGTGTGAGGCTTCCAGCTTTCTTCCTTTTGCCCAGGATTGCTTTAGTGATTCTGGCTCTTTTTTGGTTCCATACAAAAAAAAAAAATTTTTTTTTTTTTAGATGGAGTTTCACTCTTGTTGCCCAGGCCAGAGTGCAGTGGTGCAATCTCAGCTCACTACAGCCTCTACCTCCCACGTTCAAGTGATTCTCCTGCCTCAGCCTCCCAAGTAGCTGGGATTACAGGTGCCCGCTACCATGCCTGGCTAATTTTTTGTATTTTTAGTAGAGATGGGGTTTCACCATGTTGGTTAGACTAGTCTCAAACTCTTGGCCTTAGGTGATTCACCTCCCTCAGCCTCCCAAAGTGCTGGGATTATAGGCATGAGCCACTGTGCCCAGCCAGGTTCCATATACATTTTAGGATTGTTTTTTCTTTTTATGTGAAAAATGTCATTGGAATTTTGATAGGAATTTCATTGAGTCCATAGATTGCTTTGGGTGGCATGATCATTTTAATAATATTTTCCTGATCCATGAGCATGGGATGCTTTTTCGTTTGTGTCTCCTTCATTTCTTTCATCAGTATTTTATAGTTTTCCTTGTGGAGGTCTTTAACCTCCTCAGTTAAATTATTCCTAGGTGAGATTTTTTTTTCTTTTGTAGCCATTATAAACGAGATTGCCTTGCTGATGTTTTTTTCCAGCTAGTTTTTTGTTAGTGTATAGAAACACTACTGATTTTTGTATGTTGATTTTGCATTCAACAACTTGACTGAATTTATCAGTTCTAAGGGTTTTTTGTTGAAATCTTTAGATTTTCCTATATGTAAGACTATGTCATCTGTGAAGAGGAACAATTTGACTTCTTTTCCAATTTGGATACCTTTTATTTTCTTCTTCTGCCTGATTGCTCTGGCTAGGGCTTCTTAACTATTAGTATTATATATATAACAGGAAAGTTTGTTTCCAAAAAAAGGACTATATAAATTCATCAGAGTGGAACTTGTTGGCTGTTACCATAAGCTTTATTACTTATCATATGCTCTCTAGTATACCAAATATATATGGTGAAAATAAATACCTTATTTTCATTCAAGGAGTTCAGAATACTTGGTAAACACAGGAGACAATGTTATTTTTCCTGATTTTGAAGATTGAGGCAAGACACTTTTTATAACTTACCCTTCTTCCCCTGAATAACTAAAACAGAGTATCAGTTACTCATGATAGTCTTTTCTTTATTTTTTGTCTTGACCCTTCAGCCAAGGTATAGGAAAAGAAAAATGTAATTCGAGCCTTCAGCTGTGTGGAAACTTTAGTTAAACATTTCAGGTAGCTTAAAATTTTTAATTAGTTGATTCCCCCCTTCCCAAACTTAGGTTATTTTATTTCTGTAATTTTCTTCCAGATCTATGGCAACCAAGCAACACCGTGTCATAATAGTTTATAGTTTACTTTTGTTACTTTTTAATTTTTTTAAAAAATAGATACATTTTCAGTGTTTAAAAATGAACAAGTATGGAAAGGCTTATACAGTAACTGAAAAGTCTCCTTTGGGAAGCCAAGGTGGGAGGATTGCTTGAGGCCAGGAGTTCAAGACCAGCCTAGACAACATGGAGAGACTCTGTCTCTACAAAAAATTTAAAAATTAGCCCCGTGTGATGGTGCATGCTTGTAGTAGTAAGTACATGGGAGGCTGAGGTGGGAGGATCACTTGAGTGCTACTGCACTCCAGCCTAGGCAACAGAGCAAGACCCTGTCTCTAAAAGCAATTTTTTTAAAAAAGAAAAAAGTCTCCCTCATAGCCCTGTTCTACAAAAGTCCTACTTCCTTCCCCACAAATAGCCACTGTTACATTGTTGTTAGTTTCTTGTGTGAAGATTTACTTTTAAAATAGAACAATTTTTTAGTATATCTTCTAGTGATCTTAGTTTCAATAGGCTTACGAAATGGATCTGAGAGAAATGGTATTTAATAACTGTGATATGTTTAAATAAGAATTATTGGCATTTATTTTCAACGAAGTTACAAGATTCTTTTTCTTTGAAAACACTGTCAACTTACAGAGTCAACTAATTCATGATCGAAAATGTATTAGAAAATTGTCTGGAGAAACTGTTGTCACATACCAGAAAAAGGAAAACCTTGAAATGAATGGGAATTCTTTAATGTTTGCAAGACGCATGAATTCTGAGTCACCTCTGAATGAAAGCCCTACTGATGACAGTGAAAAAGAAGCCAGCCATTCTGAAAGTAATGTTGATGCTGACAGTGAGGCTTCAGAATCTGAAAGTGCTTCAAAGCAGACTGGGCTGTTCAGATCCAGTAGTGGATCTGGTGTGCACACAGATGGACCCCTTTACCCTCCATCAGCAGGTGAACTGGTGTACACCAAGGAGACTGACAGTGGTGATAAGCAAATGGCTGAAGCTATTTCTGAACTTCGTTTGAGGCGCACTGTAACTGGAGATCAAGATTTTGACAGAGAAAATCAGCCGCTAAGTATTTCAAATAATTTATGTTTTTTAGAGGGGAAGCATTTGAGGCCTCATAGTCCCCAAAATGCTTTTCAGACCCTTTCTCAGACCTATATAACTACTTCTAAAGAATGTTCAGTTCAGTCCTGTCTCTACCAGTTTACATCTATGGAATTACTAATGGGGAATAATAAGCTTCTATGTGAGAACTGTACTAAAAACAAACAGAAGTACCAAGAAGAAACCAGTTTCGCAGGTAACTGTTTTTTTAATTAAATAATTATTGATTTCCTGATAGTGTCTAGTGAGTTACAAATTTCACTGAGAATTTTACTGAGAATCTTGTTTCTATACTTGTGTTACTTAAGCACAGAGATTGTTTTATTCATGTTCGTACCTGAGCACTTACGATACTGGGCAGAACAGATTTTCAATAGTTTTTTTTGTTTAAATAAATTGAAGAGCAGGAAGTATACAACTCTGCCTTAAAAATGCAAACCCAGGCCGGGCGCGGTGGCTCAAGCCTGTAATCCCAGCACTTTGGGAGGCCGAGATGGGCAGATCATGAGGTCAGGAGATCGAGACCATCCTGGCTAACACGGTGAAACCCCGTCTCTACTAAAAAATACAAAAAGCTAGCCGGGCGAGGTGGCGGGCACCTGTAGTCCCAGCTACTCGGGAGGCTGAGGCAGGAGAATGGCGTGAACCCGGGAGGCAGAGCTTGCAGTGAGCTGAGATCCGGCCACTGCACTCTCAGCCCAGGTGACAGAGCGAGACTCCGTCTCAACAAAAAACAAAAATGCAAACCCATATAATCTTATTTGAGGGAACTATGTATCTGAAATCTATCCAGAAGAAATACCCTGATAACTTTTTTTTTTTTTTTTTTTTTTTTTGGATGGAACCTTACTCTGTTGCCCAGGCTGGAGTGCAGTGGCGCGATCTCGGCTCACTGCAACCTCCACCTCCTGAGTTCAAGCTATTATTCTGCCTTAGCCTCCTGAGTAGCTGGGATTACAGGCGCCCGCTACCATGCCCAGCTAATTTTTGTATTTTTAGTAGAGAAGAGGTTTCACCGTCTTGGCCAGGCTGGTCTTGAATGCCTGACCTCATGATCCACCCGCCTTGGCCTCCCAAAGTCCTGAGATTACAGGCGTGAGCCACCATGCCCGGCCTCCCTGAAACTTGAAATTGTATCACTAGTAAGATTAATGATGAGGCTAATGTGTTTCACAGATCCTATCAATTTGTTGTAAACTCAATGTAAGATAAATTTTGAAGATTTTAAATAGTAGCATGTCAAAAAGCTAGCGCTATAATTACCAAGATTAGTTGGTCAGAGAAAAGTGGAGAAAGGGGGAAAATAAGAAATTTTCACTTCATCTTTATCCTTGAATAAATGGAAAGAATACTCTGATTCTTAGTGACTACTTGTTTTAAAATGTAGACTTTATTATTCAGGTACGGTGAGGCTAAAAGATCAGGAGATAATTGCCACTGAAGAAATAGTGTGTTATTCATAGTTCCCAAGAAGTAGGGGCCCACTGTGCTGCACAGGACCACATAGGGAAGCACCAGGGTCAGTCAGGAGGTGGGGGAGTGAGGGGAAAACATGGGCAGGAGCCTTTAGTGTGATTTCTTTTTTTTTTTTTTTTTTTTTTTTTTGAGACGGAGTCTTGCTCTGTCGCCCAGGTTGGAGTGCAGTGGCCGGATCTCAGCTCACTGCAAGCTCCGCCTCCCGGGTTCCCGCCATTCTCCTGCCTCAGCCTCCCAAGTAGCTGGGACTACAGGCGCCGCCACCTCGCCCGGCTAGTTTTTGTATTTTTTAGTAGAGACGGGGTTTCACCGTGTTCACCAGGATGGTCTCGAACTCCTGACCTCGTGATCCGCCCGTCTCGGCCTCCCAAAGTGCTGGGATTACAGGCTTGAGCCAAGGAAGGAATGTGTAAGGCAGGGTAATCAGGCTTAGGATCGGCTAGTTTGAATAATTTTAGTGGGCTCTGGGATATAGGGGCTGTCTCTAGTTATCAGGTGCCTGGTCCTAGGGTGATTACAGCAAGTGAGTAGTGGCCCAGAGTACGAGAGCCCAGTGAAGGAGGTTGTTGGGGTATGGGCTCTGGACTCTGGATTGGTTTACATATGAAAGGCATGCATACATAAGTTGTTTACTATCTCTGTGAATTAGCCCTGGGAGGGGTTGTCCCTCCAGCGTTAACCAGACCCTAGATGTCAAAGCATCAGAATAAAGACACGCTTAATACGCTAGTAATAAAGAAATGGGAGAAGGAAGGAATACCTACTTACATTAATCCAAGTTAAATATGCAATTGGCGATGTTCAAATCCTAACATAAATCTTAGGAATTTAGAAATTGGGACTGGGCGCAGTAGCTTACACCTGTAATCCCAACACTTTGGGAGGCCGAGGCACGAGGATCGCTTGTAGCCAGGATTTCAAGACCAGTTTGAGGAACATAGTGAGATCCCATGTCTACAAAAAACGTTTAAAAAATTAGCCAGGTGGGGTGGCATGCACGTGTAGTCCCAGCTACTTGGGAGGCTGAGGTGGGAGGATCACTTGTGCCTGGGAGGTCAAGGCTGCAGTGAGCCATGACCACTTCATGGCACTTCAGCCTGGGTAACAGCAAGACCCTGTCTCAAACAAACAAACAAAAAATAGACAAAAAATTCAGAAATCTTTTTAAAACCCAAACTCTTCAACTACACATGTGCTTCTGGTGATTTTTGGCTGGAGGGCACTGACACAAATTACTTCTAGTCCATCTGCTTTCTACCTTCCAAAAATTTGTTTCAAGTGTTACCTCTCCTATTCTTTGTTCTTATTAACTGTGTGCCTTTAAAAAAAATTCCTTTACTTTCATTTTAGCAGAGTTAAATGAAAGTAAATGGAAGGAGTAAAGACTGCCCTTTCATCAGAAGTCCAATTTCTTTAACATTTTTTAAAATGTGGTATGATGCTTCTGTATAAATTTTTATTGTATGGTAGATAATGTATAAAATGGAATTTTATAAATTTATTGTATTTTATGTAGAAAAGAAAGTAGAAGGAGTTTATACTAATGCCAGGAAGCAATTGCTCATTTCTGCTGTTCCAGCAGTCCTAATTCTCCATCTGAAAAGATTTCATCAGGTAAGTTTCTTCAGTAGCACCATAATTTTCATCATGTGTTTTACAGAGCTTTGAGTCCTATAGAATATTGTCAAGGATTAGACAGTAACCAGTAACTTACTGAATTTTAAAATGTGTCATGTGAGATTTACTGCTCATCTAGCCATAATAGTTTATAAGACTTTCCTGATTAAAATTGTTTAATTCACAATATTTGAAAATTTAGGCAGCAGGAACCTAAATGATATCTCCGTGTATGTTTGTGTGGTAATAGAAAATAAGTTTTGCGGCCGGGCATGGTGGCTCCCTGGGTCTTTGGGAGGCCGAGGTGGGCAGATCACCTGAGGTCAGGAGTTCAAGACCAGATGGAGATAAAAGTCTTGCTCTGTCGCCCAGGCTAGAGTGCAGTGGCTCAATCTCAGTTCACTGCAACCTCTAATTCCCGGGTTCAAGCAATTCTCCTGCCTCAGCCACCCAAATAGCTGGGATTACAAGTGCCTACTACCACACTGGCTAATTTTTGTATTTTTAGTAGAGATGGGATTTCACCATGTTGGCCAGGCTGGTTTCGAACTCCTGACCTCAAGCGATCTACCTGCCTGGGCCTCCCAAAGTGCTGGGATTACAGGCGTGAGCCACCATGCCCGGCCCATACAATTTTCAAATAAAAATTTTAATTGTATAAAACAAATTATCAAGAAAACAAGGAGAAAACTTGAATGATTTTTTGGGGGTGGGGGTGGGGGAGGGAATCTCCCTCTGTTGCCAGGCTGGAGTACAGTGGCACAATCTCAGCTCCCTGCAACCTCTGACTCCTGGGTTCAAGCGATTCTCCTGCCTCAGCCTCCCGAGTAGCTGGGATTACAGGTGTGCACCACCACACCTAGCTAATTTTTTTTTTTTTTTTTTTTTTTTTTTTTTTTTTTTTTTAGACGGAGTCTGGCTCTGTTGCCCAGGCTGGAGTGCAGTGGCCGGATCTCAGCTCACTTGCAAGCTCCGCCTCCTGGGTTTACGCCATTCTCCTGCCTCAGCCTCCCGAGTAGCTGGGACTACAGGCGCCCGCCACCTCGCCCAGCTAGTTTTTTTTGTATTTTTTAGTAGAAACGGGGTTTCACCATGTAAGCCAGGATGGTCTCGATCTCTTGACCTTGTGATCCGCCCGTCTCGGCCTCCCAAAGTGCTGGGATTACAGGCTTGAGCCACTGCGCCCGGCCTAATTTTTGTATTTTTAGTAGAGATGGGGTTTCACCATGTTGGCCAGGCTGGTCTTGAAACTCCTGACCTCAGGTGATCCACCTCAGCCTCCCAAAGTGCTGGGATTTTAGGCGTGAGCCACTGCACCTGGCCCTTAAATGAATATTTAACTTGACCTCTGTGTGAAAGACTTTATAAATATAAAAGCTAATAAGGAAATCTCAAGGAAAACTATTGATAGTTTACATATTTGCAACATTTTAGGTGGAATCCAGATGTGCGAGAAGAGATTTTTCTCCATTCTGCCATCCCTATCCACAGATTAAGTTCTGGATTCTTCCATAGTCAAGGTTATAGAAACTCAATGGAACTGAAATGGCACAGAGAACAGAAGCAGATGTATTATATCTTGTCATATCAGAGTGCCTAATGGAAAGGGTACATCTGCAGTGATTCTGTGTGAATAAGAGAGGATAATGCCAGATTGCAGAAGCTAATTTCATGATGCACCACAGTTACTTTATATTTGGTACTTGCATCCCTGTTTAGAAACAACTTACAGAAATAATTCTTGCCCTTAAAGGGAAATATTTATGGACATCCATCTAGGTCCCTTTTTCTCTCAAGCTAAATATAATGTCAGCAAAGCCACATTCTTATTCCCAGGGTTTGGGCATTATAGGGAGCAGAGTCCCTGAGCAATGCCTTTGTTTCTAGTTCATTGACATCCCTGAAAGCCTTCTCTATGGTAGCTTTGTATATCAGAAACATCCACAACACTTAAATGCAAATCTGAAACTGGATAGAGATCTTTGTCATAAAAATGCCAAATTTTTAACGTTGTAAGTATATAAAGAGTCTTAAAGGCAGGAGATTATAGATGCAAATAAGAAATATATCAGACCCTAATAGTAAAATGGGAAAAGAATATCAACTGACAGTTCTGGAAGTACAAAGTTCGGGAAAGTATAAAAAAGGTCCATCCTTCCCAGCAAAAGAAAGGCAAAATAAAATGGCAGATTCTTTTTTCAACCTGTCCCAATTAGCAAAGATATAGTAGTGTTAATAAGGATGACCTAAGATAGAGACATTTTCATTTACCAGCATTGGGAGTGTAAGTTGGTAACACCTACTAGAAAGCAATTTAGTAATAAATATGAAGAACATTGAGTAATTTTTTTTTTTTTTTTTTGAGATGGAATTTCGCTTTTGTCGCCCAGACTGGAGTGCAATGGCGTGATCTCAGCTCACTGCAACCTCCACCTCCTGGGTTCAAGTGATTCTCCTGCCTCAGCCTCCTGAGTAACTGAGATTACAGGCACCCACCACCACGCCTGGCTAATTTTTGTATTTTTATAGAGACAGGGTTTCACCATGTCGGTCAGGCTGGTCTTGAACACCTGACCTCAGGTGATTCACCCACCTCAGCCTCCCAAAGTACTTGGATTACAGGCATGAGCCACCGTGCCCAGCCGAGTAATGTTTTAAACAAAACAATTTTTGAACAAAGCTAATGACTCTTGACTAAGTAAGAACCTACCACAAGGAAATAGAGATATACATAAAAATGTTTGTGTGTCCCACTCAGGTTACGCCAGACGTAAGGCCTAGCTTAAATGTCCAATGAACAGGACATCAGATTTATATTTTAATATGGAAGATGCAGTGTATCATTCCATTAAAGGGAAAAAGGCAGGAGACTGTAGATGCAAATATAAGTCTAGATATTTTCCAAAAATTACCACCTAAAAAAAGATTCGTCTTATATTAAAGTCCTTCACACAGTCTCTCGTATGACGGGGTAATTTCTCAACAGCAAAGTACTGATTGAGGAGAACACAAAAGCCTGAAATGATCTCAGACAGTGCTCGTATTGGGTGCTTATAGAGGTCACCTGATGAAAAAAGCAAAGAAATTGAATGTAGATTAAATATTCCTGGGATATGACCTCATAATTTCATGTCAGCTATTTTCAAGCCTTCTAAAGATCACTTGAAAAAACAAATCAGTAAGCGGCTACACTTTGGCAGAAAAGTAAGTGTTTTTTGTCTTTAAAGAAAGATAAGCAGTAAAAAAGCAACAGATCTACAGTAAAATTGTGATTAGTATGCAAATGAAAGATCAGTCATTGACGTCATGAAAGGTTGTCTCTTTTAGTTTTTGTCTACCTATTCATTTCGGATTTAGGTGTCTTCTCATTCCAACAGAGTCCATTTCTATTTACGGGTCTCCTCAATACCTTTGATATTTTATTAGCTAGTTTTTATTACCATTACGTAATGCAAAGCATACACTTTTTAAGGTTTGCCTTTGAAAATTAGAAAAAGAGAGCATATTTAAGAACATAAAAGTACAATTTTATTTATGTAATAGCATTTACTTTTACTGATAAAATGTTTTGAATGTTCAGGTTGTTTGTTTGTTTTAATGAATGAATATAATTGAATTTTAGAACTGAGAAAGACCTAATCTCATGCTTTTATACCTGGAATCAAGTTGACAACCAGTCACTGAGTTAGGCCTAGAACACCAATCTCCTTACTCTTTAGTTGAATATATTTTCATGATAGCTTGTGTGTCAGTAGCTTAGCTTTTATATTGAATTTATTTTTCCATAAGCGTTGAAAAGCCACATTGAAAGTAACTATTCCCCCTATTGTTTGTGGTAAAAATCCCCACATAAATGAATAATCTTTGCAGTAACAATTTATGAAACCTAATTTTTAATTTAGTCATATTAATTTTGACTATTCATTAGTCACATTTTTATCTATGAAAAAACTGCTACAATTTCTCTTTTGGTTTTAGTTAAACACATTGCTTTTGATCTAATTGTTGCATTTCAAAAATGTTTTGGTCTTTTTAAGGCTGGCTTGAGTCTTCGTAAAGTAAACAGACATGTAGATTTTCCACTTATGCTCGATTTAGCACCGTTCTGTTCTGCTACTTGTAAGGTACAGTATATTAAGATATTTAATTGATTTATAAATTAATATGCTTGAATGTATCCTATATATTATTAGGCAATGCTTTTTCTTAAAAAAAAAAAAAAAAAGACTTCTCTTCTGAAAGGGAATTTTAATAGCCAGTGATTAAGTCCGTAATATATGGAACATTTAATACACTGAATATGATTTTTGTCCTTTGGGAGACAAAATAAAGGAAAATTGAAAAGGTAAGGCATGAGGCATGATGGTTATGAAGGTCTAAGCTGTTTGTAAATGCTACTGAAGCTGATGGTTGCTGAGAGAAGTGAGGTTTTGTGTCCTCTCTTGTTCCTTGTGAACTGTTTAATCAGTAGTAGTTTTACCATTTGCGGAGTTCTGTATCTTGCAAATCAATGTAGTAGTGAATTGTCTTTCGTGCCACTTCATGTGTACTACTGAGAATAGTGTACTTGTCAGTGGAGTATGATACTTCAAAACTGCTGCTACTGTAATAATTAGGTACAGAAAGCAGACTGGTTTATCATTGCTTATTTTACATGTAAGAATTGTGTAGATGAAGTAGATGACTTTGTCTTCCTTGAGGGAAGCAATTATGGGGTAACATACTGTCCTGTTCATGATTACTGGCTAGAAGTCTAGATTTTGTGGTATGTAATAGAATGCCTATTGAACTTAATACTTTCAGTACATGATAGTCAAAACAAAAATATCTTAAATGTAATTTTTGGTTGAATTACAGTGTATCTGCTGTGGAATACCAGCACTATCTGTCGACTATTAATACTCAGTATTCCTAGAATTTGATAATGTGGTAAATAATAATGAAATTTAACAAGCTCTGTGTTAAATTTATAAAAACATATTTTTAAAAAGTACCTATTATGGAGAATTTCCAATATACACAAAAGCAAACAGAAGAGTACCATGAACTTCCAGCACCCAGCCCTAAACCCTTACATCCATGGCCAGTCCCACCCTATCCACACACTAATTCACTTTCTTCTTCTTATTTTGAAGCAAACATCAGAAATCATTTCACCCATAAATATTTCACTCTGTATCTCTAAAAGATAATGATTGCTCCCTCTCCACTTTTTAACATAACCACGGTATCATTTAATAATTCTGTCATATCACCTAGTGTTCATATTTTCAATTGTCTCATGTGATTTTTAAAATGAATTAGTATCCAGATAAGTACTGGATCTGTTGTTCATTTGTGCGATTTTTAATTTTTACTTTTTGGAATTTCTTTTAAAATTTAATTTTGTTTAATTACATAAAATATTTATGTAGGTCCAAAGTCAAATGTACCTAAATAAGGTAAATTCAAAGATGTCTGGCTTTTCTCCACGTCATTCTACCTGTTTGCTCCTTCTCCCTGTAGGTAACCATTTAAAAAATAATGGCTTGGCCGGGCGCAGTGGCTCAAGCCTGTAATCCCAGCACTTTGGGAGGCCGAGACGGGCGGATCACGAGGTCAGGAGATCAAGACCATCCTGGCTAACACGGTGAAACCCCGTCTCTACTAAAAAATACAAAAAACTAGCCGGGCGAGGTGGCGGGCGCCTTGTAGTCCCAGCTACTTGGGAGGCAGAGGCAGGAGAATGGCGTGAACCCGGGAGGCGGAGCTTGCAGTGAGCTGAGATCCGGCCACTGCACTCCAGCCCGGGCGACAGAGCGAGACTCCGTCTCAAAAAAAAAAAAAAAAATTATGGTTTATTCTTTTATAATTTATTTAAATATAAGCAGATAGGCATGTATATTTTCATCTACCCTGTTAAATAATGGTAGCTGACACTGTGTATCCTTTTTTCTGCCTTACTCTTAACATTATATCCTAGAGCTTATTCCATAGCAGCATTTAGAGATCGTCTGCACTCTGTTTTTCAAGAAGCATAATACTCTATTGTGTGGATACATCATAGTTTATTCAACCAGTCCCCAATTTACAGACATTTTAATTCCGGTGTTTTGATATTACAGATAATCCTGCAATTAATAGTGTGGTACATGTCTTTTAACATTTTGCTCATGTATTTGTGGGATCAAATCCTAGAAAAAGGATTAATGAATCCAAGAGTAATACATATACAACTCAGCCTGATAACATGAAATATCCCTGCATAGGCCAGTGGCTTACGCCTGTAATCCCAGCGCTTTGGGAGGCCAAGGCAGGTGGATCACCTGAGGTCAAGAGTTTGAGACCAGCCTGTCCAACAAAGTGAAACCCTGTTTCTACTAAAAATATAAAAATTAGCTGGGCGTGGTAACAGATGCCTGTAATCCCACTACTTGGGAAGGTGAGGCAGGAGAATCGTTTGGGGTGGCGGAGGTTGCAGTGAGCCAAGATCATGCCATTGCACTCCTGCCTGGGTGACAGAGCAAGACTCCGTCTCAAAAAAGAGAGAGACAGAAAAAAGAAATATCCCTGCATAGGGATTGTACCCTTTGCATTCCCATATGCAATATGTGTGAGTGCTCTTTTCCCCACAAATCAGCCAACAGAGAACCTTGTTAAGGTTTTTCAATTTTGCCGGCCTAATAGGTATGGAAACTATCTCACTTTTACTATGCATTTTTCTTATGTTAGGCAGATATACATTTACTTATTTTTCCTTACAACAGTATTTAACAGATATTACTAATTTGGGTTTTTTCTTTGTTTAAAAGAATGCAAGCATGGGAGATAAAGTTCTCTACGGTCTCTATGGCATAGTGGAACATAGTGGCTCGATGAGAGAAGGCCACTACGCTGCTTATGTGAAAGTGAGAACACCCTCCAGGAAATTATCGGAACATCCCACTAAAAAGAAAAGTGTGCCTGGTATGCCATCCTAAGTTTATTTTATTTTTAAAAACAAATGAATGTGTGCTTCCTTTTCTGGGAGAGCTAAGTTACTATTTCATAGATGCCTCTAGTGGATTTGCTTGCTTGCTTCATTTTATTTATTTATTTATTTATTTAGATAGAGTCTCACTTAGTCACACAAGCTGAAGTGCAGTGGCACAATCTTGGCTCACTACAACCTCTGCCTCCTGGGTTCAAGTAATTCTTACTCCTCAGCCTCCTGAGTAGCTGAGATTACAGGTGCATGCTACCATGCCTAACTTTTTGTATTTTTAGTAGAGACGGGGTTTCACCGTGTTGGCCAGGCTGGCCTCAAATTCCTGACCTCAAGTGATTTGCCCGCCTCGGCCTCCTAAAGTACTGGCATTACAGGTGTGAGCCACCATGCCCAGCCTCAATTGGATTCACCTTAAGTGAGAATTCCCTCTACGAGTGCTTAAAAAATCTCAAATATTATGAAGACTGTACCCTTCTAGGTCATATGAGATGACATGGTATTTTAAGGTACTGAGTCATTGTGTATTATAGTGGAGTAGCATTTTATTTAACAATACCAGAAGTTTTTGAAGCCATACCAGATTGTCAGAAGAATTGGAGTTGAAAATTTGCTGGCTTTGTTTATGGGTCATCCAACTAACTTTGCTTTTTTTGTTTTGTTTTTGAAATGAGGTCTCACTCTGTCACCCAGGCTGGATTGCAGTGGCACGATCTCGGCTCACTGCAACCTCTGCCTTCTAGGTTCAAGCGATTCTCCTGCTTCAGCCTCCAGAGTACCTGGGATTCCAGGCACCTGCCACCACACCTGGCTAATGTCTGTTTTCGTTGTTTTTTTTAATTAGAGACGGGGTTTCACCATGTTGGCTGGGTTGGTTTCAAACTCCTGACCTCAAGTGATTCACCCACCTCAGCCTCCCAAAGTGCTGGGATTATAGGCATGAGCCACTGCGCTGGGCCAGACAGCATTATTAATTATCCCTATAATATTAATGCTTTGAAAGAATTTGTTCTAATGAGAACACATGGGCACAGGGAGCGGAACATCACACACTGGGGCCTGTCGGGGGTGAGGGGGTAGGGGAGGGATAGCATTAGGAGAAATACCTAATGTGGATAACAGGTTGATGGGTGCAGCAAACCACCATGGCACATGTATACCTATGTAACAAACCTGCACGTTCTGCACAGGTATCCCAGAACTTAAAGTGTAATTTAAAAAAAAAATCATTATTTTTGGAAAATGCTTAACCCAAGAAAAAACAGACTTCTCAGGTAAAATTTGGCATTAGATAGAGTTTGTAATGAATATATTATTGTTTGTAATTTAGAGTAAGAACCTAAAGCATACCTACTTTAAAATTGCACTTCTTTTTGTTTTGCTAGGTTTGAAAGAGGCTGATAGTGAATCAGCAGGCCAGTGGGTCCATGTTAGTGACACTTACGTACAGGTGGTTCCAGAATCAAGAGCACTTAGTGCACAAGCCTACCTTCTTTTCTATGAAAGAGTATTATAACTATTAATGGTAATGATTATTTAGGTCATTTGTTTTTGAATACTGCAGCGATAACTATAATATATAACGTGCCTTTGTAGTCTTCCCTCTTCTGTAGGAATAGCATGTTCATCAAATGGTCCTGAACTATTTCACCATTTTGGTGAACACTTTTAAAGTAAATTTACTCAATGCTTTAAAATTCATAGTCTTAAAATAAATGTGAATTTTGTTTCCAGGTATTTATTCTGGGGTACAAAAACCTCCCAGAATTTATAGTAGGAAAGGAAACCCCTTAATGATGTGGCTCATTATTACAAGCATTCAGAAGTGATGCTGGCTAAGTCAAATCATTCCTTAAGACAGTGTTTCCTAAATGTAATACCACCTTCCTGAACTCTCACATATTCTGTATCATGGTTATTTTTTAAAAAATATTTTTAGCCTTTTTAAACCTTAGTCTTATTTTGAGCAATCATATTCCATGTTTTATGTGCTTTTATATTTTTTATAATAAATATTAAAACTATTAAAGAAAAATTGTTTATCCATGTACCACTTAACTTAAAATCATCTCAGGGCCATCCAGTGGTATATGTGTACTACCATTTAGGAAACTGCTATAACACATAATTTCATGAAGTAACACCTAATATGGTGTAGTTCCCTTGTCATATTTTATACAATTCAACCATATAAAAGGGTATCACTGTAATTTCAGTAGTGTGGGTTTACAAATAATCTGTTTATTAGCCTATTACTTTGAGGTTTTGAAAAACTAGAAATATGTTGAGGCATTTCATAAACATATCTCTTGCATCCTCTTCCTGGTGGAGTCAAGATAACTTGCAAGTGGTTGGCCAAGGCCAAATATAGATGATTATAAAATTTAGAATTGGCAATTAGAAGTTGATAATCCATATAGGACCATAGGATAGCTTTGAAATTTAAATTGCCAAATTATATTTGTAAATGATAGAGAATTATATTAACAGAAAAATGTAATACTTTTTTTACTTCTCGTAAATACTAAACACAGTTTTGGAGTTTTGAAATCACTATTTTTGTCTTCAGCAAGCATCATTAACAAGTTCAGGTGAATTTAGCTTTTATTTTAATGGGGCATTAAGCTGGCATTTTTTATTTTTTAAATAAATAATAGCAAAAATATCATTTTTCCCCTCTAGAATACAAATTATTTAGCTGTCAAAACTTGGCATGAAGAATATTATTATTACTTAGGCTTAAATATCAAAAACTAATGGCTACTTCAGTGTCATATTGTTGAAATAGAAACAAAAACTGCATGGTTCAAGCATCCTAATCATTAGTGCCAGTGAATGATAGTGCAGGTAAGTGCCGGGTAAATGCCTAGTCCCACTTCATTCTCCTCCTGGGAAAGAAGGATAGTGGCTGCAGATAATGTATGGAAATATTTAATCAAGATTGACTGTCTTAAACACATAAGCATATATAATGTTATCAAGGCACCAGTGCTGCCTTTTAATATATGGATGAACATAACTGATTAAAGATGGTAGTAGTACACAAAATGCAGAGCTTAAAAATGTCATTGCATAAATTCTATTTTTAAGATGTTGAAATGTTAATAGTAGTGTTTTTCTTGATTTTTAACAGTGAAATAATCAAGAAATGTATCTTTAAGTTAATCTGCAAAGTCAAGCTGTGTTCTGTAAAAGGTATTTTACAGCATTTTCTGTTTAACTGTAATCCGTTATCATTGGAGATCTCAGTACCAGAGCAGTGAATATTTTGAAAAATATTGAATGTCTTTATTCAAGTCAGCCATCTTGGTAAGAGCAGTTTTCACCCCCACCCCCCCACCAACTGCCTAAATGTAAATATAGGTCACCTAATTTTTCTTACAGAAAACAGGTTACTTGTTTCTTGTTTCAAAGATAAATATTTGGATAGATACCCATACTTGCTATGAGTCAGTCACCGTGCTGACACTATTTTAACATCATTTAAAATGGAAAGATCTACGTAGATTTTTGACATTATTCCAGAAGTAACATGCAAGTAAGATATTTTTATTTTCATTTTATTCATGTTAAATGAGCTAATTATGAATTTTTTTTATGGCCTAGAGTTTATGAGTGCTTTTTCCTTGTCTTCTGAAAAATGGAATAAATTCGAGTTTTAATACTTAAGAATTTGCTAAATATAGCTTTTGTAACAGAGAAAGCATGTTAAATTACACATGGGTCTACATTAAAATTTTTGTTTTTATTTTGAATATTTCCAAAGCACATTTGCAGGGATAGTAAATTGCGAGGCTACTAATAACAACAACAATAGTTTCTGGATCACCTCAGGAAACAGTATAAATAAATAAGAATGTTTACATATCATCGACATAACTACCATAGTGTTGGAATGAATTAAAGTAAAACAAGTTTCACTAGCTTTATTTAGAAACTGGTTTACCCCAGCTTCCCGTTTTTTTCCAAATATAAAAAAAATTGTGTGCCAATATTGTATCATTTAATGCTTTTAAAACTTGTGAAGACCACCTTTTTAGGTAGCTGAGAAGAGTGATAGTTGGTATCAATTTGTTAGCCAGGCATGGTGGCTCATGCTGTTGGGAGGCTGAGTGAGGAACATCGCTTGAGCCCAGGAGGACAAGGTGCAGTGAGCCATGATCACGCCACTGCACTCCTGTCTGGTGACAGTGAGACCCTGCCTCAAAAATAAAAAGAAGACAGTTGGTATCAACTCAAAGAATAGTTGATACCTGTTCTCCTATTTTAAATGTACCAACGGAGCTATTTTACTGTATTTAATAGTTCTTAGCGTCCATGTGTGATGATTTTAATCAGTGATTTTATGCAACAGCAGAATAAAATTTTCTGAAGATTAAGCTGTGAAATGTATCAACCCTCATCTAATTTTTGCAGTACAAAATAACATGCTGATTCCTTTTAAAAATTCATGTTTGTAATTTATTTTTCTGCATGTATTGATCAAATAAGCCTAAACCAAATATGTGCAATAAAATTGAGCCTTTAGATAGTATCTAGTACATTGTTAAAAAAAAATACTATTTCTAGATATTTATGTTTTTGTTTATGTAGAAATCATGAATTCAAATCTGTTTAAAAGATGACTATATTTTCAATTTTGAGTAATAAATTTATACTGTTATTCCTGGTGGTTTTTTTTTTCTTTTGCCATGTTTCTAGAAAATAGCTGTATAACTTATTGAGCATTATTTTGGTGTTACTGTATAAAACATGCATAATAAATATTCTTATTTATTTTATGTTACAAGATTGGTCCTGGAATTTTCACAGTTTATGTTATTGACAGAATGCTTTATCTATCAACAATGCATTTGTGTATGTCTTAGTCCACTCAGGCTGCTATAACAAAATACCATAAACTAGGTGGTGTATTAACAGAAATTTATTTCTCACCGTTCTGGAGGCTGGAAAGTTTAAGATCAAGGTGCCAGCAGACTTGGGGTCTGATGAGGGCCCACTTCTGTTCATAAAGACAGCACCTTCTTGCTGTGTCCTCACATGGGAAAAGTACAAGGCATCTCTGTGGGTCCTCTTTCATGCAGCCCATTCATGAGGGTTCCATCCTCCTGACCTAATCACTTCTCAAAGGCCCTATCTCCAAATAGTATCACACTGGGGATTTGTGAATGTTGTAAGGGACATAAACCTTCAGTTCATAGCAGCTTTCTCAGCTGTATTCAAAATATCCTACATATTTTAGAAATTCTTTATTTCAAAACAAAATATCTTATGGGCCACTTTCACTCAGATTTCAGTCTACCAAGGATGATCATCTTCCTTTCAGGGGTTTCTTAAAAGGTTACTTAGACAGGATAATTATTAAAAAGGGTAAGGTCTTGCACCAGCAATTGAGAAATATTTTGCCTACCCATTTGTGTCTAAACTTCTTTCAGGTAATGAAGTTCTATGAGATTAATGATGAAAGTTAAAGACCATCTTTTATTTGTTTAGTCATTTAGTAAGTATTTGTTAGGCCAGGCACAGTGGCTCATGCCTGTAATCCCAGCACTTTGGGTGGCCAAGGTGGGTGGATCACCTGAGACCAGGAGTTCGAGACCAGCCTAGCCAACATGACAAAACCCCATCTCTACTAAAAATACAAAAATTAACTGGGCATGGTGGCACACGCCTGTAATCCCAGCTACTTGGGAGGCTGAGGCAGGAGAATCGCTTGAACCCAAGAGGCAGAGGTTGCAGTGAGCCAAGATCGTACCACACTGCACTCCAGCCTGGGTGACAGAGAGAGACTGTCTCAAAAAAAAAAAAAGTAAGTATTTGTTGGATACCTGTTGTGTGGTAGGTACTAGGGATACAGCAGTCAACATAAGAGCCAGAAATCTAAGAGGTGAGGAATACACATTCTAAGAATGTAAGGAAAATTTATGTTAGTAGTACTGATATGAAGAAAAATCAAGCAATATGGACTCCCTATGAAGCCATGTGGAAATTAAGGTACAGGGGATGAAGATATCCTAGAGATAAAAGACATGGTGATATTAGTACTGATAGTCCCCAAAGAGAAAGCTGAATGTTGTAGGAAGAATGGGGTTTTAATTCTGGGGCCCTCTCTTCTGGCAATATAGAGACTGAGAAGGGAAGTCTTAACATCTGTATGTTCCCAGAAAAATGTATCTCCCTAATTTTTGTATGTAATTTCAAAGGTTCATGGACACTTCTGAAGCCATTTCATACACATTTTAAATTGCACCCAAGAAGAAATATCTGAGATGTTTGCATTCCCATATGTATTAGGATAGGCTGAGTTGTGCTGCAGTACAACCCCAAATCCCAGTGGCTTAACACAAAAGTTACTTCTGGCGCATCCAAAGTTCACTGAGGGTCTGCACGGTCTGCAAAGGCAACTGTCCTCCAATTGGCGATTCTCGTAATCCAAACTGATTCAGTCTGTGGCTGTACCATTTCAATATGAGGTCTCCCCATTGTGGCAGAAGAATACAGCATTAAAAGATCTTGCCCCAGCAATTATTCATCTTGGATGTGTCTCTGACAACCCATTGGCCAGCAGTAATCATATGACCCTGCCTAATTGCAAGGAAAGATGGGTAGGAAAGAGTCTCCCATGGGCTTATAGGAAAAGGAGAATGGGATATGTGAATTTAACAGAAGTCTCTACCACAGTCCACCCCTCTGGTCACCAAATAGGTTTTTTTCCTTTGTACACATGGAACACAGTGACTCTTAAGGGACAGGGGCCCAAAAGTCCCATCAAGGTAAAAGTTTTATCCTCCAAGACCAGGCTCTCTGGAAGTGCTGTATCAGGTTTGGATGTTTGCTCCTACTGTTCTGGAGACCCAGGAACCAAAAGGATATGTTGTTTTCCACATACTTACTGTACAGTGGTGGAACTATATCTGCAATAAACATTCAGAATGGGTAAGAATGGGAGATACTGTTAGTATCCCTAAGTCTGGGTATGGGGCATATTCATGATTAGGCTCCTTTTCTATCTCCTAGGAAGAATTCCCTTGTGTGTTGTTCTCTGACTCTAGACTCCATCCTCTGGGAAAGTTTTTTTTTTTTTTTTTCTTAAATCTTCATGGCTACATCTGAACAGCTACTGAGGAATATATATATGCCAACTTTGGGAGTTAACAAAGCTTTCATTGAGACTATTTCTTAGATGACTGGGGACTGTAATTTCTCTTAATTTGGAATAGCCACAAGTTGTTTCAGCCACAATTTGTGTGTGTTTTTAATACAATTCTTAAAATTTTAGTAGGCTTCTCATCCGTAGATTCATATGCCAGCAGCTACACCAGAGTTTTTTTGTCCCATAGTTCTTGGGTTTGCTATATTTCTTTGCTTTCCTGCCCCCACACCTCACTTTACAACAATTACAAGATTTGATGAGAGAGACATACTATACTCTTTGTTTTGAGACAGTCTTGCACTGTCACCCAGGCTAGAGTGCAGTGGTGTGATCTCCATTCACTGCAACATCTGCCCCCCGGGTTCAAGCAATTCTCCTGCCTCAAGTTCCCGAATATCTGGGATTATAGGTGCCCGGGACCATGCCAGGCTAGTTTTTGTATTTTTAGCAGAGACGATGTTTCATCTCATGCATTTCATGCTGGCTGGGCTGGTCTTGAACTCCTGATCTCAAGTGATCCACCTGCCTCAGCCTCCAAAGTGCTGGGATTACAGATGCGAGCCACCACACCTGGCTGAGAGAGACATACTCTTAATTACATTTTCACCCTCAGGCTTTTTTTTTTTTTTCCCAAGAGGAAAAAACGAAGGTTCCACATCTTTAATTAATCCATTGAAAATTTTTCCAAAATGGATATAAAGTTTACATCCTTAGTTATATCTGTTGCAAGCCTGAGTTTTAATAATCCTTTGTCACTTAAAAGCTTTCTCAAGTTTATTTTGGATTGCCTGTATTCCCTCTTGTTTCAGCTTTCATAAGCCAACTCTTTTTTTCCTGAGCTCTTCTCTCTTATAATATATTGTCTAGTGCATCCAAAACACCCACCACACACTAGTATCTGGTTTTTAAACCTCTTCCCCTAGCTCGAAATTCATTATGTACATTATCTGCCTCCCAGATTATCATCAGTAAGTTGTATCAAATGCTTTATTGCTACATAATGTGAAGTGCCATGTTTCGAGCCTCCAATATTAGTTTTTCCTGCCAACCAATCCTAAGCTAATGCTTTTTATTTTAGGTTCTTTGTTTCAGCAGCACCCAACTCCTGTTACCAGTGTCCATATTTGTCTCAAGATAGGTTAGCCTTATGCTGTATTGTCAAATGAACCTGGAATCTCAGTGGCTTATCTCATTCATGGTCGTTACAAAGTCCTTTACAGATCTGAGGATCTTCCGGGATCCTGAGTTTCCCATGAAGCAACTCAGTTATCCAGGCTGACAGAGGAATTCCCAACCTGTAGTTGCATTGTCTGAAACATGCTGTATTATGTGAAACATGCAGCCTGAGGACGGTGCACCAACTCTTGTAAGTGTACTTCATTACTCAACCCACAATGAATTCGCCAGAACTAATTGATAAAGTACTCCCTAACTTTAAGGGGCTTAGAAATTCAGTCTTCTGTGTAGTAAGCCTGTGGAGAATCATACTGTCGAACACTAGTGATGTTTACTAGTAATAATCGTCATACCAGTGAATTAAGTACAGAAACAGTAGTTTGAATCACAAAAGATTTTAGGTAAGAACACGCAGTCATTGAGCATAAGTTTACCTTACTTTCTCCAACCTGGCCTAAAGGGACAACACCTGCATAAAGCCCTATGTGATCTACTGTTAAACAACTAAAGTATTATTTTATATCCTCGTATTTCATTATGCCAGATTCACTACTTTCTAGGAAATGCTTAAGTAACTATATTAAGAATCAAAGAGTAGGCCGGGTGCGGTGGCTCACGCCTGTAATCCCAGCACTTTGAGAGGCCGAAGCGGGCAGATCATGAGGTCAAGAGATTGAGACCATCCTGGCGAACATGGTGAAACCCTATCTCTACTAAAAATACAAAAATTAGCTGGGCGTGGTGGCACGCACCTCTAGTCCCAGCTACTTGGGAGGCTGAGGCAGGAGAATCGCTTGAACCCAGGAGGCGGAGGTTACAGTGAGCCAACTGCACTCCAGCCTGGCAACAGAGCAAGACTCCATCTCAAAAAAAAAAAAAAAAAAGTTGTAATTTGTAAGGATGTGCCTGTAGCATACTAGCTTTAAATATTTTTCATCATCCATTGTATTATGTGGTAAAATATATACAACATCAAATTTACCACTTTAACCATTTTTAGGTGTATAAGTAGTGTCATTAAGTGCATTCACATTGTTGTGCAAATTTCACCATTCATTTCCAGAATTCTTTCATCATCCCAAACGAAAACTCTGTACCCATTAAATAGTAACTTCTCATTCCCCCCTTCTCCCAACTCCTGGGAACCTCTATTCTACTCTCTGTGTGAATTTGCCCATTCTAGGCACTTCATATAAGTGAAATTGTACAATATGTGTCCTTTTGTGTCTGGTTTATTTCATCTTGCATGTTTTCAAGGTTTATCCATATTGTAGCATGTATCAGAATTTCATACCCTTTTAAGGCTGAGTAATATTCAATTGTATATATATACCACAGCTTTAAATTTTTATTAAGTTTTAAGATGGATGTGATATGGCACCTAATAACACTATAAAGGTTCAAATCTCAAGAAAGAGCAATAGTTCCTATTTCGATATATTTTCCACATATCATCTTAGCTTATTTCCATTTTGCTTTAAGGATCATTTGTTTCTGTAATAATGGAAGGTGACATATCCTCCCCTAGAATTTTCTACTTCACTCCATTCATTCATTCATTCATTCAGTCTCACTGTGTAGCCCAGGCTGGAGTGCAGTGGCGTGATCTCGGCTAACGACAACTTCTGCCTCCCGGGTTCAAGTGATTCTCGTGCCTCAGCCTCCTGAGTAGCTGGGACTACAGGTGCAGGCCACCACACCCAGCTAATTTTTGTATTTTTTTGTAGACAGTTTTGCCATAGTGGCCAAGCTGGTCTCGAACTCCTGGCCTCAGGTGATCCACCCTCCTTGGTCTCCCAAAGTGCTGGGATTACAGGCGTGAGCCACAGGGGTTGGCCAAATTTTCTACTTCAAACACTGATAACAGAGGAAGTTAATACAAATTTTAACCTATAAAGTCCCCTGGTTGTTAGTCATTAACAAACAGCAGATTGTCAAATAAGACTGGTAAAATAAGACTGTCAAATAAGACTGCTAAGCATTTGATGATCCAGGTGCAGGATGATCAGACTGCAGCAGATCATGCACATGACAGCTGCTTACATAGAAATTTAACACCACAACACACATTCTTAGAAAATTCTGTGTTGAAATACATATACTTACCTCATGTGTCCATAAGGTCATAATGTTATGGGGAACTCTTAGAGCGGTTAGAGAAAGGGAACTGGAATTGGAACTGTAAAATTCATTTTCGGGTCTGGCAAACAGCAATTGCTGAGGGTGTCTCATTAAACTGGCATAAGGAACAAAATGTGAGGTATTTAATAATCCTCTCCATTTCACAATGCATTTCCGAAATGACTGGCCTACATTAGGATCATTGTTGAACATATAAATGCAATCATACAGCAGATGTAAAAATTTGTGTGCAAAGCAGATGCTGGGCACTTGGAGGGCAGAGGTGAGGGGGAAAACCCTTACCCGAAAATTGCCTCACCTTTACTAGGGAAACAAGCAAACAATTACAATATGATTATAGGGAGTAGGAACACGACAGTTTCACTAGGACAATCGGGTTTCTCTAAGATAGAACATTCCTCTGATGAGAATGTTTCTCAGAGAATGTAACTTGAAAATCAGACCTGATGCAAAAAACTTGGAAAATGCACAAAATCACAGAGCAGAATCAGAGATTACTGATAACATGTGGTATATGTCCTTCTTTTGCTCCATACAGTGGTTTTTATTTATTTTATGCTTTTGGACAGAGACTCACTCTTGCCCAGGCTGGAGTGCAGTGGCGAGATCTCGGCTCACTGAGACCTCTGACCCTGGGTTCAAGCAATTCTCCTGCCTCAGCCTCTCTAGTAACTAGGATTACAGGCACCTGCCACCATGCCCAGCTAATTTTTGTATTTTTAGTAGAGACGGGGTTTCACTATGTTGGCCAGGCTGGTCTCGAACTCCTGACCTCAAGTGATATGCCTGCCTCAGCCTCCCAAAGTGCTGGGATTACAGGCAGGAGCCACCACGCCCGGCCCATACAGTGATTTTTAAAATCAGACTGTTGAGTAGTCTTATTTGTGCTAAGTGGAAATTAGGGAAAAGGTCAGAGAAATAGGGATTTCCTTTTGCCTTCAGTAGTATCTTCATGAACCTGCGTCATGGTGTTGTCAGGTGTAATCAATGAAGGTTTCTCACAAGATAAAATTTTATTTTGAGGACCACGTCTGTGGATTGGAGGAAAGGCAGATGGTTAGCTAGTGAGGACTTTTATTATAATGCTAATTCAGGAGTATCTGGGTTTCTAGTGCTAAGGAAAACTGAATTTTCAGCAAAGGGCATCTATATTTTTCACATCTGTATCTTTATCCATCCAGCTGTGCTCTTACTATTTTGTTTCTACGGTAATTTGCTATTTCTTTTGCATGACAATTCCCAATGAAATAATTTAGATACTTCGTGCACTTTGTCACGCAAAAGTTTTCGTGTCACTCTCTGGAAAGGCACTTTAATAAACACTTTATCTTTGGAACATTTCTGTTATCCTTGTAACTTGTAGCTCCTAGCCTGGAAATTAATACTTTTGACACTTGAACGTTGTTCATATAAAAACACTGTGGAATCAACGTACCCTCTTTGAGGAATGGCATTGCATACGTCCTTTTGAGAAGCCATCTTGTAGTTGAAGGAAAGCAGCAAGACGGAAACCAGACATCCCCGCCCCCGCCACGGTTCCCTAAAGGTCACAGATAATGAAAAACCGAGACTAGTTAAGCGAAGGAGAGATGAGCAAGTTTTCCCGGAAGGGGGCGCGATGTGTTGAGGTTAACAAAGAAAAAGACAGCAGCGGGGTCAGCTAAGGTCTACGCTTTCGCTACCGACCCAGACTGCTCACCTTCACAAACTCGTTTCCCTCAAGCGGAACCCTCGGCAGAGTATTCCAAGGATGGAATACTCTCACTTGAGCGCTGCAATACTCTGAGAAGGTTCGAGCCAGATGTTGGACTGCTTGAAATGCCGCTTCCAGCGCACTAAGCAACTTGAACTGCGCTAAGCAACTGGCCTGAATTGGTTTGGTTTGACCCTGGGGTTCCTCCGTAGTCTGTAAGTGGAGTTGCGAACTCAACCCCTTCTCCAAGGCGGGAGTGTTTCCAGGAGAGAACATACTTCCCCTTGAAGGAAGATCACGTTACTAAAGTAAAAAATTTGAAGGCGCCCTGTGTATATAACACTTACGCTCTTGGCTTTCTGGCCACTATAAAGATAAAGATGGGTCGGGAATGGGGCCGGCTACATTAAAAAGTAATGTGCAGGAATGGTTCAGTTGCCCGGTGTTGACGAAAGTGGAGATGGTTTTGCCCATAATAAACATGGCGCCGTAACATGTCAATCGGCACAATCACGTGTTCACAAACCTAGATGAGAGATGGTATGGCTTCAGATGACGAACGGATGTTATTATTCTTTACTTCCGGGTGAGACAAATCGGGCGCCATCTTGTCTTGTTCCCGAAGAAGTAGAAGCATCGAAAGCGTTGGAGAGGTATTACCGGAACGGCGGCGACAAGAGGGTTCCCGAACTAGAGTGGGTAAGTGATGGAGAACAATTACACGTGGGCACTTGCCGGACCATTACAACCCTCTTGGTTTCTGTGGCGACGGTAGCATAACTTAAAATAGGCTGCGTACGCTGCTTGGCGCGACCGCTGGAACCTCATTCCTTTAAAGCGGTGCAGTCCGCCAGACTTGGTAAATCAGAGCGGTGCTTTCGCTGAAAAGGAAATGTCCCTGTTAAAGAGAGTGCTCACGGCCCCATGTTCTAACAGAGTTTCCTCTCGGACGAGAAGGGACTAATTGTTGGGTTCCTGACCGGCCGTTAAACACTGCGCGTGCGCAGTGGGAACCCCCTTGTGGGGAGGGGGTTCGGGGGCCGGAGGAGGCGGGGGCTCCCGACCTGGAGCTTTTACCCTTTGAGGCTCCGACTACGCAGGCGCGGTTCCTTAGTTTGTGTTTTTCGTGTGTTCTTACCTAATGATGGATATTATATGTGTTAAGCTTCAATAAAGGAACAGGTAGTATCCGATAATTCAGTTTTTTACCCTGTGGGGGATGGTATCGTCATCTGAACAAATTGAGCACTAGACAAATTTGTTTGGGGGTTGTTAAATTAACATTCTAGCTTAAGATTTTAATTCAACATTAATCTTTTACATCTTTTTACTTCCTCCTGCCCCCAAATGAAACAAAATAAACTTGGAATTCCTCATTTGAGTGCAGCAGGGCAAAACCAACAGAAACCAGACTACTAAAGATTTTACTTGTGGAATTTTTTTGCAAAGTGTCAAAGGGCTTATAGAGAAAATAAAACAGTTCTTTAAAGATGTTCTTGAGAGAGGTTTTTTTCTTTAACTTACTAAAAGACTTTATGTTTTAGAACAGTTTTTGTTTACGTTGAGCACGTAGGACGTCCCCACTACACACACAGTTTCTCTTATTAATAGATATTAGTATGGTACATTTGTTGCAACTAATGAACCAGTAATGATAAATTATTAACTAAGATTCATAGTTTATTCCTACTTCCTCACATTTTATCTAAAGTCCTTTTTCTGTTCCGGGATCCCAGCTAGGATATCACATTACATTTAGTTGTTGTATATTCTTAGGCTGTATATTCTTGGCTGTGACAGTTTCTCAGGCTTTCCTTGTTTTTGATGACTGTTAAGGGTTGAATTGTGCCCCTCTAAAATTCTTATCTTGAAATCCCTACCTCAATACCCCAGAACGTGACTGTATTTGGAGAGAGGGTCTTTAAAGAAGATGAGGTTACTAGGGTGGACCTTAGCCCAATATATTAATAACTGCTGTCCTTAAGAGAGTAGGACACAGATTGATGACAATATGAAGACGCAGGGGAGAAGACAACGGTCCACAAGCCAAGGAGAGAGGCCTCAGAATGAAATCAACCCCATAGGTCTTAGACTATACGCCTCCAGAACAGTGAGGAAATAAATTTCTGTTGCTTAAGCCACCCAGTCTTTGGTACTTTGTTATGGCAAGCATACCAAATTAATACAGTGACCTTGACATTTTTGAGGAGTATGGGTCAGGTACATTGTAGGGTGCCCTGCTTTTGGAATTTGCCAGACATTTTTCTCATGATTAAAATGGCTTTACAGACTGTGTCAGGGGAAGATCACAGAGGTAAGATGCCCTTTTCAGTGCATGCTATCAAGGATAGATACTATCAAGGTGACTTATCACATTGTTGTTGACCTTGATCACCCTTCTGGAGTAGTGTTTGTTAGATTTTCCACTGTAAAGTTACTTCCCCCACCCCTTTTTATACTGTTCTCTTTGGAAGGAAGTCACTTTGCAGAGCCCACTCTTACTGAATGGAGAGTTGTGCTCTTCCTCAGTTAGGGTGGAATATTTACATAATTTATTTGGAATTCTCTGTGGGAGATTTGTCTCTTCCCTGCCATTTATTTGTTAATTTATTTTATATCATTATGGGCCTGTGGATGTTTATTACATAACTTGTATTATAATCCAGTACTTCTTTATTTTGCTGCTGAAATTGTTCCAGCTTTGGCCGTTGGCAGCTCTTTGAGTTGTCTACTGTTCTCCTTTGATGTGTTCCTATCAATTTTTTTTTTTTTTTTTGCACTTTATTACTTCCTGGCAGTATACATGCTCCAGACTCATCTTTTACATTTCCTGTCGCAGTCCTAGAATCAGCTGTTTATTTAAGGATCCCTGATTCCTTTTTTTGAAGAACGATATTAAAACCAAGTTTTAATGCCTAGGTGTGCTCATTGCTACTAGGATGTCATTTTGGGCGCTCTCTCTACCTTTATTTTTAAATTATTGTTATTTGGGAGGGGGTTATTTATAACCAACCATCCAATTCTGCGAATTTTTTTTTTTTTTTTTGAGACAGGGTGTCACTCTGTTGCTCAGGCTGGAGTGCAGTGGTGGCACAATCTCGGCTCACTGCAACCCCCGCCTCCCAGGTTCAAGTGATTGTCCTGCCTCAGCCTGCTAAGTAGCCGGGACTACAGGCATGCGCCACCATGCCCGGCTAAGTTTTGTATTTTCAGTAGAGGGGCGGTTTCGCCATGTTGGCCAGGCTGGTCTTGAACTCCTGTCCTCAAGTGATCCACCCACCTTGGCCTCCCAAAGTGCTGGGTGTACAGGCATGAGCCGCCATCCTTGGCCTCCACTTTAAAAAATATGTCTTTTGAGCTACAAGCTGCAAAGATTTCAGTATATACTAAAATGCATGTCACATAAAGTAGCAAAAATTCTGTTTTCCATATTTCAAATGATTACAAGATTAAGCTTTACCAGTGCCATTTCCACCTAATCTGAATTAAACAAATAAATTCTTTTTTGACTTTGAGGTCAGTCAACTTATATGTGAGACTGAAATGTCAGGGGCAAAGAGAATTGTTTTATTTTCTGGCTTCTCAGCTTTGTGGTTGATTTGAGAAATATTTCATCCTATGCATCAAATGATAGATGTGTTTCTGTAGCTCTTTGATTTTGTAGTTGATGCTCAAGGACTTTAAAATACCACATTTTAATTCTCATCCATCTCTGTCACAGTCTTGGAGTGACTTTTGTAAATATTAATGATTGTCACTTTGGCCATGCAGGGTGGCTCATGCTTGTAGTCCCAGCACTTTGGGAGGCCGAGGAGGATGGATTATTGAGGCCAGAAGTTCAAGGATAGCCTGGGCAACGTGGTGAAACTCCATCCCTACTAAAAATACAAACATTATCCTGGCGTGGTGTCATGCACCTGTAGTCTCAGCTACTTGGGAGGCTGAGGCATGAGAATTGCTTGAACCTGGGAGGTGGAGGTTGCCATAAGCCGAGATCACGCTGCTGCATTCCACCCTGAGCAACAGAGTGAGATTATCTCAAAAATAAATAAGTGATTGTTATTTAAACAAGTCGTTTTAGGACCGCAAAGCAATGAAGTTCTGATACAGATCCATTTAAGAAGAGGATAAAATAGATGATGGCCATTTCTGGTTGTATTAGTTTTCTAGGGATACCGTAGCAAATTACCACAAACTGGCTGGTTTCAAACAACAGAAATTTATTCTTCCACAGTTCTGAAGGCTAACAGTGTAAAATTGAGCTTTTCGTAGGGCCATGCTCTCTAATGGCTTTGTGGGGGATCCTTGTCTTTTCCTAGCTTTTGGTAGTTCTTGTCAATCCTTGATGTTCCTTAGCTTTTAGAGCCATCTACTCCAATCTGTACCACTGTGGTCGTGTTACATTGTCCCTGTAAGTGTCTATGTTTCTTTTTTAATAAGGTCCCCCCTAATCAAATGTGAACTCATTGTAATTTGAATACATCTGCAAAGACCCTATTTCCAAATAAGGACATATTCACAAGTATCAGGAGTTAGGACTTCGGTGTATCTGTTGGACGGGGACACAGTTCATTCCATAACACTGGTGATAGCTATCACTCGATTTTTTTTTGCAGCAGTGTGTGATGGTTTTGATGATCTGATACAAACCTTGGTTATTCATCTTTCTGTTCTTCCCAGACCCCATTTGTTTTCCAAGGAAATAGCGGTTAACTTTACTCCATAAAGGGAAATAACTCTTAGGAAAGTCTTGCAGCCTTGCCCATCACTAACCAGATTTCTCCGAACTTGAAAACTCAAGCCTAACAAACTTTAAAATTAAGTCTAAAGGAAGAGTGAATAAATTGGTATCAATTTTTGATGTTATAAAATCACAGTAGCAGTATTGGAATGTCATTTTCATGGTTGAACATTAATGTATTTACTTGCTAAGATTTCAGTGAATTATAAATATTTAACTACTTAATATGGACAAAACATTATGGAGAATTTAAATTATTATAAAATGTTTTCTCTCCCCTAAAGAAGATTCTTGTTTGAGCCAAGACAAAAACATGAAAATTTAATGCAGACCCTCTATAAAAAGTATTGTGTATCATCTTTAACTTATTAAATGGAAGCTTTCAAACAGTGGAAAAGAACAGGGTAGCAAATGCCCATCTTTAAATTATCAACATTTTCCAAATCACTTTTAAACCAACTTGTAAATGTCATTTTTAATGGTACAAGGTTATGTTATTTCGTTGAACCATAGTGAAATTTTAAAATATGTATCCATTGATTACTGTGTGTTTTGCCTGTGTATTCCTTCTGTTTTCTAGGTTTTGCGTTTTTTAGATTTGTTAGTAGTGAAGATGAAGGAAGAAAGAGTAGCGTTCCTAAATCCTTGCCATAAAATCACTTGTAATCTTACTCTTTAATTAAAAAATAGTTAATGAAACTCCTTATCAAGCATTGTGCTATGTGCTGAAACATATATAAAAGTTTAAGTATTTCCTAGTTTTATACCAAGTCTTTACTACAATCTGTCCCTTGTCTACAAAATTTTAACGTAAGTCCAAATTTTGTTTTCATGACCAGAGTTACCTGTTTTGGATAAGATTATCAAAATTTACTCTAAATCCTATAAGAAAATGAGACAGAGGACATTTGCCCAATGCATGAAAAATGATGCCACTTGAGGCTTTTTCTTTTTAAGAATGCAGTTATGGGCCGGGTGCAGTGGCTCACGCCTGTAATCCCAGCACTTTGGGAGACCGAGGCGGGCGGATCACAAGGTCAGGAGATTGAGGACCATCCTGGCTAACACAGTGAAACCCCGTCTCCACCGAACACAAAAAATTAGCTGGGCATGGTAGCGGGCACCTGTAGTCCCAGCTATTCGGGAGACTGAGGCAGGAGAATGGCGTGGGCCTGGGAGGCAGAGCTTGCAGTGAGCCGCGATCACGCCACTGCACTCCAGCCTGGGGGAAAGAGCAAGACTCCATCTCGGAAAAAAAAAAAAAATGCAGTTATGTATAGAAAATTACTAAATTACAAAATCATCTCAAAACTGCTAAGCTCTAAGAATTGGAAATAGGAATCAGATAATTTTAATCTTTATTTTATATCTTTCTGTATTCTTTGAATTATTTTATTCTGTGAATATATATTTTTAGAAAAAATACAGATTTTTTAAAGATACAAAGAACCAAATGAAGCTAATGAACACAGTCCATAATGACTAGTACAGGCAGTAAACATTTCACAAACTTCTTCAACTGTGAGACATTGGGCAAATGTCCTCTGTCTCATTTTCTTATAGGATTTAGAGTAAATTTTGATAATCTTATCCAAAACAGGTAACTCTGGTCATGAAAACGAAATTTGGACTTAATATTAAAATTTTGTAGAAAAGGGACAGATTGTAGTCCCTTTTTTTGCACTTAATGCAGTTTGTACAGTAATACATATCAGTATGTAGAAGTAGAAATCTACCTTATTCATTTTAATGACTGAATAGGAATCTACTGTATGGTTCACTCTTATTTAACTTGCCTTTAATTTAATGTCACTGAAACCAGGTGTTTACTGTTACATGATATGCTGCCGATTTTTGAGTTATGGTATGAATATTCACATTCATGGTTTAGGATCCTGCAGTGGAATTGCTGGGTCAGAGGAATGTGCACATACAGTTTTGTTAAGACGCCGTAATGGCAAATTGTCTTTCTTTTTTTTTTCTGAGGTGGAGTCTTGCTCTGGCCCCCAGGCTGGAGTGCAGTGGTGCGATCTTGGCTCACTGCTACTTCCACCTCCCGAATTCAAACGATTCTCCTGCCTCAGCCTCCCGAGTAGCTGGGACTACAGACCCGTGCCACCACGCTCAGCTAATTTTTTTGTATTTTTAGTAGAGATGGGTTTCACCATGTTAGCCAGGCTGGTCCTGAACTCCTGACCTCAGGTAATCTACCCTCCTCGGCCTCCCGAAGTGCTAGGATTACAGGCGTGAGCCACCGTGCCCAGCCGGTAAATTGTCTTTTAAAAGACTAACCATTTGGTGTTCCACCTATGCCCTCATCCAGTAGTCATCCTCTATAACTAAATCAAGTTTCTCAACTCCAGACTTAATTAAAGCACTTTAATAAACAGCCCTTAACTTCTAACTTCCTTAACTTACCATCACCTTCTTTACTGTTTTTTTATTCTGCTCTGCTTTTCCCAGTTTCACATCTTTTTTCTATTTTTCTCAGCCTAAGTGTCCCAAACATTGTATTACTTGAATAGTAGCTTCCATTAAAACTTTAGGGAAGAACAGCTTCTAAAAATATAGCAAAAGTAGAAGTGGCTGTTTTAAACATACAGAAAAATAATTATAGGTGATACAAATCAAACTCTTGAAAATATGCAAATTAAAACCTCTGTACATAGGAAAACTTTTTTTTTTTTTTTTTAAATAAAAGCTTTAGCCGGGTGCAGTGGTTCACACCTATAATCCCAGCACTTTGGGAGGCCAAGAGGGGCAGATCACTTGAAGTCAGAAGTTCGAGACCAGCTTGACCTACATAGTGAAACCCCGTCTCTACTAAAATACAAAAATTAGCCAGGCGTGGTGGCGGGCACTTGTAATCCCAGCTACTCAGGAGGCTGAGGCAGGAGAATCGCTTGAACCCAGGAGGTGGAGGTTGCAGTGAGCCCAGATCACGCCACTGCACTCCAGCCTGGGTGACAGAGCAAGACTCCCTCTCAAAAAAAAAAAATAATTATTATAACAATAAAAGCTTCAACCTATGAAACAGGAAGACAAATTTAGACTAAAGAATTCTTTCAAAGATAAAGTGAAACCTCTGTAAGTTTTAGATTTGCTTCTGGAAAAGAAATGGAGTTGAGCAGAAGTGGGTTGGCTTGATCACACTTTTTGTTTTTTGAGATGGTGTTTCTCTTGTTGCCCAGGCTGGAGTGCAATGGCACGATCTCAGCTCACTGCAACCTCCGCCTCCCAGATTCAAGCAATTCTCCTGTCTCAGCCTCCCAAGTAGCTGGGATTACAGGCACCCACCACCACGCCTGGCTGATATTTGTGTTTTTTAGTAGAGACGAGGTTTCACCATGTTGGCTAGGCTGGTCCTGAACACCTGACCTCAGTTAATCCACCCGCCTTGGCCTCCCAAAGTGCTGGGATTACATGCGTGAGCTACTGCGCTTGGCCGATCACCTTTTTTTTAAAACCCCCTAATAGTTGTTAACTTGAAGAGTGCTACCAAAAGTAATGGTGAGAAAGCTCTAGTATTGATACTAATCACCACAAATTGAAACTTCTGATGCTTAGTTTTTATGTGTTTCTTATTTAATCCTCACAATAATCCTTTGGGGTATAGACATTTAGGTCTTCTGTTTTACAGATTGGAAAACCAAGGACTAGAGTATAACTTACTCATGTTCACACCACTAACAAACAGATGTAGGTAGGCATCCAGAACCAGAGCCTGTGCTCTGAAGTCTAGGTGACAGGTGGTGACCAGAAAACTTAAAAGGGGAGCTAAAAAAGTTGTCCATGACAACCATTAAACAAGAGTAAGAACAACCTTTATTTAATTTCTGGAAAGGTAAATTTATGGATTGGGAATGATGGTAGGGAGTCATTATACATCATTTTCATCGTTTAAATAGTTTTAGTAAGTGCACATTTTCAGTTTCAGTAGGCACTTTATAGAGCTGTTGATAATGTCTGTATTATATGGGTTTACAGTTTGAGATAGGAAAATTATGCATTGAACTCTGATAAGCTGTTAAAGCGTTGGAAAGCACAGCAAGCTTTTTGGTTTTCATAAGTAGAAGTTAACAGCTTCCTCATCATTTGCCTTTAACAGAAAGTAATAACTAGACACTGCTTGTTTATTTAGTGTCTGCTATGTGCAAAATGGTTTCTTGTACCTTATTGAAGATAAAAAGATGAATACGTTTGTCTTTCTGTCAACTGTAAAAGCTGTTGATTGAATAAAAAGGAAACTAAACCATTTCAGGAACAAACTGTTCTCTCCTTGCTAATGTTAATTTCTAAACATAGAATTCCATAGGAAAATTTAAATTAATACATTTTATTACCTTATTTGTATCATCTAAGTTAATAACAGGTGGCTGAGATCTTCATTTCAAATGTTTGTTCATTTTTTCTCAATCTCTAAATTGTTTGACATTGTTTTTTATTATGAAGGAATTGTTCAAGTAAATAAAGGATACTTGGAAAGAAAAAAAGATGTTAAAATGCTTTGCCTCTTCATTTCTGGTGTATCTCTTTTCCTTAACTTTATTATGATAAAATAATTCCCCATTATAAAGTTAATGCAAGGAAAAGTGACTAACTTGGAGGTGATCACACTTATGTTGCATCTCTAGAATTTATTTTTATGCAAATCATGATAATCTATAAGCAGATATCTACTTTTTTTCCCCCCTAGGGCATACATAATCTTGCTGCTATGCTTCGAAGCTGTAGTGTGGATCAACCTAAGTTTTAAACAGAAGGTGAACCTCTGAGGTCAGTTTAAATAGCAGTTGGTGTGTCTTCTTGGTGTTTCCTATTTATTATTTATATGTTAACTCTTAATTAAAGTTGTAAGTGAAATTACTTTTCAGGGGCTCTGATAACCTATTTAGCCTTAAAGGGCTCTAAAGGTGTACTTGGGAAACTGGAGAGGACACAAAGGGAAGGAAGAAGGAAACACTGAAGAGGGGTTAGAAAAAGAAATATATTTAACTTGGAACTGATACCCAAACCAGTTGTTGGCCTCATTTGTGCTATCTAGTGCCTATTTTGCCATATTCTAATAATGCCGTTGTAATTGATTAGTGTAACTTGAAGACGGGTACATTTGACTCATAAGTAAATCAAGGTAACAAAAGAAATACACCCCCCATAATCCACAGTGCTTTTCATTTGAGGGATTAGGATCTGCTGCAGATAGAACTATACCTGTATGGCATTCTGGGAATGCTGCGAAGACTGGAGTTGGAAACTTTTAAAGGCCTGAATTGTAATCTCCAGTTGTCCTATTAATGTCTCTATTTTATTGTTATCCAACTTGCCTACTTTTTGTGATCCTGCAATACAAAGGCTGGCTTTTATCTTGTTTTTTAGCATACAGGAAAGGATCAGTCTAGAAGGATTCATTTAGTAAACATTTATTAAATGCCTGCTATGAGCTAAGCCTTGGGATACAAAAATAAAGAAGAAACCGTGCCCTGGTTGTGTGAGTCACTGGTTCTTGAACAGGGTTGTGTATCAGTATTTGATGAAGTACAAAGATATTAGACTTGTAAGACTTTTAAACCTTTTATTAGGAATGTTTTCAGACTAGCTTACAGAAAAGTTGAGCTAGTGCGATGATTCCCCCCATACCATCTCCTAGATTTAATAGTTATTAACATAAAGTACCTTCCCTCCCATCTTTTCCATGCTATTTATATGTTAAGAAACCAAGTCTTGGAGGCTGTCTTACTCTCTGGATTTATACAGTTTATCTCATTTCTTTATTCTGTAAAATTGCTTTATATTGTAAGTAAAATCCAAAAGCTCAATTGGACTCAGTTAAATATTTATTATGAGAATTCTTAGTGATTCTGCGAACATTAGTAGACACCTGATAATCTGTAGGGGTGATATTTTGGCAACCTTTGAATTTCTGATTTCTCATCAACTTTTCTTGTAAGGTTTCCTGACTTAATATTTTATTACTTTTGGCAATATGATAGTTTTCTAATTATATTCTGCATTTTTCATTTTTATTAGCTGTAATTATTTATGAGGAAGAATTTTTCTTCATCAGCTGAAGCTGTTTGGTTACTATCTTAAAGGAATCTTGTTTGGGGAGAAATGAAATCACTTTTTTCCTACAATCTTCAAAATAATTGTCCAGAAATTTATATTGTACAAAAAATAGAGTTTTTTTTTTTTTAAGTCTTTTTTGAGCTAAATTCATTGTTATGCTTGCCACCAAATTCTGAGACCAGCATTAACGTAAAATTTTCTACCTCTTGTTTGGTACCCTAAAAATTCTAGTTGGCCTCTGGCAAGCTATTGACAATTTTAGACCTCTGATGAAATAAATGTATCATCATAAAATAATTTCTGATGTGAGGTTTTAAGATTAAATAACTCACTATAGTTTTTAAACTATGTTTAATTTATTGAAGATAGAAAATCAAGTATATTTTAAAAGAAGGGATGTGGGATCAAGGAGGACAGCAGCCTTGGCAACAGTGGCCCTTGAACCAGCAACAATGGATGCAGTCATTCCAGCACCAACAGGATCCAAGTAAGGAAACCAATTGAATTTGAAAGGGTGGGGTTGGATATGTGGAAATGGGTAGAAGACACATGATAGGGTTAAGGGATATGGAATTAAGATTGGTGTATTGGACCATTTTATGGTCAGAATTTAATGTTCTCATAAATAGCCTTGCCATAGCTTATATAGCAGGAAATGGACTTCCCTTTGGAAGACTCTGAAAAGGTAGAAAGCTTTTTGAAGATTTTACATTTTTTAAACTGATTTAGTCCTTGTTTTTCTAAAGAAAGAGAAAAGCCTAAAATAGGTTGCTTATGAAGAACACACTTATGTGAATTCTGACTCTTAAAGTTGTATATCATATTGAACTGGATGGTATGCTATATCATTTTAAAATTTTTTTGCTATGGATTATTTCAGGCACACATACAAAGGTAGAAGAGTATAGGGAGCCCCCCATTTATTACTTAGCTTTAACAGTTATTAACTAGTGGCCAATTTTGTTTCATCCATAAGACCAGTTACATTGCTGTGCCCTCGCTGGGTTAATCTGATGCTATTTCTTTTTTCAATAGCCGTGTGTCATTCTGTTGTAGGATTGTACCATAATTTAACAAAGCCACTTTTGGATGTTTTATTATTTGTAGCTTTTCACTTTTTAAAACAATTAGCCTAATCTTGTGTACATATCGTTATTCACTTGTCCAATTATTTTCTTATGAAAAGAGATAGGTTTGCTAAGTCATGGTAATTTCAGATGCACATTGCCATATGTAACCCCAGAGGGGTTATGCCAGTGTTTCACACTGTAAAAGAATACCTATTTAATCTTCATTAAAGTAAGATGCAGAAAAACATATCTTATTCTACTTTGTTTACTTTATTAATATTAGATCTTAATGCATTTTTGAGTGGACTTGCAAAATAAAAAGTGTTAAAAAGGTCTTGAAATGTTAAATATAGATACTTTGGAAGAGAGGTCAGGTGCGGTGGTTCACGCCTGTAATCCTAGCACTTTGGGAAGCTGAGGTGGGAAATTGCTTGAGCTCAGGAGTTTGAGGCCAGCCTGGGCAACATAATGAAACCCCATCGCTACCAGAAATACAAAAATTAGCCAGTCTCATAACCCGGACTCTACATGGATGGATGGATGGATCATGGATGGATAGATGGGTGGATAGATAGATAGGTAAAAGTTTAAAAATTGAAAAAATATATCTTGAGAAGAGAGTCTTCAAGATAGTAGGGAAATGAACTTTGAGTAAAGATTGGCTAAGAAGTTGTAACCAGACTACACTAGTCATGTTTTGGCTAGAGAAGGGAGCCTTACTTAAAGAAGGGCAACCATAAGGAAAAACAGAGTTAGGTAGCTGCACTCATCCAAGGCCTATAGGCTCGAATGCAGGCCTGGAAAGATAAATAGGATATGTTGAAGAAAGAAGTGATAGCATTTGATTATTTTTGTGGTGATTTTTTTTTTGTAAAGGTGATGACATTTAAAAACTCAGTAAAGTAAGATACAGGGGATAAATTTTATATGAATTAATATTAGAAATGGGTTAAGAGTGTTCTTGTGGAGTTCTTTTCTGAAAGTGTTAAATAGTTATATTACTTTTTAGCCTGAATATGGGTTATTTGTTAAGCACCCTTTCAGACATAGTATGCTTTAATATTTAAGATCTCTCATTTAAAAAAATTTTTTCTAATTTCCCTCATACCCTCTCTGTCTGAAATATTTAAGATCTAAGAAATAAGCGAGATGCTTGTTTTACATAGAGACACTATTCTTTTAGCTCCTACATTCTGAATGTCGAATTCAATGTTAATTTACGTTAGGCCAGATTGACTGGGCTGCATTGGCCCAAGCTTGGATTGCCCAAAGAGAAGCTTCAGGACAACAAAGCATGGTAGAACAACCACCAGGAATGATGCCAAATGGACAAGATATGTCTACAATGGAATCTGGTCCAAACAATCATGGGAATTTCCAAGGGGATTCAAACTTCAACAGAATGTGGCAGCAACCAGGTTTGTTGTTTATGTTTTCACAATTTTAGGACTTTTAAAAAACAAAATGAAGATTATTATTAAATTTTTTAATTTGCTTAGTAGTATGACTTCCCGAAATTAATGCTTCTTAAAAAATAGGCAGTTTTCAATTTGATTTGACTTTGACATTTTGTGGTTAAAATTATTCTGTACTCATTCTGCTAGCATTGTGGCACTCAGTTTGATTCATTTCTTGGTTCTTCATTCCTAGGCTGACAGGGGCTGGGAACACTCTGGAAACCTCACTTGGCATCTAGGGAAGAGAGCATTCTTTGTCTCTCTATTGCAACCTCTGGCCTTTTCAGAAGCAGCACTGGCAGAGTAAAACATGTCTAGCCTCTAATTAAAGGAAAATTGTGTCACTGTGTGACAAATTAGTCTGTCAAATATACTCTGCCCCGACCATCCGCCTACCTTTTTCTTCCCTTTTTTTTCAGATAGTGATCTTTCATAAGTTTTTGTGTGTTTTACTTTTTTGTTTGTTTTATTTCACAGTATGATGTAGATTTCTTGATGCTAATTCAGTCTTCCATGGCTTGTGTTATTCTTTTTTAATAGTCACTTGAAACTATGGAGGAATTAGCCTCACATTTGGGTATGCTGATGGTGAAGTCATAACCTCCTTTCCCTATTAATACTTTTTGTTTCTCCTAATAAGAATGGAGACCTCAGTTGAGACCAGCCTGGGCAACATAGCAAGGCCCTGTCTCTACAAAAAAAAAAAAAAAAACTTAACAATTAGCCAGTCATAGAGGTGCGTGCCTGTAGTCCCAGCTACTCAGGAGGCTGAGGTGGGAGGATTGCTTGAGCCTAGGAGATTGAGACTGCAGTGTGCTGTGATCACGCCACTGCACTCCAGCGTGGGTGACAGAATGAGTCCCTCATTTAAAATGAAAAATATGAGAATTCAGATTACTTTTAAAAACATAAATATTTTAATCTTTGATACTTTGAGGTAGTTCATTTCTAGCTTTCTTGAAAATGAAATTTCCCCACATTTGAAAATGTTTTAGTTCCTACGTTTAAGTTCCCAAATGACTCTCCCTGGCATCCCTACCCCTTAGTTTTACTCTACTTTGTGACCCTGGGCAAGTGGTTTACCTCTGTGTGCCTCAATTTTCCCTCCCGAAATTGGCAAAAATAATACCTGATTTCTCCCTACCTCACAGGGATGTTGTGAGGATAAATGTGTTCGTGTAAGAAAGAAATTATATAAAACCTCAAGGTATTATTTTTGTGGTGTTGTTACTAAACAAAAATATAAAAATTCAACAAAAATAGTGCTTTGGATTTTGGTACATTTGTTAAAAATAACGGGCGTTTGGTTAGGGTGTGAATTAGAGTGGAATTACCTCATTTTGAATTACATATGACATTTTAGTTTATTGCTTATTTTTAAGACAAAAGGAATTTGACCAAGAAGTCATAAGTTGTTTTTAAATCTGTATGTTTACTGAAAAATCTTTCTTGAGATCTTAAAATTTTGTGTTGATTTTGTTATAACCCCCTGTTGAATGTTTTTATGCCTAAATCTTAAATAGAATGGGGAATGCATCAGCAACCCCCACACCCCCCTCCAGATCAGCCATGGATGCCACCAACACCAGGCCCAATGGACATTGTTCCTCCTTCTGAAGACAGCAACAGTCAGGACAGTGGGGAATTTGCCCCTGACAACAGGCATATATTTAACCAGAACAATCACAACTTTGGTGGACCACCCGATAATTTTGCAGTGGGGCCAGTGAACCAGTTTGACTATCAGGTGAAAGATATTTTGTTGCTTTAATATTGTAGATGTGCACGTAATCCATTCTTTGGAAGTGTCTCATCAAGAATACCTAAGATACGTGTTTCACTTTTCAGACTTGTATAAATAAGCACATTCTGTCTCAGAAAAGTTAGCAATTTTTGACTATTAAAATAATTAGAATTTGTTTTCTGATTTTCTTTTACTTCATTAGGAAAATGGTATAAAAGATCATTAGGGAAAATTTTTGAAAAAATTAAAAATGTGTAAGTGCAATAGCTATATGTTTTGTTTTCTAATTTATATTTCAAAATGGTATATTTAAGTGTTAAAGACTAGAGAATGCACACTAATTGAATATAGCTTATGGCTAAGACATGAATAAAACACATCAACATAGATCATTTTCCTAAATGTAATTCCTTGTGTTATGTAGAATTATGACTGTTTTTCTAGTGTCATTTTTTTTCCATTCTGACATGACATGTTAATGGAATTGTATATAATTTCCTCTGTAGCATCTAATTCATTCCTAGGGACATAGAACTCTGTGGGGAATAGTGTCATATGCTGGGCTTTATTTACTTTATTCCCTCTGCCAGGTTCTACCCTTAGATTATAGTGCTAGTTGTCATTTTGAAGTAACTGACTGCAATTATTAACTTATAAACTGCTATCGTAATTTAAAATTTTGAAAGAAAAATCATTATTTTGTGAATTCTAAGGTAGATTTGATAATGGACATATAATATTCACCTTGAGATGGTAATCCTCTCATTAATAAATATTCAGATACTTGTTGTATACTTGGTATACGGACAAAACAGTTTTTATCTTGTTTGAAGAAATGTAATGGCAGGGAACATCTGCTTACCCTACTTTTGTGTGGTAGATCCCATGTAAACAAGACAAAGAGCTGTATTGGCAGTTGGCCTAGAAAAGCCTCTGAAAATAGCAAAATAGCAGAAAATATTTAATGATTCAGTAACTTCTATCTTTGCTTATAAATGAATATATCTGCAGGATTATAGAAACAGCTTAAATTGTTTAGTTCACTTTTTGTTCACTGTAAGTAGGGTGTTGAAATTGACAAAAATGTCTAGGTAAAGAAAAATTAGTATCTATTTGATGTCTTAGTGTTGGTAGGATTAGCTTGTAAATTAAAAATGGATTTGGAATGAAAAATTTCATATACTTCTTCAAAGTAGCTTATCAGGTGGCTTTTAGAAGCCTCTTTGCATTTACGTAGCCGGAAAATCTTAAGAAAAGTAAGCCTAGGTTCTTGGGACTATAGAAGTATCGGTGGATATTAGAGCCATGGAATTCTTGGATGTGCTGCACACATGGATTTCTACTGTCCCAGTTCATAACACACGTGTGTCCCAGAGAGTATATTGTATTAATTTGAAGAAAAAATAAACTGCAATACTCTTTCAGCATGGGGCTGCTTTTGGTCCACCGCAAGGTGGATTTCATCCTCCTTATTGGCAACCAGGACCTCCAGGACCTCCAGCACCTCCCCAGAATCGAAGAGAAAGGCCATCATCATTCAGGGATCGGCAGCGCTCACCTATTGCACTTCCTGTGAAGCAGGAGCCTCCACAAATTGGTAGCTATTTAATTAGTTTAGTGGACCACAATTGGCATGACTTTTTTTTTTTTTATCATTTTATAAAAGGGATGTCTTGTTTTATTAAAATTGTTCGAGTATCTCTGATGTGTTAGGAATTGACACTTTATTTTTTATGGTCATAAAACTTAAATTCACAAAAATGATACTGGTCTAAAATATTAAAAGGTTTAAATAATTTTCTTTAAATCTTTACATTAAATTCCAGATTTTGTGATGAAGTGTAAATTTATGCTAACCATATCATTTTGGTATTTTCTTCAGTGTGGGCATTTCAGTACATTATGCAGATATATGAGCCCTCCTCAGACCTTTTAAACCTAGTTGTTCAGTCTCTGTCCACTCTCAGTTCATCTGATGCACTGCTGTCAGATTAATTTTCCTCTGCTTATTTCACTTCCCCTAAGTGTTTTGGCAGAAAATTTCAATTTTTAAATAACATTTTAGAGCCAGCCTATTTCAAGTGACAAATACATATTTATGCCACTTTATATCTGGAAAGTTCTAAATCGTTCAGTATTTAATGAACAGGAGCATTTATTAATAAATCTTTATTTTTTACATTTTAGAAAGAGTCTAACTTTACTGCTTTTTTAACTTACTAGCAAATCACTTAATTTTTTCGAGTCTCGGTTTCCTCACCTGTGGAAATAAGTGGAGTAATAGTAGTGATCTCTGAGGGCTTTTTGTAAGGATTAAATTAGATGATGGTTTAACATGCTTTCATTGTGTCCTGGCAGATTGTAAGCACTAGAGCAGTGTTGCCTACTGTTATTAAAAGTGATGGCATTTAAGAAAACCTGATATTTAATGGGATATTTTTTAAATTTACTCACAAGTTTGTAGAAATATTTTACTTAATTGACTTGTGTATATTCCCATGTGAAACAGACGCAGTAAAACGCAGGACTCTTCCAGCTTGGATTCGTGAAGGCCTTGAAAAAATGGAACGTGAAAAGCAGAAGAAATTGGAGAAAGAAAGAATGGAACAACAACGTTCACAATTGTCCAAAAAAGAAAAAAAGGCCACAGAAGATGCTGAAGGAGGGGATGGCCCTCGTTTACCTCAGAGAAGTAAATTTGTAAGTAGAATCCCCAACAGGAAATGCCATGTGATAATCTTGTTTGTGTGAAAACTTTACTGAAATAGATATTTTAGTCTATAGGAAAGTATTAGAGTGATGTTCCTAAGATTACGTTCATTAAGTGTATTGAGGATTATGTTTTTATATGTGTGTTACTGAAGATACAGTAAGGAGAAAATGGGAAACAAGTTTATATACATTTCTTTCCAGAGAGCTGGCTAGATCTTGATAAACAATCTGTATTCGTTCATGATGGTACAGGTGACTCCCTAGTGGTAGATTATAAAACAAATCTACCTTAAAATAGTAATAGAGAAATATAGTCTCCCTCTTTTGAACATTTAAACATATACCTGAGGATGTAATAATTTTTATTGTTTTTGACATGAGCACTGGAAGTATAACAGCATTTTAAAGTCTTTAAGTCTTCATCAGTTAGATGGCTTGAGTGGTTTAGGAACTTTTTTATTCAGCAGGTACGATAGCCACACCACTGGCCAGTATGCAACTGAGAAAATTGGTCTGTCTTCCACGGCCATTTTGTGGTTTAGAAGTAAGTCTCAAGAAGAGCAGAACAACTAGATTTTGGCAGGCATTAGTTTTGCTTAAATTCCATAAATTACTTTTATTTTTCCCAAAAGACATATACCAAATCTGTGTTTCTATTCTAGATGTTAATTAACAAAAATAAGAAACAACAGAAAAACACTGTTGAAGCTTACTCTTTTTTTTTTTTTTTTTTTTTTTTTGTCTTTTTAGGCAGTTGGGGGATCAGGGTCTCACTCTGTTGCCCAGGCTGGAGTGCAGTTGCACAATCATAGCTCACTGTAGCCTTGAACTCCTGTACTCAATCAGTCCTCTCAGCTCAGCCTTCCAAGTGCATAGCTAGGACTACAGGTGCACACCACCACTGCCACCTAATTTTTGTATTTTTTGTAGAGGTGGGGTTTCACCATGTTGCCCAGACTGGTCTTGAACTCCTGGCTTCAAGTGATTCTCCCACCTCGGCCCCCCAAAATGCTGGGATTACAGACGTGAGGCACTCTGCCCACTCTTTTTTTAAAAAAATCCTTACATGAAATAGTGGTGTTCCAAATTTTTTTTAAGCATCAAAAATTTGTTTGGAAATTACCCTTCCTCTTTCCTCCCAAATGCCTGTGGGATTGTGTTACATATATTTTTCCCCTGGTTCAGGTAGTCTTTCCGCAGTAGTATTTAGGTGGTCATCTTGTCTTTTACGTACTAGGATTATTAAAAGTGACTAGGGGACACTTCTCTGACAAAGGAAAGAGTCACATGCTATCTGGATCTTGAAACCTAAAACCATACAAAGACAGGAGACAAACTGCTGGCATTTGTTTAATCTGAAGTAGACCTCGTTTTTATCTTTTCATTATGGAGCTAAAAAGAAGCAAGTTTTACTGAGTTTCAGGGCCAGTTGAGATCTTGGCCCTGAAAAATGTGATTAGAGATTTTTTGTTTTAAATCGTGCAACTTTAGGTAAATAGCTTAAATATATAGTTGTAAAAGTTATACTGAATAATATGTCTGTGGTCCATTTATCCAAAGTTCTGTAAGCCTCTCAGGCCCTTTATATGTAATAGATAATAATTAAATCAGTCTCTGGGCATTATGTTTTTCTGGGTATTTATAAAATAAGTTTAAAATTGACCAAGGGAAAAAGAAAATTGAAAAAATAATTTATTTTCCTAAGCCATCTTGTAACCTTATGTTTTTCCCAGGTTATACTTTTTAAATTATCAAATGAAATCTGTAATAAATGTAATTTAAATAGCAATTTCACTCATATTTCTGCTTCATAGGCTTTTTAGTTTGGGGTTTAAGATTTTCTGTATGTAAGATAAGGATTTTACATTATACACATGAATTTGGACTACCATACTATTATTTTTTATAGGATAGTGATGAGGAAGAAGAAGACACTGAAAATGTTGAGGCTGCAAGTAGTGGGAAAGTCACCAGAAGTCCATCCCCAGTTCCTCAAGAAGATCATAGTGACCCTGAGATGACTGAAGAGGAGAAAGAGTATCAAATGGTAGATTGTTGAAGTTCTTACTATGTACACGGATTTATTTTGTTTGCAATTTTTTTTTGGAGACAATATTAGAGGAAAAAATAGAAACTAGAACTGCTGACCAGTATTATTAATTGAAGAGATGTTCCTTTTAACTTAAAACAATTATAGAAACTTTCATTAATAGGGACTTTTTTAAATGTGTTGATTTCAGGCTGGGGTAATCCTAGTACTTCATGGGGGGTCAAGGCAGGGGGATTGCTTGAGTCCAGGAGTTCAAGACTAACCTGGGCACTATAGTGAGACCTTGTCTTTACAAAAAATTAGCCAGGCATAGTGAGGTGCGCCTGTAGTCCCATCAGCTCAGGAGGTGGTGGGAGGATTGTTTGAGCCTGGGAAGTGGAGGTTGCAGTGAGCTGAGGTGGTGCCACTGTATTCCATCCTGGGCGACAGAGTGAGACCCTGTCTCAGAAAAAAAGAAAAAAGTGTTTTGAATTCAGTGTCTCTACTATACAGATACATTCATAATATTTTTTTCTTTGATCCATATGATTTTGGAATTTTTTTTTTTTTTCTTTTGGAGACAGAGTCTCGCTCTGTTGCCCAGGCTGGAGTGCAATGGTGGGATCTCGGCAAACTGCAACCTCTGCTTCCTGGGTTCAAGCAGTTCTCCTGCCTCAGCCTCCCAAGTAGTTGGGATTACAGGTGCCCACCACCGTGCCCGGCTAATTTTTTGTATTTTTTTAGTAGAGACAGGGTTTCGCCATGTTATTCAGGCTGGTCTCAAACACCTGACCCCAGGTGATCTGCCCACCTCGGCCTCCCAAAGTGCTGGGATTACAGGCGTTAGCCATTGCACCCAGGCTAGAATTTTTTTGAAGTTTTGATGTTAACAGAAAAAGGTTCAAGATACTTTATTCCTTGGAATGGCTGCTCTGATGTCTAAAAATATTTTATAAATTGGCTTTGGCTAGGCATGGTGGCTCACGCCTGTAATCCCAGCACTTTGGGAGGCCAAGGCAGGCAGATCACTTGAGATCAGGAGTTTAAGACCAGCCTGGCCAACATGGTGAAACCCTATCTCTACTGAAAATACAAAAATTAGCTGGGTGTGGTGATGCACCCCTGTAGTTCCAGCCACTTGGGAGACTGAGGCAAGAGAATCGCTTGAACCCAGGGGGTGGGGACTGCAGTGAGCTGATATCACGCCACTATGATCCAGCCTGGGCAACAGAGTGAGACTCTGTCTGAAAAAAAAAAAATGACTTTGTATTTTAATATTTTTGAAGATGTCACACTATTAGTAGTTATAATCATTAGAAATACTGTATAAAATGCTCTTTTTTAGATGTTGCTGACAAAAATGCTTCTGACAGAAATTCTACTGGATGTCACAGATGAAGAAATTTATTACGTAGCCAAAGATGCACACCGCAAAGCAACGAAAGGTATATTTTGGTGTTTTTGATTTTGCTTTTCCTGGGGTATTTTGGTTCTGATGACTATTTTGGACTTTTTTTGTTTTCCTTGTTGGATTTCTACCAGATATTTGAATATTCTCTTGCATGTTTTAACTCTTAAAGATTAGATTTGTAGACACCATATTAGAGCTATACAAATATTTTTGTTTTATCTGACCTACATGAGTACAAATTAGCAGTCATGCTGTTGTCCTCTTTTGGAAAATTCCTGATGTTCAGTTTATTTCACCTGATTTTTTTTATAGATAACATGGCATTGTATGACTTCTGATACAGTTTATTTTGACTAATGAATTTTGAATTATCAACCTTCAGTTTTTAGTTTACCAGTTATCTCTTACAGAAGCAAGTGATTCCCTACCCCTATATTTTAGTAACACCTTAAAAATTTATTGAAAACAAAAATTAAGTTACATATCATAATCTCAGAAATAGACATACAGATATACTTGTCAACATTTTTTCTCATTATAAACCAATTTCAGCTCACATCAGAGTTATAATTTCAAAGCCAGACATGATACTGGTTTAAAATGAATGTTATGTTTTTAATGTTTCTTCTCTCCCCAAAAAGCAGCAATAGTAGTAGATTTAACAATACCATAGACTCATGACTATGAAATCGTGGCTATTTGTGTTAACATGTTGTTCCTGTTGTTGATGTGATACAAAGCTCCTGCAAAACAGCTGGCACAGTCCAGTGCACTGGCTTCCCTCACTGGACTCGGTAAGTGTTTTCCATATTTGTGAAAGGGCCTAAAGGGAAAAATCACACATACATTGTCTCTCTACGTGTTCTGTTTTGAAACTGTATTAGTCCTACTCAGTTTATAAAAACCTAGGTCTTAGGGTTATGTCATCCTGTCTAAAAAGGTTTGCCTATTTTTTTGACTGACGCATTCACAGTGAGAAATTTATAAATGTGATGGTTAATTCATAGTTTATTGGGGCAAGTTATATTGGAAGATTTCCTTATTGCTCCAATATATACATTTTATATATATATATAATTATATGTGAACACCTATAGTTTGTACTTGATAATTCATAATTTAGCCATGATAATATCTAAGCTCACTTTCAGAATTATTGCATACATGCCTTAGGGAGGAACCTATCCACTAATGCTTTTAATAACTTACATAGATTGTATTGTGGCAAGTCAAGTTTTAATATAGAGGAAAGGGTTTATCTTATAGTAAAATAGTAGTGATGTGTTAATAATTTACTATTTGCATGGTATATTATCAAGGCTGTAAAAGCCTGAATTTGCCTTTTCCACATCTTCATTTCAAATTAATTTTTGTGAGGACACAGAGAAGTGGGTAGAACCAAATGCCCATGTGGTTTTTGTTATGGTTATTTATATCATTTCAGGGTGGGGAGTAGTATCAGCACCATAATATTTCTGTACCAGGGAGATTATAGTATTCTAATTTTTTCAGGGAAGAATTGCTTATTAGCTCTAGGGATTTCTAAACTTTGAACAATAAAAATTAGTTTTAGAAATACTTTCAGGGTCATGATTAAGCTTTAGTGTGGCTTTGTTACTGCCCTGTTAAGTAGTTTTGTTGGTTAGTATGGACAGTACAGCAAACCCATTATGATTCCTTTACATTGAGAAAGATATGAAATAGCCCAGAAAGAATAAGATATTAAGTAACCTTTGCCTGAAGGTTCTGTGAACTCCTTAAGCATTGACTGTATACTTCTCCCCACCCCGAATAAGCATATTCTTCTGGGAAAAGGCAATGAAAAAAGAAATGAGCTTTCTTCTCAGACCTTGAAAAGTTTTTAGTGCATAGTATAATTTTTTTCATATGATAGACTGAGCTTTATGCACACAGGTGGACTGGGTGGTTATGGATCAGGAGACAGCGAAGATGAGAGGAGTGACAGAGGCTCTGAGTCATCTGACACTGATGATGAAGAATTACGGCATCGAATCCGGCAAAAACAGGAAGCTTTTTGGAGAAAAGAAAAAGAACAGCAGCTATTACATGATAAACAGATGGAAGGTGTAGTATACCTTTTAGACTTAATTTTGGTCCAGTTTTGTATTTCTTTTTCTTTTTTAACCAACCTAAAAATATCAAAGGATAAAATAAAGGCTGTATTATAAATAACGTGATATAACTGAATCTAAAGTCACAATTTTTGTTTGGTTGTTTTAGGAGCCATTCATTGCAGTGACTATAAGCCAAGCTATTTAGGGTATTTTTATTTCTTGTTAAAATTCTTGAAATGAAAAAGATTACTTTTACTTTTGAAATGGGAGAAATATATTTGTAAGACTATTGAAAAGTAATTCGTAGCTAGGATATATAAGGATAATAGAGAACCTAGAAGTTTTTTACTTAAGATACTTTACATAGTAGGAATAACAAAAGGGAAAATTTACTTAGAATTTCTTCTTTGAAAAATCTAAGAAAGGTAATTAAGAGTTAGCAGCTAAGACTTCCCTGTAAACCACTTATTTACCTTTAAAATTTTGCTTTAGTTGGACAAAAGGGAAGTCTTTTCCTACTTGCCTCACACGCACCTCTACATCTTGATACTGTATTTTGCTACACTGTCCAGGAGGGTAACTTAACTAACTACAAGCTATAGAGGACTTGAAATGTGGCTAGGCATGTGCTGTAGGTATAAATTACCTGCTAGATTTCAAAAGCTTTACTTGAAAAAGAAAACAGAATTTTAAAAAATTTATTATGTGTTGAAATGATAATATTGTTGGTATATTAGGTTATTTTACCTGTTTCTTTTTACTTTTTTAATGTGGTTACTAAAAAATTTTGAATTACTTTTATGGCTTGCATTGTAATTCTATTGAAAGTGGTGTTCTGTTGTTGCAGTCTGGTAGCTTGACATTTGATAGTATGAGAATTTTACATTCACATTTTCTTAGTGTTTTTGTCTTTTTCTGTTTCAGAAGAAAAGCAACAGACAGAAAGGGTTACAAAAGAGATGAATGAATTTATCCATAAAGAGCAAAATAGTTTATCACTACTAGAAGCAAGAGAAGCAGACGGTGATGTGGTTAATGAAAAGAAGAGAACTCCAAATGAAACCACATCAGTTTTAGAACCAAAAAAAGAGCATAAAGAAAAAGAAAAACAAGGAAGGAGTAGGTCGGGAAGTTCTAGTAGTGGTAGTTCCAGTAGCAATAGCAGAACTAGTAGTACTAGTAGTACTGTCTCTAGCTCTTCATACAGTTCTAGCTCAGGTAGTAGTCGTACTTCTTCTCGGTCTTCTTCTCCTAAAAGGAAAAAGAGACACAGTAGGAGTAGATCTCCAACAATCAAAGTTAGACGTAGCAGGAGTAGAAGCTACTCTCGCAGAATTAAAATAGAGAGCAATAGGGCTAGGGTGAAGATTAGAGATAGGAGGAGATCTAATAGAAATAGCATTGAAAGAGAAAGACGACGAAATCGGAGTCCTTCCCGAGAGAGACGTAGAAGTAGAAGTCGCTCAAGGGATAGACGAACCAATCGTGCCAGTCGCAGTAGGAGTCGAGATAGGCGTAAAATTGATGATCAACGTGGAAATCTTAGTGGGAACAGTCATAAGCATAAAGGTGAGGCTAAAGAACAAGAGAGGAAAAAGGAGAGGAGTCGAAGTATAGATAAAGATAGGAAAAAGAAAGACAAAGAAAGGGAGCGTGAACAGGATAAAAGAAAAGAGAAACAAAAAAGAGAAGAAAAAGATTTTAAGTTCAGTAGTCAGGATGATAGATTAAAAAGGAAACGAGAAAGTGAAAGAACTTTCTCTAGGAGTGGTTCTATATCTGTTAAAATCATAAGACATGATTCTAGACAAGATAGTAAGAAAAGTACTACCAAAGATAGTAAAAAACATTCAGGCTCTGATTCTAGTGGAAGGAGCAGTTCTGAGTCTCCAGGAAGTAGCAAAGAAAAGAAGGCTAAGAAGCCTAAACATAGTCGATCGCGATCCATGGAGAAATCTCAAAGGTCTGGTAAGAAGGCAAGCCGCAAACACAAGTCTAAGTCCCGATCAAGGTAGTATACTTTTTAAAGTATTTTGTCTGATTTTTTAAAAAATTTGACTGAATTTATTCAAAGTTGAAAGTGTCCTTTCTCTCTCTCTTTAATAAACTCAGTTTGGTACTTGATAAATAATCATAGTCTTAAATGTTAGAAATCCTATATAATATTATTTATTTAAAATTGCAGATTTTTAGTTTAAAATACATTTTTATTTTTAAATTTTGTCTTTTCCCTTTTTTTTCAGATCAACAACCCCTCCCCGTCGTAAACGCTGAGGAATGATGTGGCAAGAATGCCATGATGTTGTTTAAAAAAATTCCATGAGTTTTAAGGGCTTGTCTCATTATAGAGGCACATTGTGGCTGTGTAGGTGAAACCAGAATCTTTTTTTTTTTTTTAATCTGTAAATAGGTGTACTTTTTCCAATGCTGCTCCAAGTTACTTAATAGGATTTCTTTGTATTACATTTTTTTCAAAAAATATAGTGCATAATAAGACTATAAACATGCCATTCTCTTTCAGCTGTAATGTTCTTAAAATTATTCTTGAATGTACTGTGATGTCAATAAAGCTCTTTAGTTCATTTTTGTTAAACTCTTGCACCTTAATTTTATGGTTTTAATCTAAGGAACGTACTTTTATCAAAAGGCAGCTGGAATTTTGTATAACAGGTTTTAAAGGTACCTTCTCTCACCTCCCCCAAAGAAAATGGTTTTTACTTAATAGTTTGTCAAAGTTTGTAAATTGTACCCATGGACTTTTGTCAGATTCCAACTTTAAGGCTATGAAAGAGGGCTAGAAATAGACCTTTACTTTTCATTTGGAAGTATTTGACAACTTTCTAAACTTTTCTTCCTATTTTGGGGATTTTCAAATAATATATTCTCTGTGTGTATAACGTGTGGTTCACTCCTGTAAAATGATATTGCTGGAATCAATCAAGCCAGTGCACCAGTAGAGTTATTTGTAAGGAACGATTGTGTTTGACACTAATAGTCAAGTCTGGAACTATATTCTACAGTCACTTCTGTTTTAGAAGCATTTTGAAACACTTTTTGGGGTTATAGAAATAAGACTCATGATTCAATATATTTATTTATATTTTTAAAGTATATATTTAAACCTCAAATTAATGGAGGAATGCTGTATTATGCAGGTTTATGTCAATTTCATGACATTAAAATTGTCTGATTTTGTCCGTTTCTTAAAATTATGATTAGTGAGTGGTCTAACAGTTTAAGGCATTGATAACTTACGAGTAGAATGGGGCTCTCAAAGCATTTTCACTCAGTTGCTTTCAGGGTCCTTTTTTTTTTATGTAATCACTTATTCAGTGATAAATGAATCTCTGAAAACAAATGCTTTTACATTTTAATTTTAAAAGAAAACAGGTGCAGGCCACAGAAAAGTTTTAAAGTATGCCTTCTTACCAGCAATAGTTAATTTTAAAAATCATGCCAGATTTTTGCCAAGATCAGTGTTTCCTCAACATGAAGATAGAAATAGATTTGTATAGTGTGCTCTTGTACCTCTACATAGGTTATTATATAATTTTGAGCAGTTATACATTTATCTAAAGGAAATAAATCAACTGTGAATAAATGCATGTTTACCAAAATGGCTGTTTACAGTGCATTTAGTTCTGATATTTATAAAGATGACATTTCACAGAATAACTTTAAAATAGTTTGGAATTCTATATAGTGTAGACATCAATCACATCTGGAGACAAAATAAAGGAAAATGTGCAATATTTTTTATGTAGGCAAGCTAACACAGTGTACCTAATTACAGAATTATCTGATTAATTTGTAATAGATAAGTTGTATAACATTTTCATATCTTAAAATGTTTTTTAGATCAATCTTGAAGTGAAATATTATTTTCAAAATAAAATTTCTACAGAAAAATTCTGTTGGCTATGATATGCACATTTTTGGGCAAGATAAGAACTAGAGCCAAAAGTAGTATTTGACAGTTTTATTTACTCTGCCATAATTTGCAAGCTTATCAGTTAAATCTGTAGTTTTTTTTAAAGCCGTCATGACATTTGTGATTATTAGTACATAAATCAGTATTATAATTTGATATTTGGGTTTTTCAGACTTTTAGTGCCAGATTTAGAGAATTCATTATTTTCTTGACATGTGATATAGTATTTAACTTGAGTGGTAAGGTTTTATAAGGTAGGGTTTTCATGATTTAGGATGTGAATGCAAAAACTTACATAAAAGTTAGATGTATAATTTGGTTATGAAATATTTTCTAAAATAACACCACCAGAAAATTAACAGATTAAATTTTTGAGACAAGCCTTGGTCTGGATTGATTAATGAAAATGTCTCCTTTAAGAGGTTCTATTAAAAAATTATTTCTAGTGTGTTAGTCGTAAATGTTTTTGTGGAGTGGGGGTAAACCACACCATTAAGGGAATAAAATGTAATTTGAAAGAGGTGATTATAAGATTTGTTTCAGGCCCCAAAATATAAATAAAAATTGGTGTGGAATCTCATTAGTGTATATGTTTTCTGCCACTATAAAATTACCTTTTTAGCATCTGTTTCTAGTGGTGTAATACCAAGTAGGTAAATTTTGCAGTCTGTTTTTAGTGTCCTGAGTTTTTTGTTTCCTTAAACACATGAAAGGTAATAGTAAAGAATTTTTTTGGGGTGGGTGCGGTGGCTCACGCCTGTAATCCCAGCACTTTGAGAGGCTGAGGTGGGCGGTTCATGAGGTCAGGAGATCAAGACCATCCTGGCTAACACGGTGAAACCCCGTCTCTACTAAAAATACAAAAAATTAGCTGGGTGTGGTGGCCGGCGCCTGTAGTCCCAGCTACTGGGGAGGCTGAGGCAAGAGAATGGTGTGAACCCAGGAGGTGGAGCTGGCAGTGAACCGAGATTGTGCCACTGCACTCCAGCCTGGGCAACAGAGCAAGACTTGTCTCAAAAAAAAAAAAAAAAAAAAAAAAAAAAGAACTTTTTATTGTATTTGGGAATTTTTACATAGGAGTTGTATTAGGTTTACAGTCCCTGTAGTGTTGCCTTATGGAAATCTTTACATCTAAACTGAGTTTTTCTTCTCTTAGATAAATTTAAATGTATTTATTGAAGTTTCTAAAATGTACTGAGTACAGTCATATACCACATAATGACGTTTCAGTCAGTGACAGGCCACATATACAACAGTGGTCCCGTAAGATTATAATGTGGTATTTTTCTGTACCCTTTCTGTGTTTAAATACACAAAACCATTGTATTACAGTTGCCTACCGTTTTCAATATAGTATTTGTAGCCTAGGAGCGATAGGCTATACCATGTAGCCTGGGTGTGTAGTAATCTATACCATCTAGGTTTATGTAAGTATACTCTATGATGTTCACATCACAATGAAATCACCTAATGACACATTTGTCACATGTCCCCAAGTTAAGCAATATATGACTGCATAGTTACTGTTTTTTTGGTTTTTGAGATGGAGTCTTGCTGTTGCCCAGGCTGGAGTGCAGTGGCGCAATCTCGGGTCTCTGCAACCTCCGCCTCCTGGGTTCAAGTGATTCTCCTGCCTCAGCCTCCTGAATAGCTGGGATTACAGCACCCGCCACCACACCTGGCTAATTTTTGTATTTTTAGTAGAAACGGGGTTTCGCTATGTTGGCCAGCTGGTCTCGAACTCCTGGCCTCAGGTGATCGACCCACCTTGGCCCCCCAAAGTACTGGGATTACAGGCGTGAGCCATCGCTCCCAGCTGACTGCGTAAATGGAAGTATTAGGAGTCATTGGATTGAGCTGGCTCTGTTTCTTGATGTGTTTTAGGCAAATCACTAAATCACCATGGGCCTTAACTTATTCAGCTGTAAGGGAGGAATTAGATGCGGTTTTTGTTTTGTTTTGGGATGGAGTCTCACTGTCGCCAGGCTGGAGTGCAGTGGCGTGATGGCTCTGCAACCTCCGCCTCCCGGGTTCAAGCAACTCTCCTGCCTCAGCTACCCAAGTAGCTGGGACTACGGGCGTGTGCCACTATGTCCAGCTAATTTTTGTGTTTTTAGTAGAGACAGGGTTTCATCATGTTGGCCAGGATGGTCTTGATCTCTTGACCTCGTGATCCGCCTGCCTTGGCCTCCCAACATGCTGGGATTGCAAGTGTGAGCCATCGCACCCAGCCGAATTAGATTATTTCTAAACACATCCAGCTGTTAAGTTTTTCAGTTTTAAGTGGAATTTGGTTGTAATGTGTAAAATTGAAAAGAGAAAATGGGCTTTAGCTCTTTAAAAAGCACACAAGGGTTATATTTATACCATAAAGGTTTATCAGATACCTGTAGAGTTCCTTTAAAGATACCTTGGTTAAATCTGCCACATTCTGATTTTGGTAGTTAGATAGAATTATTCTGAGTTACCAATTTATGTAAAATTTTTAAATGTGAAAACTTACCAGTTAAACTAAGTAGATGTAGTGGTAAATGTTTTTTTTTTTGTTTTTTTTTTTTTTTTTTTTTTTTTTTGGAGGCAGAGTCTTGCTCTGTTGCCCAGGCTGGAGTGCAGTGGTGTGATCTAGCTTACTGCAACCTCCACCTCCCAAGCAATTCTCTTGCCTCAGCCTCCCAAGTAGCTGGGATTACAGGCTTCCATCACCATGCTCAGTTAATTTTTGTATTTTTTTGTAGTAGAGGTGGGGTTTCACCATATTTGCCAGGCTGGTCTTGAACTCTTGACCTCAGGTGATCCGCCCACTTCGGCCTCCTGAGGTGCTGGGATTACAGGCGTTAGCCTCTGCGCCCAGCTGTTTATGATTTCAAAGCTACAAGGGAGCACTTTATCCTTGGATTCAATGTTTATAAAATTGAATTACAAAATAGACATTAAGAGTTTTATAGCAGAATAAATATGTAGACTCTTACAGGTGAGACCATAATAATAATCTGGGGAAATATCTCCAACAATGGCCATATGCTGCATTACAGCCAATACAACTTTCCAATACCACTTAGGTTTAAGAGTCATTGGGAAAGCCCTTTGTTGATGTTTGTAGCGAGAAGTACTATTAGCTACTTTTGCTTATCTGGGCCAGACTAGTTCTGGGTGTTCAAAAGACTTACTTCTTGTTAGCATTAAGGCAAATCTTTGATTCCCTTTCTTGTTAAACTGAAAATGTATTGGAAAGGCTCTGAAGCCCAGTGAAGTGTGGTACATTCAAAGAAAGTATGTATAAAGCTCCTAGAACTTTATTTAATCATGCTTGTAGTTTGCTTTTTCCTTGGATGTGTCACTCCAATAAATGTAACACGTGCTACATTCTCTTTTGTGTAGAGCTTTTTGCCTTCATGTGAAGAGATGATCATGTATCTAAGGGTAGAGGAGCTCTGAAGAGGACATAGCAACTGAAAAGTGCGACCACTCTTAGGAGGAGGTCAATATTTTAGCTAAGAACCATAAATGAAAGACTATTCCTGTCTGGGTGAGGTGCTCACACCTGTAATCCCAGAACTTTGGGAGGCTGAGGCAGGCAGATCACCTGAAGTCAGGAGTTTGAGACCAACCTGGCCAACATGGTGAAACCCTGACTGAAATTAGCTGGGAGTGGTGGCATACACCTGTAATCCCAGCTACTCAGGAGGCTGAGGCACGAGAATCACCCGAGCCTGGGGGTGTGGAGGTTGCAGTGAGCTGAGATTGTGCCACTGCACTCCAGCCTGGGCAACAGAGTGAGGCTGTCTCAAAAAAAAAAAAAAAAAAAAAAAAAAAACCCTATTCCTGAATGGTAAATTTCACTAATTGAAAGAACCCTTTACCAATTTGACCCTGCCTGTTGAAAATACAGAATATTTTTTTGCCTTCAGTGTTGGAGATTTGTCATTGTTCTTACCCAAAGAAAGACTTTTTGTGCATTTAGAGGTAGAATGTTACTGATCACTGTTCCTAGCTCTAAATGAAGTTTGCCTAGACGAAGCCACAAACGCCTACTACATGATGTATATACCCGGTACAGGATAATAGTCATTTGCAGAAAATAAGTTTTACATTTGGCCTTCTGGCCATCTGATATTTGAGTGCCTTCAAAGGAGAAAGAATTCTTCTCTTGAGGAAGAAGTGCTCCCATACTCTTGCGATTCTTAGCATTAGGGTCAGCGTCTTACAGGAATATAAAAGTCCTTGAAGAGACATCTGTTAAGTGTGAAATAGAGCTACATGGCAATAAAAGATCACACAGCACAAAGTAATGGCCTGATTAAGGTCAACTTCGAACATGAGGTTTCAGGTGGTCTTACAGATATAAAGGCTCTTCAAAGTTGTTTATGATAGTAAAAATATCTTAGTTTCATTGCATGTAGTTTGCTAGATGAGGGTGAAAGTATAGCCATACATACACAACACTCAATACAATCATGAAAGTTGGCTGCAGGCCGGGCGCGGTGGCTCACGCCTGTAATCCCAGCACTTTGGGAGGCCAAGGCGGGTGGATCACCTGAGGAGGTCAGGAATTCGAGACCAGCCAACATGGAGAATCGCTTGAACCCGGGTGGCAGAGATTGCAGTGATCCCAGATCAGGGACTGTACTCCAGCCTGGGCAACGGAACAGACTCTGCAAAGGAGAAAAAAAAAAGTCGGCTGCAGAGGGCGAAAGTGGATCTCGGAACCTTTATGTTGGGGATCTTTTTTCGGGAGGGACCGGAAAAGAGGTGGGATCGTTTGTCGTGATGTGGGGCGGCGGTAAGCTGGGCTCCTCGGGGGGTTGGTTTTTAAGAGTGCTGGGGCCTGGAGGCCCTAATACAAAAGCTGCACGTCCTTTAATTTCCTCGGCGGGTGAGTGTGTGCCGAGGGCCCTCGCATGCAGTCCGTTGCGCGGGCTCGCAGCTCTGCGCATGCGCTGGGGGTGGGGCGGTGGGTTGTAGCTGGAGCTCACGAGGGGTCAGCGCGAAACCTGAGGCTTGGCCCTGGTCCCAGCTCTCTCCATTGCAAACCTGGCATAGTTCCCTTGGCGGACGCCGGGGTAAAGAACTCAGTACCAGTGGTCCTGTCTGGAAAAGCGCAGGCCGCGGGTCTCTAGTGGCTGAGCTCCTTGCCCCAGGAGCCGGAGACCCACTCTGCGTGTGCTGCCGTCTTGAAGGTCATGCATCTTTCCTTTGTCGGGGCAGGAGTAACTCGCGCCTCGTAGTTGTGCATAGCTTTGTATCTGTGTTTTGTTTTCACAAAGCTTGCTGTTATTTCAGAAAGAATTTAAGGCAGCTGTACTACTTCTTGATTAATAGGTTAATTCAACAGACTGTATTTGCAAATGAAATCAAGAAAATAACGCACTGCTCGGTGCTTGTAGACAGTCTGATTTTCGAACTCAGTTTTAAGTAGAAACTTAAGCTCATCTTTTACATGGAACTCTTAACAAATACTGTATGCCAGACACTGTTATGAGCACTGGGAATTTATAAATGAATGACACCGCAAGGATCTCTTTAAAAATGTTAGGATAGACCTAAGATCAGGATATAATGAACAAAAAAATGGGGAATCTAACCGCCCATTAATAAAGGTTATTAGTTGGTACTATCATACAGTGGAAAAATAGTACAGCCAATAAAAATGATTTAAATCTATTTGTATCCACATGGAAAAATAATAAGATATAGTGTTAAGAAAGTAAAGTTTCATTGTTTCCTGGAAGAAGCCAAAAACAAAAAAAAAGTTACAAATCAGTATGTATAATGAACTTGGAGTTATAGGTGGCGATATATAGAGAAATTTTGCAGTGATTGCCTGTGGTAGAGTAGGTGATTTTCTATCGTTTTATCCTTATATACTTATCTTTTAATGAACTTTTTTAAAGTAAACGTATGTGTCTTTTATAATCAAAAATTTAGAAAAGATACAGTAAACGTAGTTCCAGTTTTTGAGGGGTGAACATAGAGGGAGCCTCTAATCCATAATTGGGATCAAGGAAACTTCTTGAATGGGATATTTAGCGAAATCTTGAAGGAAGTGGTCAGTTTTAGAAGCAGTTGGCCAAGGCAGGCAACTCACTTGAGGTCAGGTGTTCGAGACCAGCCTGGCCAACATGGCGAAACTCCATCTCTACTAAAAATACAAAATTAGCCGGGTGTGGCAGTGGGCGCCTGTGATTCCAGCTACTCGGGAGGCTGAGGCAGGAGAATCGCTTGAACCTGGGAGGCAGAGGTTGCAGTAAGCCAAGATCATGCTATTGCACTCCAGCCTGAGCAACAGAGTGAGACCCTGTCTCAAAAGAAAAAAAAGAGCAGTTGGAAAGGGGAAAGGACCAGCTTGAGAATCTGTGAGAAAGTTTGTGAGAAACTGCAAAGGGTTCCTTGAAAAGTAAAATTTGTAGGTGGAGGGCAGGAGGTAAAGGCAGGGGGTGGCAAGGGATGAGGCAAGAGGCCTTTTTGTCCATGACACATTCATGAAAGGCCACATACACCTCCTGAGGTAGACTATCCTGCAGACAGTGGAAATTACTGAAGAAGCAACATGAGCAGATTTATGTTTAGGAAATAACACTTGGCAGCTGTCTATATAGCTGTCTTCACAGCTGTCTACATAGAGAGTGGGATGGAAGCAGGCAAGCCTAGGCCCAGGGAGACCGAGTAATCCAGACAATAAATTATTATTGCTGGAAATAAAGTATTGGCAGGGTAAAAATCTGTTACCTGTTTTATTCACCATCAGCATGGTGCCTGGTGGATGCTGAATAAATGACTTTTCAATAAATAAAATGAAAAAAACCTTTTCCCATTCCTTTAAAATCTCAAATAACAGGATGATCACAGATTCAAGGTAGAGAAGGAATTGGTAGCATTCTGTTTAAATACAAACTCAATTACTCTCTTTCAGTTGTGGTAAGATGGTAGAGTTGTTTTTATTTTTACTTTTTAGATTAATTAATTATTTTTTTGAGACAAGGTCTTGCTCTGTACCCCAGGCTAGAGTGCAGTGGCATGACCACAGTTCATGGCAGCCTTGGCCTCCCTGGCTCAATCGGTCCTCCCACCTCAGCCTCCCAAGTAGCTGGAACTACAGGCAGGCACCACAATGCACGGCTAATTTTTATATTTTTAGTAGAGAAGGTGTTTCAGCACATTGTCTAGGCTGGCCTTGAATTCCCGGGCTCAAGCAGTCCACCCACCTTGGTCTCCCAATGTGTTTGGATTACCGGCATTGAGCCACTGCATCTGGTCTAAGGTGGTTTTTAAACCTCTTGAGAATGGTAGCAATACTGATAACTTAGGGATTCATTTTCCAGAAATAGAGGAGGTAAGAGAGAGATCAGGGGTTGTCTGTCCGTAGAAGGCAGATATTGTTAAAATTTCTAAGGCTTAGTTTCATAATAGTAATACCTTATATGTCCTTATCTATGTATCACAGTTTATATAGTTAAACTTTATTCTTTAATAATATTTCATCTATCGACCTAAAGTCATACAGCAGATGATATTTGAACTGGGTCTTAAAAGGTAGTCCAGATAGAGTTGGTGGAAAAGGAAATAAAATGAACAAAAGCCAGGCCAAGCACCTTTAATCCCAGCACTTTGGGAGGCCGAGGCAGGTGGATCGCTTGAGCTGAGGAGTTTGAAACCACCCCGGGCAGCATAGCAAAACCCTGTCTCTACAAAAAAAAAAAAAAAAACACAAAATTTAGCTGGGCATGGTGGTGTGCTCCTGTGGACCTCACTACTGGATAGGCTGAGGTAGGAGGATTACTTGAGCCCGGGAGGTAGAGGCTACAGTGAGTCATGAACCCACCACTGCACTCCAGCCTGGGCAACACAGCTGGACCCTGTTTCATAAGTAAATAAATAAATAAATAAAATGAGCAAAAGCCTAGACACATGAACTTTATTAAAAAAGAACATTGTAATGGATTTGGGATGGACTGTGAAGGGCTGATTAAAAAATAAAACCAAATAAATATAAACTCAGGAGAGAAGCGTGCAAAGACTACAAAAAGACAAAATGTGAAATATAAATGACCATTAAACATAAGAAAAGATGCTTAACCTCACTCATGATAGATTGAAACTGCATTAGCTGGGCATGGGGGCCCAAGTTTATAGTCCCAGATACTCGGGAGGCTGAGGTGGGAGGATCGCTTGGGCGACGTTGGCGGAGGTTGTAGTGAGCAGAGGTTGTGCCACTGCACTCCAGCCCAGGTGACAGAGTGAGACCCTGTCTCAAAAACAAAAACAAACTAATTAAAACTACACTAAGATATCATTTTCATGTATTTGATTAGCAAACATAAAAATGTTTAACATAGGCTGGGTGCTGTGGCTCAGGCCTGTAGTCCCAGCACTTTGGGAGCCAAGACGGGTAGATCACAAGGTCAGGAGATCGAGACCATCCTGGCTAACACAGTGAAACCCCATCTCTACTAAAAATACAAAAAATTAGCCGGGCGTGGTGGCGGGTGCATGTAGTCCTAGCTACTCAGGAGGCTGAGGCAGGAGAATAGCGTGAACCCGGGAGGTGGAGCTTGCAGTGAGCCAAGATCACGCCCCTGCACTCCAGCCTGGGCGACAGAGCGAGACTCTGTCTCCAAAAAAAAAAAAAAAAAGGTTAACACATTGTATGGGTGACAGTGTGGGAAAACCAACACGAGACACTCTCATATATTACCCAAAGGATGATAAATTGGTTCAACATCTATTTAGTGGCAATTACAGATTTACAAATGCACATACCCTTTGACATCATTCTTGAGATTTTACCTACAGGGACTCTGAAACACATATGAAATGAAAAAAACCTATGTCATTTAATCTCTAGTTGTTGTTGTTATTTTGAGACGGAGTCTCACTCTTTTGCCCAGGCTGGAATGCAGTGGCGTGAGCTCGCCCACTGCAATTTCCACCTCCCAGGTTCAAGTGATTCTTGTGCCCCAGGCTCCTGAGTAACTGGGACTACAGGTGCACACCCGGCCCTAATCTCATAGTGTTGATAATTACCCAAATGCCCATTATTAGGGAACTCCTTAAATAATATAGCCACACAATGAATTAGCACATAGCCTTTTAAAAAACATGAAATAATTTCCAAGATATGTTGGTAGGTGAGGAAAAACATTCAGAAGAATGAGTGTATTATGCTGCATTTTATATAAAATGAGAGAAACTGATACTTTAAAATGACTGTATATGTATAAAATGCCTCTGGAATCTTACATACAAATCTAGTAAGATTGGTTGTTTGTAGGGAGATAAACTAGATGGCTACAGTCAGGAGTAGGAGAGATACTTTGTACTGTACCCTTTTGTACTTTCTGATTTTTTAAATTTTTGATTTTGAAATAATTTCAGACACAAGAAATGGCAAAAATAGCACAGAGAGGCTGGGTGCAGTGGCTCATGCCTGTAATCCCAACACTTTGGGAGGCCAAGGCAGACGGATCACTTGAAGTCAGGAGTTTGAGATCAGGCTGGCCAACATGGTGAAAGCCTGTCTCTACTAAAAATACAGAAAGTTAGCCAGGCATGGTGGCGTGTGCGCCTGTAGTCCCAGTTACTTGGGAGGCTGAGGTGGGAGAATCACTTGAAACTGGAAGGCGGAGATTGCAAGTGAGCTGAGATCATGTTTCTTCAGTCCCATTTGGGCGACAGAGTGAGACCCTGTTCCCCGAAAAAACAAAACAAAACAAGAACCCCAAACACACAGAGAGAATTTCCATATACTATTCACCCAGTTCCTTGGTGATACCATCCATAGCACATTGTTGAAGCCAGGAAATCAACTTTAGTATAATTGACTCCACTACAGACCTTATTTGGTTTATGCCACCAGTACATGCACTCATTGTGGGAGAGAGCGAGGATGTGTGTGTGTGTGTGTGCGTTTATAGGTAAGTTTTTTGTTTATTTACTTACTTAGTTTTTGAGACGGAGTTTCGCTCTTGTCACCCATACTAGAGTGTAATGGTGCGATCTCGGCTCACTGCAACCTCTGCCTCCTGGGTTCAAGCAATTCTCCTGCCTCAGCCCCCTAAGTAGCTCATATTACAGGTGCCCACCACCACGCCTGGCTAATTTTTTTATTTTTAGTAGAGACGGGGTTTCACCATGTTGGCCAGACTAGTCTCAACCTCCTTACCTCAAGTGATCCACCTGCCTCAGCCTCCCAGAGTGCTGGGATTACAGGCGTGAGCCACCGCACCTGGCCTATTTTGCCTTTCCATATCAATTTTAAAGTCAGTATGTCTGTGTCTACCAAAAAAAAAAAAAAAAGGCTATTGAGATTTTGATAGGAATTATATTAAATGTATAGGTCAGTTTGGGGAAAACTGATGTTTTTACTATGTTGAATTTTCCAATATGTCTCACGTTTATTCTTTGATTTATTTCATCAGTGTTGTGTAATTTTAAGCATATAGATTCTGTACGTGTTTTTGTTTGATTTATGCAACAATGAAAATTTTTTTGGAATGATTTAAAGTGATAAGGCATTTTACATTTTGAATTTTGCCTTCCACTTGTTCACTGTTAATATATAGAAACAAGACTGACTTTTTTGTGTTACCTTTGTCATCTTTGACCTTTCTTTTTTTTTTTTTTTTTTTTTTTTGAGATGGAATTTCGCTCTTCTTGCCCAGGCTGGAGTGCAATGGCACGACCTCTACTCACTACAACCTCTGCCTCCTGGGTTCAAGCAGTTGTCCTGCCTCAACCTCCCGAGTAGCTGGGATTACAGGAATGCACCACTATACCCGGCTCATTTGGTATTTTTAGTAGAGACAGGGTTTCTCCATGTTGGTCAGGCTGGTCTCGAACTCCCAACCTCAGGTGATCCGCCCAGCTCAGCCTCCCAAAGTGCTGGGATTACAGGTGTGAGCCACCGCGCCCAGCCTTTAATCTTTGACCTTTCTGAATTCACTTATTAGTTCCAGGAGCCTTTTAAAGATTTCTTAGGATTTTCTATATAGACAATAGGGACAGTTTAATTTCTTCCTTAACATTCTATATACCTTTTATTTCCTTTTCTTGCCTCATTGCACTGAATAAGACTTTCAGTACTATGTTGAGTAAGAGTTGTGAGAATGGATGTGTTTACCTTGTTTCTGATTTTAGGGGGAAAGGGCTTAGTCTTTCACCATTAAGTACTACGTGAGCTATAGGTTTTTATAGCTGTTTTGTAAAATAATTTCCCTTTCATTCTTAGTTTGCCAAAAGTTTTTAATCATAATGGATATGGATTTTGTTAAATACTTTGTATCAATCAACATGATTATGTTTGGTATTTGTTTTGTTTTGGTTTTTGGTTTTCGCTTGTTTGTTTTTTGAGACAGTATTGCTCTGTCTCCCAGGCTGGAGTGCAGTGGTGCAATCATGGTTCACTGCAGCCTCTGCCTCCCAGGCTCAAACAGTCTTCCCATCTCAATCTCCTCAGTAGCAAGGACCATGGATGCACACCACTATACCTGGCTAATTTTTAAAGTTTTTCTGTAGAGATAGGGTCTCACTATGTTGCCCAGACTTGTCTCGAACTCCTGGGCTCAAACAATCTTGACTCTTCAGCCTCCCAAAGTGCTGGAACTACAGGTGTGAGCTACCCCGCCTGGTGTGTTACTCTTTTTTTGTTGTTGTTAATATGGTCAATTATATTAACTGAGTTTTTTTTTTTTTTTTTTTTTTTTTTTTTTGAGGTGGAGTCTTGCTCTGTCACCCAGGCTGGAGTGCAGTGGCCAGATCTCAGCTCACTGCAAGCTCCGCCTCCCGGGTTCCCGCCATTCTCCTGCCTCAGCCTCCCAAGTAGCTGGGACTACAGGCGCCCGCCACCTCGCCCGGCTAGTTTTTTGTATTTTTAGTAGAGACGGGGTTTCACTGTGTTCGCCAGGATGGTCTCGATCTCCTGACCTTGTGATCCACCCGTCTCGGCCTCCCAAAGTGCTGGGATTACAGGCTTGAGCCACCTCGCCCGGCCATATTAACTGAGTTTTTAAATGTTGAACTAGTGTTGCATACCTGGAATAAATGTCACGTGGTTGTGCTATATTGTTCTATTTATATGTTGCTGAATTATACTGTGCTAATATTTGCTAAGAATTTTTGTGTCTGTTCCTGAGACGCATTGGTCTGTAGTCTTTGCTGTACTCTTTGATTTTTGTATCAGAGTAATGTTAGCTTCATAAAATGGCCTGGGAAGTATTCCTTACCCTTCTATTTTCTTAAGAGATTAAGTAGAATTGGTTGTTATCTCTTTAAGTGTTTAGTAGAATTCACCAGCGAAGCCATCCAAGACTGGAGATTTGTTTTTCAGGTTTCTAACTATGAATCCAATTTCTTTAGTAGTTATCAGTTATCCAGGCTCTCTATTTTATCCTATATGAATTTTGGTAGTTTGTGGTTTTTATGGAATTAGTATATTTTGTCTAAATTGTAGAACTTCTGAGTGTAAAGTTATTTGTAGTATTCTCTTGTCAACCTTTTAATGTCTATGAGGTCTATAGTAATATCCTTTCTTTATTTCTTGATATTGGTGATTTACATCTTTTCTTTGTCAGCCTTGCTGGAGGCTTATGAATTTTATTGATTTTTGCAGTTAATTAATTTCAGATTTGATGTATTTTCTATGGCTTTGTTTTGTTTTCAGTGTCATTGATTTTCTTATTTATTTATTTGTTTGTTTGTTTGTTTTTTGAGGCAGAGTCTCACTCTGTCACCCAGGCTGGAGTGCAGAGGCACTATCTCGGCTCACTGGAACCTCTGCCTCCCAGGTTCAAGCGATTCTTGTGCCTCAGCCTCCAGAGTCACTGGGATTACAGGCATGTGCCACCATGCCTGGCTAATTTTTGTATTTTTAGCAGAGATAGGCTTTCATCATGTTGACCAGCCTGGTCTCGAACTCCTGACCTCAAGTGATCCACTTGCCATGGCCTCCCAAATCTCTGGGTTTATAGATGTGAGCCCCCTCATCTGGCTGATTTCTATTTTTATCATTTTCTGATTTCCGCTTTCTTGCTTGTTTATTTTGCTCTCCTTTTTCTAGTTCTTGAGGTGGAAACTTAGATTGTTGATTAGAGGCCTTCTTACTTTTCTTTTTTCTTTTCTTTTCTTTTCTTTTCTTTTTTTTTTGTTTGTTTGAGACAGAGTCTTACTCCATTACCCAGGTTGGAGTGCAGTGGCGCAATCTTGGCTCACTGCAACCTCCGTCTCCCAGGTTCAAGCAATTCTTCTGTCTCAGCCTCCCAGGTAGCTGGGACTACAGGTGTGTACCACCATCCCCAGCTAAGTTTTGTATTTTTAGTAGAGACAGGGTTTTACTATGTTAGCGAGACTGGTCTTGAACTCCTGACCTCCTGTGATCTGCTTGCCTCGGCCTACCAAAGTGCCCAAAGTGCTGGGATTACAGGTGTGAGCCACCATGCCTGGCCCTTTCTTCCTTTTCAATACTCTTATTTTAGTGATATAAATTGCCCTCTCAGTACTCCTTTAGTTATATCCACCAATTTTTATATGTAGTATATTTATTTTCATTTACTTCAATTTTTAAAATATCCCTGAGACTTGTCTTTGACTTATGGATTGTTTAGAAGTATGTTGTTTAATTTCCAAGTGTTTTGCTTTTTACTATTATTTTTCTATTATTTATTTGATCCTGTTACAGTCAAAAATATAGTTTCTGTGATTTCACTTAAAGTTGTGAAGATTTGTTTTGTGTCCCAGGACATAGTCTATCTTTATGAATGTTCCGTGCATGCTTGAAATAACGTGTATCTTGTTGTTTGGGGGAAGTGTTTTACACATTTTAAGTAGATTGTATTGAATAATGGTCTTGTTCAGTTCTTCTTTATCCCTGCTGGTTTTCTATCCAGTGTTTCTATCAATTACTGAGAGAGGAGTGTTGAAGTCTCCATCTTTTAATTGTGGATTTGTTTGTTTCTCATTTCATTTCTATGAGTCTTTATGTGTTTTGAAATTCTGTTGTTTGTGGTATACACAGTTTTTTCAAGACAGAGTCTTGCTCCATTGCCCAGGCTGGAATATAGTGGCTCAATCTCAGCTCACTGCAGCCTCTGCCTCCTGGGTTCCTGTGATTCTCCTGCCTCAGCCTCCCGCATAGCTGGGATTACAGGCACACGCCACCACGCCTGGCTAATTTTTGTATTTTTGGTAGAGATGGTGTTTCACCATGTTGACCAGGCTGGTCTTGAACTCATGACGTCAGATGATCTGCTTGCCTCAGCCTCCCAAAGCGCTGGGATTACAAGCATGAGCCACTGCGCCTTGCTGGTGCATACAGTATTGCTTTTTCTTCTTGGTGGATTATCCCTTTTATTGTGATGTAATGCCCCTCTTTGTTTCTGGTACTTTCTTTGCTCTAAAGTCTACTTTGTCTGAACGTTTATTGAACAACTGAGTGTTCTGCAACACAGCTACTGGCTCATAAAGCAGCCCCTGTGTAAGTTGAGCATATAGACTGGGTGAATGTTTATTTTAGGTTATATATACACACACTTTTTTTTTTCCTCTGTAAAGGGTGTTGAGCATATGTAAAAATTCATTTCATGTAGCTAATATGGAATTGACAGAATTTGAACTAATTTTGACAAATAATTTCAGAATTAATATTATCCTAGTTTAAAACATAACATTTTATATTTGAATATCATTCCTGTCATTTTATGTACATAATGTAGATGTAAAAACTAATGGCATGAAAAACTTTATAAACATGCATTACTTGTTTTGGCTAATAATTTTAGAAATGTCTGGGTTAAAGTTAGATACCAGAATGTAAGATCTTTATTTTACTTTTTAGGTAAAATCTTAAGTAAAAAACAAACAAAAACCCTTTATTTATCAATTGTAATATAACATAGCATTACCATATAAAATAAAATTTTGTCCAGGCCCGGTGAATCCCAGCACTTTGGGAGGCTGAGGCAGGAGTATCCCTTGAGCCCAGGAGTTTCAGACCAGCCTGAGCAACATAGGGAGACCCCATCTCAACAATGACAATAACAACGAAAATTAGCTGGGCATGGTGGCATGTGCCTGTAGTCCCCACTACTTGGGAAGCTGAGGTGGGAGGATTGCTTGAGCCCGGGAGGTAGAAGCTGCGGTAAGCCGTGATTATGCCATTACACTCCAACCTGGGTGGCAGAGCAAGACTCTAAAACAAAATAAAATAAAATCTTCAATTACATGCGTATGAGGGATTCTTACTGTGCAATGCTTTTCTCTAGATATTTAATTTTTTTTTTTTTTTTTTTTTCAGTTTATGTGAAGAACCAGCTCAGTTGGATGCTACAGATTAAACCAGGGGTTTTCAATGAATACAGAACCATGTGGTTCAAATCCTACAGGATGACCTTTTCCTATCTGAACAGAATAAAGAGTTTCAGGTGAGTTTATTATTACCGTGGCAAATATTCACGTAATTATTTGCAATAGGTTTTTAGTATTTAATAAACCCAGTCAGTATGTAATAGTTCATGTGGTTTGATTAAAGTAGCTTATGTTTATTTAAGTAGTCTCAACTAATTTATTTTCTAATAATTTTTAAATTTGGGGAGTTTCAAACCCACAGAAACGGTAATAGAATAATATAGTGTACAGACAATAAATAACCTTCATTCAAATTCAGAGATAGCTTTTGTTTTCAATATAAGACTATTACTTAGAGAAGAATTTTTATTTCCTTATAATGTCCTTATGACAAGACACAAACAATGCAGTGCTTAAAATCATAAATATTACTTATAATACCTAATACAATATTTTAAAATTTTTAGAAATCATAAATGATTTGGGTGTTGCATAAATATGATAAGGTGGCTAAGGTAGTAAAATTAGAATGAAAGTAATATCTTTCTACATTTGTATTTCATAAGCCAACTTTTAACCTTGTGAAAATATTGCATAGCATTAATACTTGAACTCTGTTTGTTTGTTTGTTTTTGAGGCGGAGTTTCACTCCTATTGCCCAGGCTGGAGTACAATGGTGCGATCTCAGCTCACTGCAACCTCCGCCTCCCGGCTTCAAGCGATTCTCCTGCCTCAGCCTCCCGAGTCAATGGGATTACAGGCACCTGCCACCACGGCCAGCTAATTTTTTTTTTTTTGAAACAGAGTCTCGCTCTTGTTGCCCAGGCTGGAGTGCAATGGCACGATCTTGGCTCACTGCAACCTCCGCCTTCCGGGTTCAAGCAGTTCTCCTGCCTCAGCCTCCCGAGTAGCTGGGATTACAGGCATGCGCCACCACACCCGGCTAATTTCGTATTTTTAGTAGAGAAGGAGTTTCACCATGTTGGCTAGGCTGGTCTTGAACTCCTGATCTCAAGTGATCCACCCGCCTCGGCCTCCCAAAGTGCTGGGATTACAGGCATGAGCCACCGCACCCAGCCTTGAACTCTGTTTTCTAAGTGCTTGTTCCTCCTTCTTGTAAATGAGCCCCTTTGAGATTGGGTTTATATGAAATCATTCTTAGTCAAATGAGCAATCACCTACTGTTATCTATTGTAAATTATTCCTTGATTACTGAGGCTTTGCATGAAGCATGGACAAGGGGGCTAATATTCCTAAGATAATATTGAAGAGGAATGACATTTGAATCTCAAAAGAAAAAAAAGTAATGAATATAGAATATGCTCTCGTTATGTGGCTAAAAAAAAATAATAAAAATGTGAATGGCATTACTTTTTCTAAGTTAACATCCTTATTATCTTTTACCCGAGCAGCCCTTTGAAGGATTTTTCTATACTATATACTACTACATGGAAGTCAGTGTAGTGTCTAATCCCTCTTTATTCCTGTTTGATCCCATTTAATTAAATAAAATTTTAGGCAAATTATATACTTTTCTGGGCTTTTTCCTTCAGATTATTCATTTACCAAGTGCTTCCTGAGCACCATGTTCCAGGAACTGTACTAGTCACTAAGAATAAAATGGTAAGGAAGACAGTCCATGCCTTGCCTTCATAGTGCTTGTGGTCTAGTGGAAGACAGACATGATCGATCAGATAATCACACAGCCCCACGAAGAAGTACAAAGTGGTATAGGAGTTAAAATAGGGGGATAGGGGGATGAGGGGAACATGACCCAGTTTTGAGGATGAGGGAAGATTTTTTTTTTTTTTTTTTTTTTTTTGGTACAGAGTCTTGCTCTTTCACCCAGGCTGGAGTGTAGTGGCGTGATCTCAGCTCACTGTAGCCTCCACCTCCCTGGTTCAAGCAATTCTCATGCCTCAGCCTCCCAAGTAGCTGAGATTACAGGCACCTGCCACCACACCTGGCTAATTTTTGTATTTTTAGTAGAGACAGGGTTTCACCATGTTTGCCAGGCTGATCTGGAACTCCTGACCTCAGGTGATCCACCTGCCTCAGCCTCCCAAAATGCTGGGATTACAGATGTGAGCCACCATGTGCAGCAGATCAGGGAAGATTCTTAGATAACATTTAATTGAAACTAAGATCTGAAGGATGAGAAGGAATTAATTAGGTGTTTGGGAGAGGAAAGGAAGGAGGTGGGAAGAATGTTCCAGGCAGAGGGAACAACTAACCTATGTGAAGTGCCTGAGGAAAGAGCGTGCATGACCAGTCCAAAGAACTGAAAAAGGACCCATGTGGCTGGAATGGGAAGGATGAGGAGAATAGAAGGAAGTGAGTTGGGAAACGGTGGAAACTGAGCACGAAATAATTCAGAGCTTTGTAAACTATGCTAAGGAATTTTGGTCTTTTTTCTAATGGCACTGGGAAGATATGGAAGCATTTTATTCAGGAAAATAACAATCAGATTTGTATTTTGGAATAATCACTCTAGATGCATCATGGAGAACAGATTGAAAAGGGATGAGGTAGGAAGCAGCTACCAGTTAGAAGGCTAGGACAATAGTTCAGGCAAGAGATGATGGGTGCTTGGGTTAGAATTGTGGCAGTAGAAATGGAGCAGAGAAGATGGAGTTACCTGTGTTCAAATCCCGGCCCCACCATTTACTTAATCTCTCTGAGCCTCCCTTTTCTTTTTCTTTTTTTTTTTTTTTGTTTTTTTTTTTTTGAGACGGGGTCTTGCTCTTTCGCCCGGGGCTGGAGTGCAGTGGCCGGATCTCAGCTCACTGCAAGCTCCGCCTCCCGGGTTCACGCCATTCTCCTGCCTCAGCCTCAGCCTCCGGAGTAGCTGGGACTACAGGCGCCCGCCACCTCGCCCGGCTAGTTTTTTTTGTATTTTTAGTAGAGACGGGGTTTCACCGTGTTAGCCAGCATGGTCTCGATCTCCTGACCTCGTGATCCGCCCGTCTCGGCCTCCCAAAGTGCTGGGATTACAGGCTTGAGCCACCGCGCCCGGCCTGAGCCTCCCTTTTCTTATCTGTAAAATAGAGATAATAATAGTACCCACCTTGCAGAGTTGTTGGAAGGATTACGTGAGGTAATATATGTGGAACTCTTAAACGATACCTGGAATTTAGTAAGTGCTCAATAAATGGTAGCATTTATTTATTTATTTATTTATTTATTTATTTAGAGACAGAGTCTCGCTCTGTTGCCCAGGTTGGAGTGCAGTGGCGCAGTCTCGGCTTGCTGCAACCTCCACCTCCCGGATTCAAGCGATTCTTCTGCCTCAGCCTCCTGGGTAGCTGGGATTAGAGGTACACACCACAATGCCCAGCTAATTTTTGTATGTTTAGTAGAGATGGGTTTCACCATGTTGGTCAGGCTGGTCTCAGACTCCTGACCTCTTGATCTGCCCCTTTCGGCCTCCCAAAGTGCTGGGATTACAGACGTGAGCCACCACGCCCAACCAGCTATTATTATTATTGTTGTTGTTATTATTATTAGATATAACCCAGAAGGCTAAGTTTTATAAAGTTCTGTTTTGAATTGAAACTTACTTGGAAAGTAATTTTGTTTCATCTGTGACTATATATATTTATAAGCAGTGTGATTATAAGAAAACTTGGTTTTAAAGCATCAATATTGAGCAATATACAGATTTAGAATATAATAAATTATAAATAAGACTATCCTTCTACATGATATATCCCATGTTAAACATTTCTTCAGAACAGCAGTATTTGCCTGGTTCTTCGTTTTCACCTCTTAGGTACCCTTGGACGAGACTGTACAGTACTTCCCAAACCACTGTCGACAGCGGTGAGGTAAAAACCTTCTTGGCCCTGGCTCACAAATGGTGGGATGAGCAAGGAGTATATGCACCTCTTCATTCCATGAATGACCTGAGGGTGCCATTTATTAGGTAACATTCCAGAAACTCTAAGTCTTTTTAAATGGAACTTTTAAAGAATTCATATTTCACATTCCTTTTTCTCTTAGTTTATACCTAGTTAAAAATGCTGCACATTACGTTTGCTTTGGAAATTAGGGAGATTCTTTTCAATTACCACTGTTTGAAACCATTAATTTTTAATAATATCATGCAAGGTCTAGGCTGCTTTCATAGCTTAATTTGAAGCCTATTTGTACATTATCAAGTTAATTACAATTAAGTTCTTATAAAAGCAAACTAGGGTCTTATGGCATCAAGGCCATTTTATTTTATTTTATTATTTTCTTTTATTTATTTATTTATTTATTTAATTTTAAGATGGAGTCTCGCTTTTGTCACCCAGGCAGGAGTGCAATGTCATGATCTTGGCTCACTGCAACCTCCACCTTCTGGGTTCTAGCGATTCTCCTGCCTCAGCCTCCTGAGTAGCTGGGATTACAGGCATCTGCTACCATGCCCAGCTAATTTTTGTATTTTTTGTAGAGACAGGGTTTCACTATGTTGGCCAGGCTGATCTCAAGCTCCTGACCTCAGGTGATCCACCCGCCTCAGCCTTCCAAAGTGCTAGGATTACAGGCATGAGCCACTGTGCCTGGCCCAAGGCCATTTTATAACTACAGACCTACAGTGGCGAAACTGACTTAGGCAGTTCTGGTAAAGTTTGATTCAACAATTTTTTTTGAGAACTTACCTCATACAGAGCTCAGGGACTAGACTGTAAAAGACTCTAAGATGAATGAAACATAATCTGTGTGCTTTGGGAACTTATAGGTTGCTGTGGGAGTTAAGAAAAGGCAAGAGTTCATCAGGGCTTACATTTAAGAAATTGTTCATTTGTTCTTCTGTCCATTTATGTATTCATCAAACAATTTTGGGCAAAGCACTGTAGCAGACACAGAATATCTGACTCAGACTTTGCCCTCAAGGAACTTCCTGGTTGGTTTTTGTTGGTTCATCCAGAATCAATGTAGCAAAAAGAGAAACATTGGCATCCTTTAATACCACTGACTTTGTGGATCACTGCAATAAATCGTAAAGCAAAGAAAAACAGAAATGTCATTCTTGTAAGCTAGAACACTGGTTCTCAAGTGTAGGCCCTGGACAGTGACATTAGTTCCCCTAGGAACTCATTAGAAATGCAAATTATCAGGTGTCATCAGGGACCTGCTGCTCTGGGAAGCGGTCAGCACTCCATTTTAAGCAAACTTTTTATATGATTCTGATGTATACCAAGTTTGAGAATTACTCTATTCAAACTGCTGAGACACCTTTAACTAGACATCACACATAATAACCCAGGGCAGTGCAAGCTATGGTTAAAAGTTTAGATTTTATTTTGAGCATAATTAGAACCCATCAGAGGAAAGTGGTATGATCTAAATTATGATGTAAAGGAGTCATTTTAGCTGCTATTTAAAGAATGGAACGGACTTCATTTGAAATGGGTCTTTTCCGTATAACTTTCCAGAATGATCTACTTAACCACTATCCATGTTATTCTTAGAATTCAATTAATTTTAATGGTAATAGAAGATATCTTAAGATATCCTCATTATGAATAATATTTATTTTAATATAAGTATAATTAAAATTTATGCATAATCCTCTATATATATGTTTAGTTTACAATACTGTTAGGTGTATATATACTTGTGTGTATATGTGTGTATACATATGTTTGTATAGGTAAAGTATTACTGTGATTATCTTAGAAGTAAGTTTACTTGATTTAGATGCCGGTTTACATGGTCATACATGAAAACACCACTCATTGAGAAGATTAAAAGACATTTTATTTCAAAGGGAATATAGACAAATTCTGAAAATATAGGTCTCCCATCTGCTTTTTCTAAGCTTTGTAAAATAACCTATTTGCTGCTGACATGAAATGGGTCTAGCAAGTATTGACAGCAAAGTCAAAGCATGTGTCATGATATCTCAAGCAATTGAAATTAGGTTAATCTAGATTATTTCAAAAATTTTTCCTTATATTATTACTAAAACAATAATTAAGTCATAATTACTACTAGATTATTTCAGACCTTTAAGCCTCCTGCTTTTTATTATTGAAAATGTTTTGTAAATTAAATGTCACTTAATGTTGAAAGATCTGTTTATCAAAAATATAAATAATGTGTTTAAATGGAGGTTAATATTTCCTTGAAACTGCATACATTTGTGACTTTTCATTGATAAAATTAATTATTTATTTTGGTATGTTTTGAATTTTTTAAAAAAGAGACAATCTTCTGAAAACAATTCCTAATCACCAGCCAGGAAAACCTTTGTTTGGGATGAAGATTCTTGACGTTGGCTGTGGTGGTGGGCTGTTAACTGAAGTAAGTGATAGCTTTCCTGCCATTTTTAACTGGGGGGAAAAAATTAAGAAGTAGACTTGTGCCTCATTTATTCTTTCAACAAATAATATTATTCATTAAAAAAAGAAATGCATGTTGGGAGGCTGGGGTGGGTGGATCACCTGAGGTCAGGAGTTCGAGACCAGCCTGGCCAACATGGCGAAACCCTGTCTCTACTAAAAATACAAAAATTAGCTGGGCGTGGTAGCCAGCACCTGTAATCCCAGCTAGTCAGGAGGCTGAGGCAGGAGAATCGCTTGAACCCGGGAGGCAGAGGTTGCAGTGAGCTGAGATCACGCCACTGCACTCCAGCCTGGGCAACAAAGAGAGACTCTGTCAAAAAAAAAAATCCATAATGTTGCTTTTAATCTTTTTTTTTTTTTTGAGACAGAGTTTGACTCTTGTTGCCCAGGTTGGAGTGCAATGGCACCATCTCAGCTCACTGCAACCTCCGCCTCCCAGGTTCAAGCGATTCTCCTGCCTCAGCCTCCTGACTAGCTGGGATTACAGGCTCCCGCCACCATGCCCAGCTAATTTTTAGTAGAGACAGGGTTTCACCATGTTGGCCAGGCTGGTCTTGAACTCCTGACCTCAGGTGATCCACCACCTCAGCCTCTCAAACTGCTGGGATTATAGGCATGAGCCACCGTGCCTGGCCAACCTGTGTTTAAAAACTTGGGCATGTCATGGGAAATGACTAAATACAAAAGCTGAGAGAAGAATTAGTTATGAAAAATCATTTCTAGTCAGAAAAAAAACTTTTGAGAAAAGATTGTTCTTTAGAAAATTTGAATATTTCAAAATGATTGCTGTTTTTTCAATGGCTTGTTACATTTATTGCACTTTAAATATGTTAATACTGTACTATATGCAAGCAAATGTATCTAGAGTACATAGACAAAATTTTTTTCACTGTCTTCGAGTCGTTTTTTTTTTTTTAATCTGTTTTTTGTTGTTTTCATTGTTCTTCTTACCTTTAAGTGTTTGATTGTGGAACATTTCAAATGTGTACAAACTAGAGAAAATGTATATGAATTTCCACGTATCCATAAATGATGTCCAGTATTTATCACCTCATGGTTAATCTTGTTTCATTTTTGATAAGCTTTTTATTGCTAACATATGTTCTATTTTCTTCCTGAGGGTAACAGTTTTTTATGCCATTAGCCTCTAGGGCGGCTTGGGGCTTCAGTTATTGGAATCGATCCTGTGGATGAGAACATTAAAACAGCACAGTGCCATAAATCATTTGATCCAGTCCTGGATAAGAGAATAGAGTACAGAGTGTGTTCCCTGGAAGAGATTGTGGAAGAGACTGCAGAAACATTTGATGCTGTGGTAGCTTCTGAAGTTGTAGAACATGTGATTGATCTAGAAACATTTTTACAGTGCTGCTGTCAAGTGTTAAAAGTAAGGCTTATGGAGTTTACATCTTGGTTTCTTCTTCTGAATGTGTGTATATGTATCTATAGCAATAAAATGGTCCATAATGCATTAGCAGTCCAGCAGGCAAGGTACAGTAGAGAAGAAACCAGGAAGCCTGGATAAGGGGACAGCATCTCTGCTGTAGATTTCTTCTACCCCTCGGTTTTCCCTTACTGCCAGGGTCTTCCTGTGTCCTGTTAGTATATTGGATGTCCAGGGATCTTGAAAAATGTTGGTGCTGGTTGGATATAGTGGCTTACGCCTATGATCCCAGCACTTTGGGAGGCCAAGGTGGGCAGATCACTTGAGGCCAGGAGTTCCAGATTAGCCTGGGTAACATGGTGAAACCCCGTCTCTACTAAAAATAGAAAAAGTTAGCTGGACGTGTTGGTGCACACCTATAATCCCAGATACTTAGGAGGCTGAGGCACAAGAATCGCTTGAACCCAGGAGGTGGAGGTTGCAGTAAGACGAAATTGTGTCACTGCACTCCAGCCTGGGCAGCAGAGTGAGACCCTGTCTCCAAAAAAAAAAAAAGAAAAGAAAAATATTGGTGCTGAACACTGGAAAACCATACACTTATAGCAGTATTTTTCCATTGGTGTAGTCGGGGTTAAATACTTAATAGATATTGAATGACAATTATAAGACATTGATTTGAGGCCGGGCATAGTGGCTCACACCTGTAATCCCAGCACTCTGGGAGGCGGAGGCGGGTGAATCACCTGAGGTCGGGAGTTCAAGACCAGTCTGACCAACATGGAGAAACCCTGTGTCTACTAAAAATACAAAATTAGCTGGGTGTAATGGCGCATGCCTGTAATCCCAGCTTCTCGGGAGGCTGAGGCAGGAGAATCACTTGAACCTGGGAGGCAGAGGTTGCAGTGAGCTGAGATTGTGCCTAGGCAGCAAGAGTGAAACTCTGTCTCAAAAAAGAAAGAAAGAAAGAAAGAAATTGATTTGGATGAATACTTAAAAATCAATAAAAATAATTATTATCATAAGTTTAAATAACATAAGTAATTCTGTACGGGGTAAATGCATAATAGTTTACAGCTTATAAAAGAATATTTCATAAATATGATCTCACTTGATCTTACCTACAACTAGGTGAGGAAGGAAAGGCAGGTATTGTTATCATATCCTTTCACCTACGAGGACCCAGGATTTGTGAGAAGTCAGAGGTCACTAGGCATTTAATTGGGGCTTAACGCCAGACCATTTGACTCCAAGTTTGGGTCTCTCCACTACTTACTATGCTTATATAGTATAATTTGCGACAGACTTCGTTCTCTGAATGTGGTTCTAAGTTTTCTTTTTTTTGAAACGGAGTCTCGCTCTGTCGCCCAGGCTGGAGTGCAGTGGCCGGATCTCAGCTCACTGCAAGCTCCGCCTCCCGGGTTTACGCCATTCTCCTGCCTCAGCCTCCCAAGTAGCTGGGACTACAGGCAGCGGCCACCACGCCCAGCTAGTTTTTTGTATTTTTTTAATAGAGACGGGGTTTCACCGTGTTAGCCAGGATGGTCTCGATCTCCTGACCTCGTGATCCGCCCATCTCGGCCTCCCAAAGTGCTGGGATTACAGGCTTGAGCCACTGCGCCCGGCCTAAGTTTTCTTTTAATAAATCCCCCTGAAGTATTATTATTATTACTATACTGACTCTGTTGTTCACATATTTAGGAGGTGACAACCTAAAGTCAAAAGCTAAAAGAATGAAATGCTTAGCTCTTACCGAAATAGAGCTTTTTTTTTAAAAAAAAGTTATTTTTAAGTAATTTTAAATTAATAGCAAAATTACAAAGATAGTACAGTGTGCCTTTCACCTGTCTTCCCCTTAGGTTAACATCTCACATCATAAGGGTAGGAACTAGGATGAGTCAAGTGAGGCACCTGGGGCAGGAAATTGCAGGAGACAGCCCTTCTCAGGTGCTGACCCTCCACTTGCACACCCTGAAAGGGGTTGCTTATTTCAATTCTGTGCCCTAGAAACCTCACTTGCCTCATTATAGTTCTAGCCCTATATATAACCCATGGTACTGTTCTCAAAACTAAGAAATTAACATCAGCATTATACTTATTAACTACACTACAGAGCTTGTTAAATTTTATTTTTTATTTTTTTGCTAATATCAGTTTGCTGTTACAGGATCCAAACCAGATTCCTGCATGTATTTAGTTGTCATTTCTCCTTAGTCTTCTTCAATTTGTGACAGTTTCTTGGTGTTTCCTCTTTTTTCTTGACAAGGTCTTACTGTGTCACCCAGGCTAGAGTGTACTGGCAAGATCACTGCTCACTGCAGCCATTTCCTGGGCTCAAGCCATGCTCCCATCTCAGCCTTCCAAGTAGCTGGGACCACAGGTGCATGACACCATGTCCAGCTAATTTTAATTTTTAATTTTATATTTTACTTTTTTGTAAAGACAGGGTCTCCCTATGTTGCCCAGGCCGGTCTCAAAATCCTGGGCTCAAGGGATCTTGCCACTTCAGCCTCCCAAAGTGCTAGGATTACAGGCATGAGCTACTGTGCCTAGCCCTTGTTTCCTCTTAAGTAGAGTTTTACTAGGCTTATCTCTTATTTTCCAAATAAAACTTCTTAAATGATTGTTAATTCTTGTTTTATATGTCAGTCAGTGTGTATGAATGGAGGTTCTTTGACACATATGAGGGATGCTGGCATTGCAGCGTTTAAAACTAATTTTTGCTTTAATGGAAAGCCTATGTTTTGAAAATGACTGTTGCTTACCACCATTTCCTTAGAGCATGAGTTTGTAGAACACAGATTAGATATTCATAAGTGACTTTTTTTTTTTTTCTTTCAGAGACAGAGTCTTCCTCTGTCACCCAGGCTAGAGGGCAGTGGCACCATCATAGCTCACTATAACTTCAAACTCCTGGACTCAAGTGATCCTCCCGCCTCAGCCTCCCAAATAGCTATGTCTACAGGTGCTCAGCACCATGCCTGACAGTTTTTTTAAATACATTTTTTGTAGAGATGGGGGTCTCGCTATGTTGACCAGGCTTGTCTTGAACTCCTGGTCTCAAGCTATCCTCCTGCCTCAGCACTAGAATTATAGGTATGAGCCACCATGCCTGGCCTATAAGTGATTCTTAAGATATTTTAGAGTCTGAAGTCACAGTGAGCTATGATCATGCCACTAAAGGAAAAAAAAGATATTTTAGAATACTGGAGCTTTACAGAGGAAAGTTAAAATGTGTGATAATATAGTGTAGGATATGTTTGTTTTTAATATAAAGGCATGCTCCAGTATTTCAGGGCCCCCTCTTGTCTTTTTTATTTTTGGCTTAAAGTGGTATCTAAAATATATTATCTCTTTCTCCCAACTCCCCTTTCTTTCTCTCTTTCTTTCTATATGTCTATAGTAATATAATTATTTTGGATGGAATCTTTGGCATTTTTTCCCCATTAGGCTAATGAGAATGTATAAAAGAGAGAGGGGACATTAATATCCTTGCCATTTGTGAGGCAACATAGGAAACACCATAAATACATTTACTATAAAGTGGCAGACCGAGGCCGGGCACAGTGGCTCACACCTGTAATCTCAGCACTTTGGGAGGCCGAGGCAGGTGGATCACGAGGTCAGGAGTTCGGGACCAGCCTGACCAGCCAAGATGATGAAACCCTGTCTCTACTAAAAATACAAACGTTAGCTGGGCGTGGTGACAGCCACCTATAATCCCAGCTACTTGGGAGGCTGAGGCAGGAGAATCACTTGAACCCGGGAGGCGGAGGTGGCAGTAAGCTGATATTGTGCCACTGCGCTCTACCCTTGGCGACAGAGCAAGACTCCGTCTCAAAAATAAAATAAAATAAAATGGCACACTGAATAGTCCTGTAAGTCCTTTGCATTCATCCCAGTGCTTATGTTGTTCTCTTTATATAAATATATATCACTTCAACCTCCACCTCCTGTGTTCAAGTGATTCTCCTGCCTCAGCCTCCTGAGTAGCTAGGAATACAGGCACTTGCCACCATGCCCAGCTTATTTTTATATTTTTAGTAGAGATGGGGGTCTCACCATGTTGGCCAGGCTGGTCTCAAACTCCTGATCTCAAGTGAGCTGCCCGCCTTAGCCTCTCAAAGTGCTGGGAATACAGGTATAAGCCACCATGGCCGGCCACTCTTTATATTTTTTTATAAAAATGAAATAAAAACAAAAAATGTTCAAACCTAATCATTAATGTTTTAGTGAGAGAACACTTAATGGTAGTACTTCCCTGCACAAGATGTATAGCTCTGTGCTGTAACAAACAAGTTAAGACAGGCTCAGCCCTTACAATGAAAACTGTTTTGACATATGTTAGAATGTGAATGTGGACATGTAACAAGGAAGCGCAGCCTGATCTCGTTTTTATTGTAAAGTGTTTGGTATGTACAAAAGAATATATAAATATATATCATAATTATGTATGATCTTGAGAGTTGTAAGCACTGTTGTATATTCTCACTGAGTACATCTAAAATGCCTTTTATAGTGAACTTCCCAAGAGAAGAAAAAATGCTATTTTGCTGAATTGTATTTTATTCATACATATAGATTTTAACGGCACTCAGATTATTTGGAAGAAAGGAGAGAGGGGGAAACTTAGCTTTTACTTAACTGATACACTTAACCTTTTACATTTTACTTCTATATAATTTCATTTCTTTTAGCCCAGTGGTTCTTTATTCATTACTACAATCAACAAAACACAGCTTTCCTATGCCTTGGGAATTGTTTTTTCAGAGCAAATTGCAGGTATTGTACCAAAAGGTACTCATACATGGGAGAAGTTTGTTTCACCTGAAACCCTAGAGAGCATTCTGGAATCAAGTAAGTACTAAGAGAATTTTTTCCAATTTTCCAGGTCTAACTGAACTTTTAATATGCCAGTAATTATTACACACTTAGCCTAGCACTTAATAAAATAGGCCACTATGTTTTTGGATGTTGGTTTTATCTTTTCAACTAGGTCATAAACTCGTTGAAGTTAGGATTAAGTAGTAGATACTACTTCTCTTTTACCTGTCACCCCCTAACCCAAGGCCAAGTGGATAACAGATGATTAATGAATACTTTTTGGCTGTTTAGTCCTCACTTGTTTAAGAAAGAGACACAAATGTCTGTTATTTACACATTCTCGGTCTGCCCTATTGAGCCCTGCTTGTATCAGCTTATCTTACATATTATTTTTCCTGATTCCACCACAGTTACATATATTTTGAACTTCAGTATCACTTTTTTATGTATTTTATATGACTTATAGCATGACTTCATGGTTATTTTGGAGGTTTTTTTTTCATCCTTTTATGGCCTGTAAGCTACTTGAAGGCAAGACTATGTCTCCTTTTTGTACTCTCTAAAATGCCTAGCTGTGCTTTACACAGAGTGAGCTCTCAATTTATGTGATGAATTCCGGTCAAGTAATAGTGCTTGTCAGTTCATTTATTTGGCATTTGGTATTCCTACTGAATACTTAGACTCCTATATTTCTTATGTTTTTTTTTTTTTTCATGTAAGTCTATCAGTAAACTTGATTTTACTTGGAATATTATCAGTACATAGCAATGTAGTAAATTCTAAAGATTTCTGTGAGTAACTTTGTTGAAAATAAAGTAAGGCCACGCGCAGTGGCTCATACCTGTAATCCCAGCATTTTGGGAGGCCGAGGCAGGCAGATTATTTGAGGTCAGGAGTTCGAGACCAGCCTGGCCAATGTGGCAAAACCCTGTCTCTACTAAAAATACGAAAATTAGCCAGGTGTGGTGGCGCATGCCTGTAATCCCAGCTACTTGAGAGTCTGAGGCAGGAGAATCACTTGAAATCAGGAGATGGAGGTTGCAGTGAGTCGAGATTGTACCACTGCACTCCAGTCTGGGCGACAGAGTGAAACTCTGTCTCACAAAAAATAAAAAAAAAAAAAGAAAGAAAATAAAGTAGGAAAAAATGTTTTCAAGATGCGTTATGGGGACAATCTCCTGTTGGCACATATTTTTTAATAACAGCTAACATTTATTGAGTACTTACCAAACTCTAAGCATTGTGCTAGTTTACACACATAGCTCATCTAATTCTAACAGTTCTGTGATACAAGTTCTGTACATGTAAGAAAACTGAGATTTAGAAAGTTAAGTGGCTTGCCCATGGTCACCATATTATAGATACTCAAGCTGTGCTTTGAATCCAGGCAGACTGCTTTGGAGTATGTGTCCTAATTGCGACTTACTGAAGTTCTGCACTCAATTGTGATTAGTGCTTAGTTACAAAATACATTTGCCGATTAAGTTAGGAATCCTTTTTCTTCTTCTTCTTTTCCTATCCATTTAGTGTATTCTCAGCATTTTTAATGCAGAGAGTTGCATGAAACTCTTGGAAATTGGAAGGAAAATATTTATTAAATCTACTCTTTCTGATTTTTTTTTCAGATGGTCTATCAGTTCAAACAGTGGTAGGAATGCTCTATAACCCCTTCTCAGGTTACTGGCATTGGAGTGAAAATACCAGCCTTAACTATGCAACTCATGCTGTGAAATCCGGGGTCCAGGAACACCCAATGTCTGCTGAGTTTGCTTTCAAGGGAGAAACAGAAGAGCTCCAAGCTAATGCCTGCACCAATCCAGCTGTGCATGAAGAGCTGAAGAAATGAATTGCTTCTGAGGACTATAGTAATATGGCTTGGACATCTGATGTTTTCAAATATAAGAAATATATAATTTATCCTTTGAGAGAGAATCATGAAGAAAAGAAGGTCAATAAAAAGGGCTAAAACCTTCATCAAAAGTTTTTGTTATTTCATCTAATAGCTACTTTCAAGGGATTCTATGAATAAAAAGTTTTGTCAAGATACTATGTGATCGAGGAGTTTAAGTTCCTCAATCTTTGTTGTATAATTAGGGTATGCATATTCATTTCATCGTACAAAAAAAAATTTTTTATATATATGCTGTAATTTGTTTTTGTTTTGAGATAGGGTCTCACTCCGTTGCCCAGGCTAGATTGTGGTGGCGTGATCATGGCTTATTGCAGCCTCAACCTTCAGGACTGAAGCAATCTTCACACCTCAGCCTTCTGAGTAGCTGGGACTAACAGGCATGCACCACCATGCTTTGCTATTTTTTTTTATTTTTATTTTTATTTCTTTTGAGATAGAGTCTTGCTCTGTCACCCCTGAGCTGGAGCGCAGTGGCGCTACCTCATAGCTAGGCTCACTGAACCTCCGCCTCCCAAGTGCAAGCGATTCTCCCACCTTAGCCTCATAAGTAGCTGGGATTACAGGCGCCCGCCACCACGCACAACTAATTTTTGTATTTTTAGTAGAGACAGGGTTTCGCCATGTTGGCCAGGCTGGTCTTAAACTCATGACCTCAGGTGATCCATCCACCTCGGCCTCCCAAAGTGCTGGGATTACAGGCATGAGCCATCATGCCCGAGCCATAACTCATTTTTTTAATATACTTTAAGTTCTGGGGTACATGTGAAGAACATGCAGTTTTGTTACATAGGTATACATGTGCCATGGTGGTTTGCTGCACCCATCAAGCCGTCACTACATTAGGTATTTCTCCTAATGCTATCCCTCCCCTAGCCCCCAACCCCCTGACAGGCCCCAGTGTGTGGTGTTCCCCTCCCTGTGTCCATGTGCCATAACTAAATTTTTTAACTGAGTTTAAAAAAAATCCTTTCTACTTAAAAAAAAAAGCACCATAAAACAGTTAAGGAACTGTATACAGAAGTATGTCCAAATAACCTGAAATTCTTGAATTTAATATTTGAATCCAAATCCAGCACATATTTAACAACTAATTTGCTTTCCAACAAAGTAAAATTTAAAGGAAAAAAGTACATATTTTATCTTCCCAAATATAAGTGATATGCAGTTATTACTGAATCATCTTGAATTTCTAGTACTTAACAAGGTATATATTTAATAACTGTGAAAGTTAGGCATCTCTTTCTACAATAAATGAGTTTTGGGGACTGCTTTCGAAGCAATTCCATTACATATTTCTTAGATTAATGTTTAATACCAATACTTCTTCTTCCAACAGATAGAGTGAGGAGGCTTAATTTACTAAGGAAGCCACTAGAAAACAGACTAAGAATCAAACTTTTAGATGAAGTCCAATGAAAACTCCTCATTTTTAGCCCCCTAATTAGTCACTGGCAACTAAAGTTAACATTTTCCTTTTAATTCTTGAAATTTCACTTTCTTCCCCTAAAATGCCACTGGAAAAAAAAAATAATAAGCTAAGATAGTTGGGAAGTGTTTGCTCAAGGAACCTAAACCAACAGACATTGACAAAGGAATATAGAAAACCTATGAACTGAAAAGTGGAAAAGGCAGAAAGTAAAAGCTGACCTCTACATGGGCCACACACTGCCCCATCTGTGTTGTCACATTTGGCCAACACGTTCTGCGTACGTGTTATGCGGCATCCAGATTTTCAGAAAAAGCCAGAGACTTGCGTACTTCAAGAGACATAAAAATATATTTCCAGTTAGTCCTTTTCATTATAAAAATGTTAGCTGAAAAAGGAAGTTTCCATAACTAAATTTTTGTTGTTGTTTGAGACAGAAACTCACTCTGTCGCCCAGGCTGGAGTGCAATGGCATGATCTCGGCTCACTGTAACCTCTGTTAATTCCTATGGAATTAATAAATGAAAATATATCTTGCCCCTGTGTATAATTTGATCTTGCAGGCCAACTTCAATCATATTCCAGAAGAAATAGACTTTTAAAAGATATTACAATTTCTTAAATGTGTATTTGTAAAGTGAGGATTACTCAGCTGAAAAGTTCTAATTTTGAGAACCACCTATTTTTGAAAACCAGGAATGTAGCAATTAGGGTTATAGTAGAAACTTTAATATGCAAAACTTCCCTTAGGAACCCTGGGGCATAAGAGTCCCTGCAAGAAATAATGATGGAAACTTGAGGGCTGATAGTCCAGCAAAAGAGACTGTAGATCTGTCTTAGGAAGAAAAAGAATAAGGCTAGAGAAAGCAGGAAGGTGAATTTGTTTGTGATTTTGGTTTAGGGTCAGAGGAACAGCTGTGGGAAGCTGAGAGATGATCTGAATGAATATTCATTCCCTACTTACAAAAGTAGATGACTCACGTAGTCCTCATGAAGGCGGTCAGATTGCTCAGTGGGGCAACTAATTATAAAAACTCCTAGACCATTTAAGGTTGGCTCCCAGAGCTATAAGCATTAGGAAAGCAAAACTTGCAGCACTTGGAAGTAGTAATAAATGATGGTAGGAAGAGTCATAAGAGAGAAGTCAAGTGGTGTAGCTTTTTTGAAAACATCCATAAGGAACCATAGGAGCCAGCACCCAGCACACACACAAAACACCTGTAGAACCTAGAGGAGCCTTCTGGCAAGATTCCAGAAACTAGCAACAGTAATGAATAAAATCAATAAAACATCAGGTACCTATTCTACATATTTCCTCAGCAAAACATGACAACAAAAATCTTTTACATCTTTCAGGAGGCACTAGAATTGTCAGCATCGATTCCTCAAATTATGCCTGAGTGTTCTCAAATGAAAATGTCAATGTTACTACAACTGTAAGCTTAGAAAACTTCCTATTTTTGATGATAATGTCAGGATTTAGAAGTCAGGAGTATCCTTTACATAGGAGCATCATTTACACAATCTCTATGTAAACAAATCTTCCTCAAATCATCTATTTTGAGCATGCCATCTCTTTCCTGTTGAAAACCTCACAGATACACTGACCCCATGCCCCAACCTCTTCTTCAGTGGTTTCTCATTGCTCCTAAGATACAAGGCCTAAATCCTTTAACGTGGCTACCAAGTGCCTTCATGGTGTAGCCCTACCTACTTCTCAAGACTGCTTTTTGACAAGCTTGCTGTATTTGAATGACAGAACAGTTCATTACAAGTCTTTTGCATTATTTTATTTTATTTTTTGAGATTCATTCTCACTCTATCGTCTAGGCTGGAGATCAGTGGCGTGATCTTGCTAACAGCAACCTCTGCCTCTCGGGTTCATGCAATTCTCCTGCCTCAGCCTCCTGAGTAGCTGGGACTATAGCTGGGACTACAGGCTAAATGCCCAGCTAATTTTTTTGTATTTTTAGTAGAGATGGGGTTTCACCATGTTGGCCAGGCTGGTCTCAAACTCCTGACCTCAAGAGATCCACTTGTCTTGGCCTCCCAAAGTGCTGGGGTTACAGTCATGAGCCACCACACCCGGCCTTTGCATTATTTTAAACTTTACATTTTAAAATAATTTAAAAATAATTTCAGACTTAGAATAAAAGATAACAAAAGAAATACAAAGAGTTCCAATATATCCTTTACTCAGCTTCTCCAAATGTTAACTATTTTAACCACATTATAATTATAAAAACCAGGAAATTAAATTTGATACAATACTGTTATCTAATCTGAAAACCTTATTTATATTGTATTAATTGTGCCACTAGTTGGGTTCTTTTTTTTCCTTTTGAAACAAGATCCCACATTGCATTAATTTGTCATGTCTTCTTAGTTTCCTTTAATTTGGGATGGTTCCTCCATCCTTCTTTAACATTCATGACTTTGACACTTGAAGAGCACTGGAGAGTTATTTAGAATGTACCTTAACTTGAACTTTTCTGAATTTTCTTTGTGACTAAATTCTGATAATGCGTTTTTGGAAAGAATACCACAGACATGATAAGGCACTCTTCTCCACCTCAATGCATCCTATCAGGAGACACATAATGTCAATTTGTCTTGTTACTTGTGATGTTAACTTTCATCACTTGACTAAGGTCGTGTCTACCAGGTTCCTTCACGGTAAAGTTAGTATTTTTCCCTTTGAAAAACAGAATATTGGCCGGGCGCGGTGGCTCAAGCCTGTAATCCCAGCACTTTGGGAGGCCGAGACGGGCGGATCACGAGGTCAGGAGATCGAGACCATCCTGGCTAACACGGTGAAACCCCATCTCTACCAAAAATACAAAAACTAGCCGGGCGAGGTGGCGGGCGCCTGTAGTCCCAGCTACTCGGGAGGCTGAGGCAGGAGAATGGCGTAAACCCGGGAGGCGGAGCTTGTAGTGAGCTGAGATCTGGCCACTGCACTCCAGTCCGGGCGACAGAGCGAGACTCCGCCTCAAAAAAAAAAAGAAAAAAGAAAAAAAAAGAAAAACAGAATATTTTGCTGAGTATCTTGTAGCAAGATAACCCTAGAAATATATAAATATTCTGTTTTTCATCATATTTTACCCATTAGTTGTATCATCCATTGATGCTTCTTGCTTGGAACTATTGTGCCTATGATGTATGTCTCTTTCTACACTTATTAATGGAATTCTTCTGAAAGGAAGAGCTGTCACTTTTCCTCCATTTACTTATTTATTTATTTACATTCATATAGACTCACAGATATTTATTATTATTGATGGGTTATTATTATTCATTACCATTTCATGAAATGATTATTCATTATTACTTTTTTCAACTTGTCCCAGATTTGGCCATTGGAAACCCTCCTGTGTCCTTTCATGTCCTCATAAGTTTTTTTTTTTTGGGGGGGGGACGGAATCCCACTCTGTCGCCCAGGCTGGAGTGCAGTGGTGCAATCTCGGCTCACTGCAAACTTTGCCTCCCGGGGTTCAAGATTCTCCTGCCTCAGCCTCCCGAGTAGCTGGGATTACAGGCACCCACCACCATGCCCAGCTATTTTTTTATTTTTATTTTTAGTAGAGCCAGGGTTTCACCATGTTGGCCATCTGTCACCCAGGCTGGAGTGCAACGGTGTGATCTCAGCTCACCTGCAACCTCCACTTCCCAGGTTCAAGCTATTCTCCTGCCTCAGCCTCCCGACTAGCTGGAATTACAGGTGCCTGCCACCATGCCCCGCTAATTTTCGTTTTTTCTTTCTTTTTAGTAGAGACAGGGTTTTACCATGTTGGCCAGTCTGGTCTCAAACTCCTGACCTCAAGTGATCTGCCCGCCTTGGTCTCCCAAAGTGCTAGGATTTACAGGCGCGAGCCATCATGCCCGACCTAATTTTTTGAACACCACATTTTTTCTGGCGCCATAAGATGCTCCGGGTTCAACTTGTATTTTTCCTGAACTAGCCCTGGAAATCGAGGGACTCCAATACCTTTAATTAGAGAATGGTATTTAGAAACCAAGATCTGAGCACTAAGGGCCCTTGAAACTACTGAGGTGTCATTGTTTCCAGGTTCAGCAGATAGCTAGGAAATATGTGAATGCATACAAATATACATATCTCTATTTCCATATCTGTGGGTGTGTTGTTTGTGTGTATATAATAATGAATTCATACGGATACCTCTGATTACAATCCAAAATCACAGGGTTTATTCCAACGTTCCTCTTTTTTTTTTTTTTTTTTTTTTTTTGCAGGCGGAGTCTCGCTCTGCCGCCCAGGCTGGAGTGCAGTGGCCGGATCTCAGCTCACTGCAAGCTCTGCCTCCCGGATTCACGCCATTCTCCTGCCTCAGCCTCCCGAGTAGCTGGGACTACAGGCGCCCGCCACCTCGCCTGGCTAGTTTTTTGTATTTTTTAGTAGAGACGGGGTTTCACCATGTTAGCCAGGATGGTCTTGATCTCCTGACCTCATGATCCGCCCGTCTAGGCCTCCCAAAGTGCTGGGATTACAGGCTTGAGCCACCGCGCCCGGCCCCAACGTTCCTCTTTATTTGTAACCCTTTCTCAGACAATGAGAAACCTAGCTCTCATTATTCACATATATTCAGTTATTTCCCCAATTCCAGAATGCTTAGTTTCACAATTGCTAACCCATACCACTGCGAGTTAGTTCTTTTCCTTCTCATCTATCTCAGCATGTCATTCATTGGTAACACAGTTGGGTTCTTATGGTACTCTCTCTCTCTCTCTCTCTCTCTCTCTCTCTCTCTCTCTCTCTCTCTCTCTCTCTGTGTGTGTGTGTGTGTGTGTGTGTGTGTGTATCTATCTATATTTTTACAGGCAGGTCTTACTCCAGGCCGGTGTGCAGTAGCCCATGCATAGCTCACTGCAGCCTCAAACTCCTGAGCTCAAATGATCCTTCCACCTCAGCTTCTTGAGCTAGTACTATAGGTGCATGCCGCCATACCCGGCTAATTTTTCTGAGACGGAGTCTCACTTTGTTGCCCAGGCTGGAGTACAGTGGTGCAATCTCGGCTCACTGCAACTTCCACCTACTGGATTCAAGCGATTCTCATGCCTCTGCCTCCTGAGTAGCTGGGACTACAGGCGCATATTACCACACCCAGCTAATTTTTGTATTTTTAGTAGAGATGGGGTTTCACCATGTTGGCCAGGCTGGTCTTGAACTCCTGACCTCAAGTCATCCACCTGCCTCAGCCTCCCAAAGTGCTGGGATTACAGGCGCCCAGCCTACCTGGCTAATTTTTTTTTCTTTTTTTTGAGACGGAGTCTCGCTCTGTCGCCCAGTCTGGAGTGCAGTGGCATCCCAGCTCACTGCAAGCTCTGCCTTCTGGGTTGACGCCATTCTCCTGCCTCAGCCTCCTGAGTAGCTAGGATTACAGGCGCCCACCACCACACCCAGCTAATTTTTTTGTATTTTTATTAGAGATGGGGTTTCACCGTGTTAGCCAGGATGGTCTCGATCTCCTGACCTCGTGATCCGCCTACCTTGGCCTCCCAAAGTGCTGGAATTACAGGCGTGAGCCACCGCACCTGGCCCTACCCGACTAATTTTTAAAAATCATTTGTAGAGACAGGGTCTCACTATGTTGGCCAAGCTGATCTTGAACTTCTGACCTCAAGTGATTCTTCTGCCTTCACTTCACAAAGCATTAATATCACAGGGGTGAGCCACTGCATCTGGCCTGTTATTTCATTTTGGGCCGTCTTTGCCCACATCTTGGCTAATTTAAATTATTTGCTTTGGAAATACATGCCACTGACATAGTACTGAAAGTCAGAACTATACAACAGTTATACTCAGAGACATATCACTCCCCCATATCTCTTCTACTCAGTTTCCATCTGCCCCATTCTTTCCATCCATTCCTGCTTACTCGTTCTAAGTGATCAGTCTCATTATTTTTCTGGTTTTGTGGGTTTTGCAGAAATGAACAGACATGTATATTATTTCCTCTCTTGCTTACATGAAAAGTGGCAAACTATTGGTGGTGCTTTGCACTTTGTCCCAGGCCTCATGTTGTTATGTTGTTATTGGAACTGTTGCTCAGTTCTCCCTCCACTGTCAGGAACATTTAAACTCTCTCACCACTAGCCACCCACCCCTTCACTTAGTTCACTCTACTTTTCCTTCTGACCTCAGCCCAAGCATCACCTCTCGTGGGGATATTTCTCTGACTTCCCTGACTAGCGAAATACCCTTTTAATATTATACTTTATCTCCTTTCTTGTAGCACTTATCACAATTGCAGGCTTAAGTTTATTCATGTGAATATTTGATTCAAATTTGTCTCATATAAGTACCTTGCAGTCTGGGTCCACTGTTCTGCTGTGTTCACGATTGCATTCCCTGACCCAGTTTAGTGCCTGGTACATGATATATGTTTATTGAATAAAAAAATGAATGAATGAAGTGTTGGTAATATATTCCAACAAAGTTCTAATAAAGTCAATAATCTGGATATCTGAGAGGTTACTACTATAGACTTTTAAAAAATTTTTTAAATTTTTTTTATTTTTGGAGACGAAGTCTTGCTCTGTCACCCAGACTAACCTCTGCCTCCCAGGTTTAAGTTATTCTCCTGCCTCGGCCTCCCGAGTATCTTGGATTACAGGCATGTGCCACCATGCCCAGCTAATTTTTATATTTTTAATAGAGACAGGGTTTCACCATGTTGGCCAGGCTGGTCTTGAACTCCTGAACTTCAGGTGATCCACCTGCCTCGGCCTCCCAAAGTGCTGAGGTTATAGGCATGAGCCACCACGCCCAGCCAATTTTTTGTTAATAGGTTCAAAACTTACACTTTCTTCACTTTGGGACTACCACCTTCAGAGAAGGCAAAATAAATAAATTTTCTTGAGGTTTTGAAAAGTATTTAACCTGCCTGTTTTTATTCTCAATTTCCCCTTATCTTTTCCTAAAAATATGGTATGTTTTCATCTTTCTAAAGATTAACCCATGACATCCCCAATGCTTGGAGAGTCTGCTTTTTGTTCCCCACTAACTGCTCCTCAGTGACCCTCTTAGCCACCTGTGAACAGACGTAGCCAAGTCTGATGGATGTTCCCTAAACCTCTCCCCTTCTGTAGCAAAATAACTGTATTTTAGCTACATTTCTCAACCTTCTTTGCAGCTAGATGTGGCCATGCCTTTTAGTTGTGACCAATGAAGTGTAAATAGAAATAATACGTGTAACTTTCAAGAAGTGTCCTTAAAGCAAAAGTATGCCCTTTGCTGTCCCTTTCCTCCTTCCTGCTGGCTGAAAAGAGGACATGTTGGCTTAAACTGGAGCAGTCATCTCAGACTTTCAGTTGGAGAAACAAGATTGAGAAGCCTGAGATGTGAAGTACTATGTTAGCCTTAGGTTGTTGACTTCCATACTTGAGAGAAGAGAGAGAGAAACACAGAGAGTCAGAAAGAATCAATGTGTTTGAGCTACCGAAGTTTGGGTTTTCTTTCACTCACAGCCAAATCAAATCATATTTTATTGTAGCTTGCTTTACCATAACATCCAGACCTAGAGCCAAATTACCACTTAGAGAGTAGGGATAAATAACCCAAACAAACCTCACATCTGTTGATTGGAGGATCCCACACAAAGGAAAGCAATGATTTAGGAATCCTTATAAGAATGACCACTTTAGGTCTAGGGGACCATGATGATATAAGGATGAAGACAACTGAGAGGCAACGGCAGGTGTCCATGTCTTTATTCACTCAGCACCCTTCTCTCTTGTCCATTGAGTGAGTAGCTAACCTGCTTCCAGACTCAGCCTAAATATCACCGCCATGAACCCATTCCTCACCAGCTTTCTTACTCAGATAGAACTGATGATTCACATCTTAGAGCCACCCTTTTCCATCCTCCACCTGCCCCTCTCTGTGATCCTATAGTTATTCTATCAAGTGTTTATAACATCTTAGTACCCTTAATTCTCTATTAGGAAGCTCTTTGTGAGTAGGAACTGCATGTCTTATCTCTGTATTTCTAGTGTAATTTCTGGCACATACAGCCACTATTAAATAATAGTTGAAATGAATAAATGCTTATTTTATGAAATCCAGCCAACAAACATATATACTTATAAAATTAGATCATTTTTTACACGTGGTGTAGGAACACAATCTCTGAGCCCTTGGTGATTTCTGTCAACTTTTAGATATTCTTCTTCCCTTTAAGCCCCTGTCTCTACTCTTTTTTAACTGACTTATTCAGTCTCTCAAATGGAAAACTAAAAGCACTCGCATTGCCTACAACGTAATAATTGATTCAGGCAATGGTCATCAATGAAAGTTGTCGATCTAAAATAGGCAACAGAGAGACTGACTCTCCAAAATAAAGAATCTACTTGGGAATAGCAAGAAATTGCCATTCAGAATGCAATTCACCATAGGCACATACGAAGAGGCTGGGGCAAGGGGATGCTTTTAAATGAAAAAAAAAAAAAAAAAAAAAAGGAAACATCCATGTAAGCTGCTTTGAAACAAATCCACTGGCTTGTTGCAAGAGTTGGCACTGGCTTATTACTGGAGACAGCCATTGTTAGGCGAGTATCCTTTGCTAGTGGCTTATCTGGAATAGTGTGAGTTTGAGGAATTTCTTGCAATAATTTCTATTACAGATAGAGATATGTGAGGGCTCCTTCTTCATAGCTTCTCAGCTGCATTTTGAAAGAATATGACTTAAGTGAATCAATTTTGATACTGATAACTTCCACAAAGCTAAAACCATTGATATAAAAGTTGAGAGGAACAGGATGTTTATTGGATGTCAAAGTATCACCTAACAGATTACTTACTGATTTCAAATGAATAAGTGTTCTTTTACAATGGAAAGATTACATTTAGCATCACTCATAGTGGGACTGCCTTACATTATGTCCTCCTGATATGATGCAATATGAAGTATATGATATCTCTGGTGTGTCCTTGCTAAGAAAAAATTTAAATCTAATTATGCTTCTAGGCTTAAGTTTCCAGAAATATATGACAAAGGAAAACATGTTGAAAGAAACTATAAGGGGAAAGCTAGACAAATCCAAAATGTGAGGCATTCTACAAGTTAACAGGCCTAAACTGGGATGTAGGTTAAAAGTGACCAAATGCAATGCAAGATTGGATTCTAGACAGAAAAAACAATGGCAACAACCAAACAACTAGAAAATATGTTTGAGGAAATTGGAAAAATTTGAATATGGTCTGAATATGTACTGGACATGAGATAGCATTATGGAATTATATATTTCCTGGTGTGTGATAATTATGTTTGTGAAAGAAAATGTCCTTGTTCTAAGGAATTGCATGCTGAAAAGTAAAATACCTGCAACTAATGTTCAAAGGGTTAAGAAAATGAAAACAGGCCATGTTGTCAGAACATGATAAGGGGCAAATGGGAATAGTCAGATAAAGAGAGACAGATGAAGTACTTTTCAGAACTTGAAGTTTCTGAGAGTGTATGTGTCCCTGCCTATGTAGAAACAGAGAGGAAGTAAATGTAGCAAAAGACTAACAGTTGATGAGTCTAGACGAGGGTACACAGGCTACTATTCCTTCAACTTTTCTATTAATTTGAAAATTTTCAAAATCCAAAGTTAGCAGAAAACGTTAGTGAAATTATGATTTTGAGCTGGCCAAGAAAAGAAGGCCTACATTGATTATCGTCTCTGTCTCATATTGCATTTTAAAAAGAATTCATGATTGGCCGGGCGCGGTCGCTCATGCCTATAATCCCAGTACTTTGAGAGGCTGAGGCGGGCGGATCACCTGAGGTCAGGAGAGCAGCCTGGCCAACATGGTGAAACCCCGTCTCTACCAAAAATACAAAAATTAGCCGGGCATGGTGGTGACGTGCCTGTAATTCCAGCTCATCGGGAGGCTGAAGCCGGAGAATCGCTCGAACCCAGGAGGCAGAGGTTGCAGTTAGTGGAGATTGTGCCATTGCACTTCAGCCTGGGCAAAAGAGTGAAACTCTGTCTCAAACAAACAAACAAACAATTCATAGTTACTTTTGGCTACTTACTGTAATCCTTTCGATTTATGAAGTGCCAAATCTTGTGCTAAATGCTATGCATGTGCAATCTCACTTAATCCTCACAATAGCCCCATGAGGTAGAAACTATTGTTAGCTACATTTCTCAGAAATGTTGAGTGACATTGACATGTTCAGCATCACACAGCTAGAAAGACAGAGCCAGGATCTGAAGCCAGGCAGTCTGATTCCTGAGCCTGTGCACTTCACCACTTTTATACTTGTATCTAGTGTCCATGCCATCATATAATCATAGCAGTAGCATAGCCATGCTCAGCTGGATTATTTTAATCACATATTTGAATTGTCTGTATGCAAGGCAGTATCTCCAAAAATATTGAAATCAGACAGAACATCAGCAAGCCTAGAGTCTGGGCTCTTGCCTCAGTTCTCTTAAAGATTAATTCCCCTTCTGTGATTAAAACAACTATGAGCTACCAATTGCAACTTAATAAAAATGCTTTAAATACCCTGCATAAAATTATATCCTTATTCTCTGTATTATAATTGGATGTTTTACTATTATATTAGTGATAAATTGAAGAAAAGCATCAAGTTAAAACATAATACATCGAAAGTATCTTAGTCAAAATTTTGGACACTATTTGAAATAGCCCTTTGATGTGTCCTAGGGACACCTAAGAGAGCTTCTGTGCTACTACTGGCCTTGAATAGATATAACATTGAGAAGCATCAAGTTTTAGAGACTGTTCAGTAACCGAGCACAAGCTCAAGTCATGCTTACTAGGAATATTTTTTAAACCTGTACTGCTGAGGTCCCCACAATTCTATTTAACATATTTACATTATTATAGGATACAGAAGGAGGTCTGAACATCTAAGAAAATGTCAACGTAGAAATAAAGATGGAAGCAAGACCAGATAAAAGTGTTAGTATAGCCAACACATAATTGTTTTGATTAACTTATGTTAATTAACTTACAATGTGACTCTATTAGAAGGGAAATTCTTACTTGACAATTACTAATGAGATGCAAATGACATACAAACTTTTTCTGTGTCAAAAAACCTGACACTGACCGTTTGCATGAAAATTAAGTAAAAAAAATGAATTGTGAGTTCAATAAACCTCTTGTATCTGAGCAAAAAAGTGATGCCGCACATATAAAGAACCATTGTCTAGGAGATAAAAGGCACCAATTGGACCCAAAGAAAAAAATATGTTCTCAAGATGATGTGGTGGCAGAGCTAAGAATGGGAGTAGAGAGTTTCAAGGTAAATATGGACACGAGATATTCCCACTTCAACTAGATCTGAATCCTTGTTTTTCACTGAGGAACAGAACCAAATGGATATAGAACTCACTGATATTTCATAAGATCTCCATTCCTTTTTGAATTTAAAACAGGCTTGGTGTTTGTCTCTGTGCTCCTTAGATGACACCTTTTCCTGGGAACAATGAGTTCAAGTGCAGGTCATTGGCGTTCCAGGGAGCCGCTGAGTCCAGATGGTTGTGCCATTCTTATAGCCTGATAAGGATCTCTGCTATCCCTAGTCATTGCCCAACATGTAGACACCCCATAGTGATTCTTTCCCAGAATCTCTCCTTAAGAGTGTTTCTTGAATTTTTCTTGCCTAACTCACATTGATTTTCTATACTTTTCTGCTACAACCTCTATAAGGCCCGTTTCATGATGTACCAATTACCCTACCTTCTCAAGTCCTCTTTGTAGTGCCCTTTACTTCCTATATCAACTGAAACCTGCTCTCCTAGGAGGACATGATTTCACCCGGAGGAACTCCCACATGTTCTATGAACCTCAGAGTTTGGAGATGGGTTTTATGTTCTCTTCACTCACTGCCATTACTTTTGGGTAAAAGCTCATGCTTCTCCAAGTTTCAGGTGTAGCTCTCCCATCCTCTACTCCTCCTCTGTTCCAAACTCCCACTTCTGTTCACACCCCTCAATCACAGCATCTTTTTCTTCTACTCTTCCTGAGTCTTCCTGTATTCTTGTATAACTTGTCTGTCTTTGTGGATGGTCTCTGTCCTATCTTGTCAGAAACAGACCCTTATCTCTAGAGGCTTCTACTTTCCTGGTCACAAATGACAAAGACTCTCTTCTTGACCAAATTGTAGTCAGGATCCACTAAGCCGTCTTCTCAACTAAGCGTCAACATTTGGACTTCTGTGTCTATGTTTGCATTGCGCAATTTTAGAGAGAATGCTGCTAAGTCAGTTTAGCCAGATTTCCCCCATCCTTGATATTTGATCACCTTCAGTGTCTGATCAAATTTCTCATCTCCCAGGTGGCATCTGATCACCTAGGCCTGTCTTCATCAGGAATCTTGTTAGCCAGTTTAGCCTCCTAGCCTTGATGTCTTCTCATAGTAATTCTCCACCCCCTGACATCTGCTCCCCTCTCCCTGCCACTTGGGTGTAAATCCTCACTTTTCCTTGTTGTATTTGGAGTTAAGCTCAATCTTTCTCCCCTACTGCAAAGCCCCATTGCAGTAGTCCCTTGAAAAAGGTTTTCCTTACTGCCTTTAACAAGTATCAGAATAAGTTTTTCTTTAATACACCCCAGGACTTAAGGTCACCCCAGAACGTTGAAATAATAGATTTGAGCATCCTATTCAGAGGATAACGCCACTCTAAAACTATAAAAGAAAATCAAGAAGCCATAGAAAAAAAAATGGAAAGAGACTGGGACAGTGGCTCATGGCTGTAATCCCAGCACTTTGGGAGGCTGAGGCAGGCTAAATGCTTGAGCCAGGAGTTCAAGACTAGCCTGGGCAATATGGTGAGACCCCATCTCCACAAAAAATAAAAAAAGAGAAAAATTAGGTGGCCGTGGTGGTGCCCGCCTATAGTGCCAGCTACTTGGGGTGGTTGAGGTGGGAGGATTGTTTGGTAATTCAGAGAATTATCTGAAGTTACCTAAGCCCTGGAGGTTGAGGCTGCAGTGAGCTGTAATCATGCCACTGCATTCCAGCCTGGGTGACAGAGCAGTCTTGTCTCAAAAATAATAAATATGTAAAATAAAAAGAAAAAATGGAAAGATAACAAGCTGGGGAAAATATTTTCATCACTCTGATTTACAGACCAAGAGTTATTTTTCTCTATTAAGAGCTCATATAAATAAAGAAATAATAAATAAATAAATAATGCCAAGTGAAAAAATGAATGGTTCAGGACCAGGTGTGCACTTATAATTTCAGCTACTCAGGAGACTGAGGTGGAGGGATCACTTGAGGAGTTCGAGGCCAGCCTGGGCAGCATAGTGAGACTTGACTCTTAAGACAAAACAAATGAACAGTTCACAACAAAATAGAAATGCATCTTTCCAAAAAATGCATTCAACCATGCATGTAATAAGAGAAGCACAAATTGAAAAATACAAGGAGACACTGCTTTTTCAAATTAGGGAGGATCAAAACATTTAAGAATATCATGTACGGGCCGGGCGCGGTGGCTCACACCTGTAATCCCAGCACTTTGGGAGGCCGAGGTGGGCTGATCACGAGTTCAGGAGATGGAGACCATCCTGGCTAACACGGTGAAACCCCATCTCTACAAAAAATACAAAAAATTAGCTGGTCGTGGTGGCAGGTGCCTGCAGTCCCAGCTACTCGGGAGGCTGAGGCAGGAGGATGGCGGGAACCTGGGAGGCGGAGCTTGCAGTGAGTGGAGATCGCACCACTGCACTCCAGCCTAGGCGACAGAGAGAGACTCTGTCTCAAAAAAAAAAAAAAAAAAAAAAAAAAAAAAAAAAAAAAAAAAGAAGAAGAATATCATGTACGGTAAGGGTAGGACAAGGAAACAGATACTCTGAACACTGTCGACAGTAACATTTTTTCAAGCTAGCTTCTGCCTCCTCAACACTTGAATGCACTCACCCACCAAGGTCAGCAATGTCTGCCCTGCTGGCTAACTTTATTTTACTTGACTTTTTGGTAGCACGTGACACTATTGATCCTACCTCTAAGTTTCTCGAAACTCCCTATTCCCTTCTGTGTCTCTGACACCCTCCCACTTGTTGCTCCTTCTCCATTTCCTGGATAGTCTTCTCTTTCTTTGCCCATTCTCTAAATATGGTGTTCTTAGGGTTCTGTTCTTTGCCCTAGCAAACTAATACACTGTCCAAACTCAAAATGTTCTACACTTCTCACGATTCACCTTCTCAATTGCCTCTCACTCATCTGAGCCTGGTTATTATTTGCATATCTTTTCTCAGCATCAAGTTAATCTTACAGGACATGCTTTCTGAGAGTTGCATAATGGTTTGTAAAATGCTCAAGTCCAGTGGATCAGAAACTATATAGGCAAAGCACCTTATGGTGAGAGGTGAGAGACTGGCTTCCAGCTATAATGTTGGTTAGGATTCAGAATTCTCCTATGGGCCAGGCACAATGGCTCACGCTTGTAATCCCAGCACTTTGGGAGGTCGAGACGGGCGGATCACGAGGTCAGGAGTTCGAGACCAGCCTGGTCAACACTGTGAAACCCCATCTCTACTAAAAATACAAAAATTAGCTGGGCATGGTGGCAGGCGCCTGTAATCCCAGTTACTTGGGAGGCTGAGGCAGAAGAATCGCTTGAACTCGGGAGGCGGAGGTTGCAGTGAGCCGAGATTGCCCCACCGCACTCCAACCTGGGTGACACAGCTAGACTCTGTCTCAAAAAAAACAAAAAAAAAGGAGTTCTCCTGTGCCAGGTGGGTAGTTTGGTGTGAGATGTCCTCTCCACAAATCAAACCAAGAAAGCAGACATTTACAACAAAATTCAGATAAATATTATCAATTAAATTGTCTACATTTGAATAACATAGAGATATTTTAATGCAATAGCATAGTAAATTTTACTATGTAAAAACCAGCAATAGTGCCACATCACATCCATTTGTTACCATAGGAGCAAGGCTTTAAATCTCTTAAACTCGATTTTAAAACATCAAGTATAATATTATTCTGATAAAATATATTTAGGATAAATTTGTAAATTATTTTGTTCATTTGTTTATGCTGTTTGTTTTGGTGCCTGAAAAATGCTCCATGATATTATTAATCACCCAGGTAGTGAAACAGAGACATGATAAATTGCCTATTCTCTGTCATCTCTCTTATCTCCTATCTCCTCCCCTTACATCTCTCCTTCCCCATGACTTCTTCCCTCAGCTCCTACCACTTGGGCATCAGGTCAGTCTTGCAGAAGGGATACACATTACTACTCTCTGTTCTAATTGTTCTTCTAGAGTCTTGATTTATTTTCTTCCTATTTCTCATTCTACTACTGCCCCAAACTTATCTGCAATGTATGATGTTCAAACTAATAAAAGGTGGTGACTTGATTGGGTTGATTAGAAACCATCCAACATGGGGTACACCTGGTGGGCAGAGTTCTTGATCTTCCTTATAAACCAGTGGTATAGACAATTGTTACACATACTGTGGTCTGGTATCACCTGGAAGCTTGTTAGAAATGCAGACTCTCAGGCCCCACCCTGGAACTACTGAGTCAGATTTTGCATTTTAACAGTATCCTCATATACACGGTAATGTTTGAGAGGCCCATACTCAAAACATCCTAAACTTTTCTCACGACCCACCTTCTCAATTGCTTCTGACCTAATTGTCTCTTGTTTGATCATCATGACAGAGCCCCAGGTGACACATATGTACTTTAAGGTTTGGGAAACACTGATTTAGTTGTCCTTACCCAATTGTCTTGGCGAGGCTGTAGACCCACATGACATAGGGCATGCCGATATCCGCGTAATAAGTTATCTGAAGCTACCTTTTTCAGGTGACAGTATAATCTGCAGGCATTTGACACTTTGTAGTCATTCAGTTGAGACAGTTCAAAACTGAGCCCCAGACTAATAGTGTAAAGCAAGAATACCATGGACAGCAGCACTCCAGTACTCACTGTTCCTGGTGTGAGACCCTTGCAGGTCAAAACCTTGTCCAACCTGGCGGTCCAGGACGACTTTGAATGTGGCCCAACACAAATTTGTAAACTTTCTTAAAACATTATGAATTTTTTGTGATTTTTTAAAAAGCTCATCAGCTGTCCTTAGTGTATTTTAGGTGTGGCCCAAGACAATTCTTCCAATGTGGCCAGGGAAGCCAAAAGATTGGACACCCCTGATGGAGGTGGTGGAGCACCCACAGGGCCGCTGGTGTGAGACATGCTTGGATCCATCATCACCTCACTCTGGAAATTGAACTTGTTAATTGTCCCCTCTGGGCCTTAGTTTCTTTCGGTTGTAAAATTGTAATGACAATACTTACCTAACATAGCTTGTTACTGGAAAAAAAAATCACTATACAACACAAATAGGTGTTCAATCAATATTAGTTCCTTCTTTTTTCTTGTCTTATAACACCTCAATTAAAGTTAGTTAAGAAAAAGTCCTTGGAAAAAAAAAATAAGTTGCCTCTAGTTTGGAGCTAATGTCCATGCGTATGGCACCAAAGCTGTCAAAATTAGTGGTGGTGGTGGTAGAAAGAGTGGAGTAGAGATGCCCAGCCTAGTGCCTAGAGTCTTCAAATTTTTTCACTAACTATAGGAGCCTGAAGAGGAGAGCTGGGGTGCAGACATGTTCAGCTCCTGTACCTTCAGCCTCAGCGGGCAGGCCCTGCATAGCTACTGTGGCTTCAGCCTGCGACCTGGCTCTACACTGGGGATTCTGAGGAGGCATTTTTTGAAGAGTCAGCCTCCTTAGCTCCTCTTGTTAACCCAGCTGTGTTCAGTTCCTTTCTGCTGAGTTCATCCCACCACTACCACTCCTCTGGGGCTGAGTCCCTTGCCCCTGAGCCTGAGTCTACCATCTTTCTACAGCTGGCTTGCACCCCTTGGTAGAGCAGCTTTTCCTTCTGGAACTCAGTCTGACTTTGGATGAAGAGTTGGCTGAGGATTGCATCAGTCGGTGCCTTTACGGCTAGAGCTGCTTTCCTTGTTCCCCAAAGGTTTGTTCTGAGATTCTTCGTCTTTTTTTTTGAGATGGAGTCTCACTCTGTCACCCAGGCTAGAGTGCAGTGGTGCAATCTCGGCTCACTGCAACCTCTGCCTCCTGGGTTCAAGTGATTCTCCTGCCTCAGACTCCCGAGTAGCTGGGGTTACAGTTGCCCGCCACCATGCCTGGCTAATTTTTGTATTTTTTTAGTAGAGACAGGATTTCACCATGTTGGCCAGGCTGGTCTCAAACTCTTGACCTCAAGTGATCTGTCCACCTCCCAAAGTGCTGGGATTACAGGCGTGAGTCACCCCACCATGCCTGGCCTATTCTGACATTCTGATACCAAATATTTGTCCAACTCAGATTTGCTGTCTCCTCAGTCTACTCTTCCTCCATTCATCTTATACAGCCCTAGCAATAATCACATTTTCTCTTCTATGCCATGGATCTAAAAGTTAAAATTTAACATGTATCAGATTAAGATGACATTTTAGTTTCTCTTGTGGGATTTTATTTTATTTTTATTTTTATTTTTTTTGAGATGATGTCTCGCTCTTGTTGCCCAGGCTGGAGTGCAATGGCACAATCTCTTCTCACTGTGACCTCTGCCTCCCAGGTTCAAGCAATTCTCCTGCTTAGTCTTTGGAGTAGCTGGAATTACAGGCGCTCACCACCACACCCGGCTAATTTTTTGTATTTTTAGTAGAGACGGAGTTTCACCATGTTGGCCAGGCTGATCTCGAACTCCTGACCTTAGGTGATCCACTGGCCTCAGCCTCCCAAAGTGTTGGGATTACAGGTGTGAACCACCTGCGCCCAGCCCACATCTGCTTCTTAAAGACTTTCACTGCAGTGTTCCTCTAAAAATGTAAACCATGTTTGAACCAGAGACCAGCTGATGCTCAACAGTTGTCTGATACTCCCAGGAAGCAGCAGTGGGCCCCTGGCCTGCATGTGTGAGTGGGGCGGGTCACCATGAGTGAGAGTCAATTGTAGTCAGTGTCTTTCTGGGATAAAAATACTATACTTCTTCTGGTTTCTAACTTGTTTTTGGGCATTAGGTTTGTCAGGATTGACTCTCCCTTTTGCCTTCCATGTTCTTCCACTCAAGGTAATTTATGCCCATCCCCATGCCTAGACCTAGATACGCAAATAATGTGATCCCAAGTATCGAACTTATATTCTTTAAATATTGGCTCAGTGTTCACTGAGAGCAAAGACTGAGCGCTCTGTGGGAAGGGCACAGAAGGAGCATGGAGAATCCCTGGTGCCAGCCCTCCTTGTTCCCTCTTCCAGAGCACTGCAGCTCTGGTCCCAAACTTAACTACTCTGCTTCTTGCCAACAAGGCCAGGCAGCTTTCTGGTCTCTCTCCTTGCAAGATCGGCTGGTGACCACTTCAGTCACCCCAGGAGGTCGTTGGGTTTCACTCCTTGCAACCTACTCACGGGAACTTCACTTAAAACCACACACATTACTTCTTCCTGGGAAGTCACACGTTCCCAGGAGTGTCTGGGGCGTCTCGCATGCTGGTGCCTAGGTATCAGCTGACTAGCCCCTCCCCCTGTCTCGTTGAGGCAACACGTCCATATTTATTATTTTTTTAACAACAGGACCACACTCCCTGCCTGTTCTAAGGGGCTGGTGTGGCAGGAGAGGAAAAAAGGGGGGAGTACTTTTGCACCTCAATCTCTGCTCCCCAGGCAAAAGTCTGGAGGTTTCTTTGATCCATCCTTCCACCTTAAGAGTGATGAACCTCCACTGCCCTGTTTCCTTTTTCAGTTCTTCCAATTTAAAACTATCCATGCTCTTGCTAAAATCTGTGCATATATTACAAGCTTCTATTCTTTGTACTTATGAACTTTAATAAATGAAGTTAAAGGAAAAAAATACACTGAACACACACACAGTTGTTAGACAGATTTTCTTAACCAAAAGAGGGACCCCCGCCCCCCCAACCAAAACCCTGTATCAGCGAGTTCCCTGATAGTGACTTCAAAGAGGAGAGACTTGAAGTGGGTTTGTCAGAGAAATCTCTCTAGGTATTTTGTTATTTGTCAAACCAGACATCTCGTCCCTGCGAACACCTGGTCAATCTCGAGGTAACTGTGTAATGTAATAAGAGTGTTTTTTACACATTATGCAAATACACAGCGGTTTCCTGATGGCCGGAACAATCTGATTCCCGACTTTAATCCCGGCCCCGCTCCCAGCCCCCGCCTGGTGGCGTCTCCTGCCCGCAGCTCCGCGCCGCCCCAGGTGAGTCCTGCGCGTTCTCCGCTCTGGGGCCCGCGGGAGGGGCTGGAGCGCAGGCGGAGGGCGGGCCGGGGTAGGGGAGGACCGAGATCCAGGCCCCGACTGCAGCTTCCTCGCGGTGGAGCCGCATTTCCAGGCACCTCCGCCGCCCTTGCCCGCGCGCGGCGAGCGGTTTTTGGGCGTGCCGCCTGGAGGCGCGGAGCCCGCCCGGCGTGCCCCAGCCCTGCAGATCCGGCCCGGGCGGAGGCGGCCGGACCGCGGAGATGCGGGGCGGGGGCAGGGCGCGGGGTAGGTGACTTTATCCCGCCTCTGTTTGCCTGCCCCGGGGAGCAATGACATCACGCGGCCTTCTCCAGGCGCCGACACAAAGAGCGGGGCGGAGAGGCCGCTGCGGGGGGAGCCGGCGGCCGCTGCTGCCGCCCAGGGCTCTGGGGCCCCGCCGGCCAGGCCCGCAGTCCGCGGCCAGCGTCCTTCCTCCTCCTCCTCCTCCTCCGCCGCCGCCGCCGCCTCCTCAGTCGCTGCCGCCCGCGTCCTCCGCGCGCCTCTGAGCCCGCGCCGGGCCGCGCCGGCCCTTTCCCATGCGGGCGGCGCGGGCCCTGGGAGGGGCGCCCAGAGCCAGCCGCGCAGCATGCACTGGGGGGTTGGCTTTGCTTCGTCCAGGCCGTGCGTGGTGGATCTGAGCTGGAACCAGAGCATCTCCTTCTTCGGCTGGTGGGCCGGGTCCGAGGAGCCCTTCTCCTTTTATGGGGACATCATCGCTTTCCCTTTGCAGGATTACAGTGGGATCATGGCAGGGCTGGGCTCCGATCCCTGGTGGAAGAAAACCCTTTACTTGACCGGGGGAGCTTTGCTGGCCGCAGCTGCGTATCTGCTCCACGAACTCCTGGTCATTAGGTGAGCCGGAGAGAGGGACCCGCACAGGGGCACCGAGTGGGGCACCTGGCTAGGGCAGGGCTGGCGCGAGGGGGGCCCCTGCCAGCCCCTCGGTCACGCTGCCCAGATGCCCAAGCGTCCTGCAATTACCTTTCCCTAAAGGCATTCGGTGGTCACCTGGCCATGAGGGGCAGTTTGGAGTTGAAAGGAGAATTAAACCGGTGCTGGGAGGGAAAAACATTTGTCTCCCAAAATGCTCTGGGTCACTTGTCGTTATCTATTAAGAAATGTCCTTAGGAGGAGGATCTAAGAGCAGTGTGTTTGCAACAATAGAATTGGGCCCTGCAGAAATAGGTTACACTTTTATGAAATGCCTTGTTTATAAGTAATAATGCTGGAATATTAACTGCTAACCTTATCTTTTACTTAAAGGTTAGTTCTTCACCATCCTTCCCTAAATGTCAACATCAAAAGGCTGAAAAATTGCAAAAGCTGCAGAAACCTGCGGGTCCCTGTTAAAGATGCATGACCAAGTGTAGTGGTGTGCAGCTTTGATGCAGCCTTAACCTGGTTCTCTGCTTCTCTGGTATTGAACGCCAAGCACCATCTTCAGGCTTAGATGTCATTGTTGTGTGAGCAGTAGGACAGGCTAGCACATGGGTGTGTTGGGCATAACACGGAGTCGCCCAGTGCCGTAAACAGTTGCATCCGCTGCCGCAGAATGTTTACAAGATTGAGTTGGAAATACCAGAAAATGGAGGCCCCTGTTGTTGGTACATCCAACCGGCACGAGATTTTTGTTTGGGTAGAGTAATACCACAGGGCACTGAGACAGTCGTTTGGCTAATTGATACATCAGTTTATGGTTAAAATTTCCGTGCATTTTAGCCCTCCGTCACTGGAAGATTACCAGAAGCCCAGTTTTCAATAGCTCAGACTGTCCCTGTGCCAGTATTTTCTAAAGTGGAAGAAATGTGTCCACACTGCCTTATTCCAGTGGAGGAATCCTACACAATAGGTTATAAACAAAGACAGTGATAGGTGACCTTTACTAGCCTGCAGGGATCCGAGGAGATTATTGTGACAGCCTAATGCAGGTATTTGGCCTAACATACATATTTTGAATAGTTCCCATCTCTGAGAGGGTGGGAAATCATTTAGGTTTGGGGAAATGTATTGGTTTTCATATTATGTAGCCATATTTGAGGAAGTTTATTTTAAGCTTGTTGCACATTTAATTCTCTCACTTAACACATTGCCTTGAATCTAGCTGAACCAAACAAAAAAAATTTGAAGAGAATTATCTCTCTAGATTATTTGTTAATTGTGCTAGTTTTAGAACTGTATTTCAAGTTAGATTTCAAGCTACCTAAAGAACTAAAACATTTGGGCAGCAATTTAAATGGTAACCCAGTTGTTTCTCAGTTGTATTCTAGTCTAAAGCCTTTGAGGAGATCCCGACCATGAGACTTCTCAGCAGTGGAGGGAGTGAAGGCTTCACAGGACCAAGTTTAAAACAGAGCTTAAATGACCTTGCAGAAACGGTATGGAGCTCAGCTCCCACTCTGGAGTAGGCCATGCCCTGGCAGGTGTGATTACTGGAGCCTGGAGAGCTCTCTGCCCACAGATAGCTCCTAACTCATTTAGGGGACTATAAACCTCAGCACTGGATGCTTATTTGGACTAAGGAGTTTAATCCTAGGTTGATGCACTTTTTCTTTTTTTTTTGTTTTTTGTTTTGAGACATAGTCTCGCTCCGTCACCCATGCTGGAATGCAGTGGCTCGATCTCAGCTCTTTGCAACCTCTGCCTCCCTGGTTCAAGAGATTCTCCTGGCTCAACCTCCTGAGTAGCTGGGATTACAGGCATGCACCACCGCTTCTGGATAATTTTTGTATTTTTAGTAGAGATGGGGTTTCACCATATTGGCCAGGCTGCTCTTGAACTCCTGGGCTCAAGCGATCCTCTGGCCTCAGTCTGCTGAGTTGCTGGGATTACAGGCATGGCTAATTTTTTTTTTTTTTTTAACTTTTTTGTGGAGATGGGGTCTCATGGTATTGACCAGGCTGGTCTCAAACTCCTGGCCTCAAGCAGTCCTCCCTCCTTGGCTTCCCAAAATGTTGGGTTTATAGGTGTGAGCCACCATGCTTGGCCAGTTTTGTTTCTGGACTAATGTTTGAGTTGAATTAGATACCTCTGAAGTAATGCAAACAATGAAAAAGGGCTATTTCTGAACACTTGAGTAGGGACTCTGCATATATGGGCTTTGCATATGTGACTGCATTTATTCCTCGCAACTGTTGCTTGAAGCTTGACACCTGTTTCATAGATAAGGAAATTGCAGCTCAGGGAGGTTAAGCAACTTGGCCAAGATCACACAGTTAAGAGTAGCAGGATCTAGATTCATATCAGAGCCTGCATTTTTTTAACCACTGCCTCTTAGATAGTATCTACTTTGGCTGGGCGCGGTGGCTCACGCCTGTAATCCCAGCACTTTGGGAGGCCGAGGCAGGCGGATCATGAGGTCAAAAGATTGAGACCATCCTGGTCAACATTGTGAAACCCCGTCTCTACTAAAAACAAACAAAAACAAAAATTAGCCTGGCATAGTGGCATGCGCCTGTAGTCCTACAGCTACTCGGGAAGCTGAGGCAGGAGAATCGGTTGAACCTGGAAGGCGGAGGTTGCAGTGAGCCGAGATCGTGCCACTGCACTCCAGCCTGGTGACAGAGCGAGACTCTGTCTCAAAAAAAAAAAAAAAGAAAGTACCTACTTTGAAATCAGTTTTGTTGGAGGAAGAGGAAGGAAGAGCAATGTGGAGAACTGAAGCATTGCTCAGGAAGACAGGCCTGTAGCAGGTGCCTTTCTTGCAGCCTCTAGGGAAAGAGGAGTGGAGGGGCAAAGGGAAAAAAACAGGCAGGAAGGGCAAAGACCAAGGCTTTAGAGGTTACATGATAGCTACCTCCACTAAGGTGAAATCGAGGTTTCAACAGTCTTTATAATTTAGGCAGAGAACAAAACAAAATCTGAAATATGTGAGACGGAAAATACACCTTAAAATGACTTCCCTGAGTTTACTGGCTATTGTAAACTCTTCCCCAGCCTACTTGGATTTTCTGCAGCATAGACATAACCTTAATCTATGACTATGTCTCTAGAGTGGAAGAGTAAAGCTGACAGGTGAGAATTATTTAGGATATTTAATTAATGAATATAACCATAGTAGGCTTTTGGGGGTTTTATCCATGTTTTTTTAGCACCATATTTTTAAATAAATATTGTTCCAACACACTACTTTGTTTTCCCTGAGTAGAGATAGCTTGGCAGCTGTCTTAAATTCAATCAGGCTTTGGAAATTTTTGTTTGTAAATTGAATGACTAAGTAATAACTTCATTACCAGTGCTTATTTGCACTTTTGACACACAGGGTCAGCCTCTTCTAGAACATTTAGTTGGTGAATCAACATCTGATCTCTGCAAACTAACAAATCATCAGCTGTATACAGAGGCATGTTCATCTGTGATATTGTTAGCCCCAGGAATGGTAGTAAACTAGCTAGTTAATGCTCTATGGGTGTTCTCCTATACAAACTTTATGATAAGGTCACTTTATAAAATATAGCTGTGCGGGAAACAACTCACTCAATCGTCTGATCCTAAATTAGAGAGGAGTTTCTGACATATTGGAGGGAGGGCTCTGGAACCTGTTGGAGGGTGGGCTCTGGAGCCAGACTGTCTGGGTTCAATTTCAGACTCTGTCTGTAACCAACCACATAACCTTGGACATGACAGTAAGCTCTTGAAGACTCAGTTTTCTCATCTGTAAAATGGTAATAGTAGTAGTAGCTTTTCTCATAGAGTTGATTAAATGAGTTAACACGTGACATACTTAGAACAGAGTTTGTCATGGTCAAAATTCAATAAAACTTGGCCATCATTAGCTGTGACTTTTATCAGAAAGTTCCAGGCTTCAGTGGTCTGAGTCAAACTGGCAGCTTTAATACGATTAATTGAGGAATTGCCCATTTTGGTGGCCTTGAAGTGCTTAACAGCTGGAAACTGGAGTTATTTCAGAGTCAATCTTAAATTGATGTTCCTTAGGCAAGTTGTTTAACGTCTTTGAGCTTCAATTTTCTTATCTACTATAAAATAGTATAATATGATATACCGAATTTAAACTATAACGATACCCATTCTAAAGTGTCATTGTCGGAATTAAATAAGTTAATATATATAATATATATAAAGTCATTGGCATATGCTTGGTAGATAATTAGCATCCATTTTTACTATGACATGGCCCAAATTAACAATTAGAATTAGATCGTTCTGGCTGATGGAGCAGGGATTTTTTGTTTGTCTTCTCTCTTGTCAGTTCTGAAATTTTTGCCTGGTTAATTTACATGAAAATACCACTTTGTGATGGGAATAATTTGACTGGACAAAATCAGTTAATTGTCAAATCTATAGTAGTGCTGTCTTGGAACATCATCTAAATGAGTTCTTGATTTTAAAATCTGACTTCCCAAACATTCCATCTAAATGAAAACATTTCTTTTATAGTAAATATTGCCAGAAAGCAGCAAATATTTTTATTTTTTTTTGACTTGACAGTTATTTTCAAAATGAGTCTGAATTGTGAAGTTGAATGGGCCCTTGGGTAGTAAACTTTTCAAGAGAGTTTGTTTTACTCAATGGGGATCTGCATGAAGTGGGCATCCATGTGATGAAGATACAAAGAAATTATTCTTGCTTGGGTAGAAAGAAGCAGGTGTGGCGTTGTACTGGGAACAATGCGAGGGAACCAGAGGCTCAGGGAAGGCCAAGGGGAAGGAAGAGTGAAGTTTATCTGACTGGGAATCGGCTGGGTCAAATGAAGATGGAAATTGCAAAAGGGTCCCGAGGAGTGGGGTATGAGTGGGGCTGTGTGGAATGATGAGCTTGCAGGGATGAGACCATATCTCTTTGGATGAGAATAAATTCCACTATTACTTAATGCTTGAGAGTTCACTAAATAGTTACAGTATTACCTTATGTAATCCTCATGATAATCCCTACAGAATTGGTACTGTCCTCACTCTCCAGGTGAAGATGGTGGAGAGATCTAGGCTAATGTGGCCAGTAAGGGAAGCAGGGCTTGGATTTGACACCAGAATTGCAAAAGGGTCCCGAGGAGCGGGGTATGAGTGGGGCTGTGTGGAATGATGAGCTTGCAGGGATGAGACCATATCTCTTTGGATGAGAATAAATTCCACTATTACTTAATGCTTGATAGTTCACTAAATAGTTACAGAATTACCTTGTGTAATCCTCATGATAATCCCTACAGAATTGGTACTGTCCTCACTCTCCAGGTGAAGATGGTGGAGAGATCTAGGCTAATGTGGCCAGTAAGGGAAGCAGGGCTTGGATTTGACACCAGGTGTCCAGACTTGGAATCCAGGATTCATTCCATTATGTAGTGGTTATTGAAAAACTGTGTGCAGGGAAGTCCTCCCCACCCAAAAGAGTAGCCAAAGGAAAAGATGGATGTGTGGCTGAGACAGAAGAAAGGGGAAAAAGCAGGGGTACTAAAATACATGCTGTATGGTAAAAGTGGGGATGCTGCGAAGGCAGAAAATAAGGAAGACAGAGCTAGAGAGAGAGCATCCAGAAGGTGGGTTCCACAGCATTACAGGTGAAAGAAGGGTTAGGTGAGGGCATGGGCAGTTGGGAAGAGGGACCAGAATATTCAGTCTCAGTTTCCCTACAGACTTGGGTCGTAGCAGAGCAAATCTGCACTGTTATTCCTGGGTCTTCTGGATAAATAGACTGTTTCACGGTACAGTCTAATGGCCAAAAACACAGACTCTGACTTCTTGATTCAGTGCCCATTCTGCCATTTACTAGCAATGTGACTTTGGGCAAGTTAATCCTCTGTGCCTGAATTTCCTCATCTATAAAACGGGGATAGCGGTAGTACCTACTTCATAAGGTTATTGTGAAGATTAAAGGAGATAAGACCTGTGAGACCCTCAGAACAATGTGTGACACACAGCAAGCACAGAGTATCATTTTTATCCATCCAGCTTGTCCCTGGCAGGTAAACACAGCTGGCTGGAGAGTAGGTGGACTGGTACCAGAAAATGTTCTTGTTGCGCAGAGGCCATAGGTAACAGAAGGAGGTTGGTTGGTATGTAGTTACTTTGCTGAGCCACTGGGGTCATGGTAATATCATGGGAGTTTGTAAGGTTCTCTTGTGTTTTGACTAAGCTTCCATGAGTGCTGGGTGAGGTAAGCCCCTTCGACAAACTGGGTGCTGGGTGAGGTAAGCCCCTGTGACAAACAGATCTCCTTGTTCACTGAGGAGCTACAACCCTGCAGGGTCCTCTGAAGAAGTAAGGGAACTGAATGTGGATAACATGTGGATTGTTCTTTATTTCTGTTTTGGTTTTGACAGGAAACAGCAAGAGATTGACTCTAAAGATGCTATTATTTTACATCAGTTTGCAAGACCTAACAATGGTGTTCCCAGTTTATCTCCTTTCTGTTTAAAAATGGAAACTTATTTAAGGATGGCTGACTTACCGTATCAGGTACTTGTGTGCAAATATGTTTTCTTCTTATGACATCAGTATCAGGGGATGAGTATTTAACTAAAGGGGGGAATATTTCATCTCACACAGTGGATGCCAGAGGGGGTGGGAGCTGAAACTAGTAGTGACTAGTCCTTAGTAAGAGGGAAATAAAATACTTGGTTCCAGAGTCTGTGATTTTTACAGATCCAATTTAATGATGGATCAAAAAGGTCTAAACTTTTGAGAGACTCAGCGCCATGATATTTTTCTTTAACAGAGTATTCTTTGGGCTGGGTGTGGTGGCTCACGCCTGTAATCCCAGCACTTTGGGAGACTGAGGCAGGCGGATCACTTGAGATCAGGAGTCCGAGACCAGCCTGGCCAACATGGTGAAACCCTGTCTCTACTGAAAATATACAAATTAGCCAGGCATAGTGGTGGACCCCTGTAATCCCAGCTACCTGGGAGGCTGAGGCAGGAGAATCACTTGTACTGGGGAAGCAGAGGTTACAGTGAGCCGAGATTGCACCACTGCACTCCAGTCTGGGTGACAGAGTAAGACTCCATCTCAAAAAAAAAAAAAAAAGTATGCTTTGGTTAATAATTTTGACAGGCCTACTGGGCCTTGAGAAAGATTGGTGTGCCACTGCCTAATGTGGTTTTTTACTTTAGGTTTTAGTTTATTGACAGCATTGTATTTTGTCCCTCATGAATCTTGGGGGCAGAAGGCCCAGTACGCCATGAGGTAGATATTTGTATATGTAGTGAGAGCTTTTCCACGGCACTCCATGTTCTGTTTGTGTGACTTTCAGGGAAACACTTGTTCATTTTAGTAGGAAGTAAGGAAGAGGAATGTACTTAAAGGTATATATTTCTCTCTGAGTAATGCTTGAGCTGTGTCTCACAAAGTCAACATGCTGTGTTTTCATAGTCATTCAATTCTATGTATTTTTTTAAAAGTTTACTTATGTTTTTATTTTTAACCAAGTTCTAGCCATATGGAATTATTTTAAGCTTTGATTTTTGTTATCATTTTTAATTTTATGGTCAGAGAAGATAGTCTCTGTGTTACTGATTCCTTGGAATTTACTGAAGCTTTAGCCTGGTTTGTAGTTCCTTTTTAAAAATGTTGAAAATAATTACATATGCTCTGTTTGGATATAGAGCTCTCTATATATCTACTTGCTTAAACACATTTGGTGTATTATTTAGACCTTCTATATTTCTGCTTATTTTTTGTCTGCTGGTTCTAGCAGCTTCTGAAAGGAGCATGTTAAAATATTCAAGTGTATTTGTTGATTTGTCTCTTTCGTGTCATTCTGTCAGTTCTTGCTTTATGTTAGAGTTTTATATATTTTAGGTTACATTGTTAGGTACATATAAAAGTTCACATCTTTCACTCTTGTTTATTTTTCTAGTATGTATCATCCATTGATGTCTCTTACGATTTTTTAAAAAACTTGAATTCTGTGTTATCAGATATCGAGATAGATTCTCCAGCCTTCTTTTGGTTCTTATTTGCTTAGGATATCTTTCTTCATCCTCTCTCTTTCTCTCCCTCTCTCTTTTTGTATTTGTTTCTCGCTTATATCTAATTGGAGAGTCTTTTAATTGGCAACTTTAATCCATTTACACTTATTGAAATGATTGTTTTATTAGAACTTATTTCTAATATCTTATTTAATATTTTTCTCCTTACTATACTTCATTTAAAAATTTTTTCTCATTTCCTGCTTTCTAATAATTTTTTTCTCATTTAACACAAATTACATTTTTGTTGTTATTGTAGTTACTCTTAAGACCCAAATTTGTGTTTATGCTCATTAATTTGTTAAATGTATTAAAGTCTGTGTTTATTCTGTTATAATACAAACACATTAGCAGTTTACGTATACCTTGTGTCTCTCCCTTTCTTCCCAGCCCTCATCCCAGTTATGTTGCTGTTGTCTAAGATTTTAATTCTGGAGTTTTTCGGCCAGGCACGGTGGCTCACGTTTGTAATCCTAGCACTTTGGGAGGCTGAGGCAGGTGGATCGCTTGAGACCAGGAGTTCAAGACCAGCCTGGCCAATGTGGTGAAATGCCATCTCTACTAAAAATACAAAAATTAGCCAGGCCTGGTGGTGTGCACCTGTAATCCCAGCTACTTGGGAGGCTGAGGCAGGAGAATTGCTTGAACCCAGGAGGCAGAGGTTGCAGTGAGCCAAGATCGCGCCATTGCAACTCCAGCCTGGGTAACAGAACCAGACTCTGTCAAAAAAAAAGAAAAGAGAAAATGGAATTTTAGCAGTTCTTTTCCTTTCTTTTTTATCCTTTTTAGACAACAAACTTTACTATGTTATTTGACTAACCTTATTTACCATATATCTTATTCTAAAGGATTTATCTTTTTATTTGAGAACTTCCCTGATGAATATTTTTAGAGTGAGTCTTTACATGGCAAACCTTCAGTGGCTTTGCATGCCTGAGAATATTGTTATTATACTCTCACATTTGATAAATTTGTGTTCAAAGTTCTTTTCCTTCTATATTTTAAAAATATTAGTCTAGGCATGGTGGCTCATGCCTGTAATCCCAGCACTTTGGGAGGCTGAGACCGGTGGATCATTTGAGGTCAGGAGTTCGAGACCAGCCTGGCCAACATGGTGAAACCCCATCTCTATTAAAAATACAAAAATTAGGCTGGGCGCGGTGGCTCACGCCTGTAATCCCAGCACTTTGGGAGGCCGAGGCAGGTGGATCACAAGGTCAGGAGATTGAGACCATCCTGGCTAACACGGTGAAACCCTATCTCTACTAAAAATACAATAAATTAGCTGGGTGAGGTGGCGTGCGCCTGTAGTCCCAGCTACTCGGGAGGCTGAGGCAGGAGAATGGCATGAACCTGGGAAGCAGAGCCTGCAGTGAGCCGAGATCGTGCCACAGCACTCCAGCCTGGGTGACAGAGCGAGACTGTGTCTCAAAAACAAAAATTAGCTGGGCGGTAGTGGCATGTGCTTGTAATCCCAGCTACTTGGGAGACTGAGGCAGGAGAATCGCTTGAACTGGGGAGGCGGAGGTTATGGTGAGCCAAAATCGCGCCACTGCACTCCAGTCTGGGAGACAGAGTGAGACCCTGTCTCAAAAAAAAAAGAAAAAAAGAATTCATGTTAATCTCATTCTTCTTTCTCTTTCTTTCTAAATTATCTTAGAGTTTGTATTTAATCTTAATATTCTCAAGTTTCAATATGGCATGTGTTGGTGTGGGTCTTTATATATCCTGTTTGGTCCTTTATAAACTCTTATTATCTGAGGTCTTTAATCTCTTTTGAATTCTGGAGAATTAATGATCAATTTTCTTAAAATATTTCCTTTTCTTTTATATTTGTTTTTCTTCCCCTTCCTCTTCCCTGTTCCCTATTATCTGGATTTTGGAACCTCTGCTTCTATTTTCTATATCTCTCTACTCTCTACTTGAATTCTTTTCTGCTGCTTTCTAGAAGCGTTCCTCTCGCTGAGCTTCCTTTGCATTGCCCTGTGTGTGTTTGTTGTTGTTGTTTGTTTGTTTTTGTATCCATCATGCTATTTACCCCATCTATTGTGTTCTTTATTTCAACCTTTGTATTTTTCTTCTTAATGTTTTCTTTTAGTTTGTATTAGTAATCTCTTCCTTTATCCATTGGGGGATATTTGTTATGTTACTTAAATTTTTTGGTGTGTCCCAATAATTCTGCTTCATGTCATATAATTCAGTGCGTTGCCCTTCTCATAGTAGTGGTACTTATCTAGTTATTTTGGTTTGAGAGTTCCTTTTGCCAGGGATGCCAACTTCTCTGCCTGGGAATTTGTACCGGACAAGGGCTAAAGCCCAGGCCACAGGTCCTGTACCTTTGGGGGAGTTTAAAAAAAGAAGGGAGGTGAGCCTCAGGCATCCCCAAACTACTCTGGTCCTTTTGATTTGCTGCCACTCCCCCAAATGGCTCCTGCAGCTCTGGGGTTCATCTTTAGACTCTTACAAAGCAGCAACACTGGGAGGAGGTATTCTCCTCAGGTTGTAAGAGACCAACTGGGAGGTTGGAGGGGGTGGGCTCCCCACTCAGCCAAGCTTTTGCCTGCCCCGATAATGATATTACCCCTCCAGCTCCTGATTCCCCATAGCCTGTGCTTTTTGAGCCAGTTTCTGTAGAGAAGAGGGGAAGGGGGTGGCAGTGATCCTCCTCCGGCAATGCTGGGACAACATGGTTGACATGCTTTAGTTTAGTAAGTGCTATAACGCAGGTCCTTTGGGGACATGGTGAAGTGGCACCAAGTCCAGACTTCGGATTGGGGCATCAGGGAGGACATGGGATGTTTGGGAACAGAAAGAGATTAGAAAGGGGATCTTCGTAACTGGTAAGTGGAATGCACGAGGGGAGTCCAGAGAGAGCAGCAGGGAGAAGATACTTAGGACTTGCGAAGACAGCAGTGGAGGAAACAAGGCCTGCAGCATCTAAATGCATTGGTTCATATTTGAGAGATCGTTGTTCAGCTTGGTGTTGGCAGTCAGCACTTGAAGATGTGTGTCACTTGGAGACCCAAATTGAAGGAAGAGATTGCTACCCAACAGCTACCTGTCTCTATTCCGTCATCACTCTTGACCAGATTGCCTCACTTAGTCAGGACAGCTTTGGGGCAGTGGGAGTCCAAAACCTGAATTTTGTGCACTGCTGTCTCTGACTACTTTCAAGATCTTTTGTGCTCCCCCACCTTTGATAAAATAATCCTGTCATTTGTGGTGGCTGCAGCAGCTGCCAGGCTTTTCTGCACTTTCCTTTCTGCCCTTCAAGCCATCAAGCCCTGACTGCTGCAGACCTGTCTTTACCTGCAGCGTATCTACCTTTCTTCACATTTTAGAGCAGCTACCTGTAGTTAGTGTAACTGGAGCAGCGGGACTATGCCTTGCTGTGAAGCCTGCAGCCATTACAGAGGTCTTCAAGAAGGGGCGTGCTTACCCCTTCCAAAATTATATTTCTTATTAAGTATATTTTTAAAGAAAGAATTGTATAGGGCTGTTTTTCTTCTCTGAGGTCTCCATGGAAGATAAATGGAGTGGGCGATGCTCGGGGGGTGACAGATTTTAGGCAAAAAAAAAAAAAAAAAAAAGGTGCTGTGGTTTAGAAAGGGATGCTCTGTTGCAGGGGTTGGTGGTACCCTGATTCCCGTTCCCTTAGTGGGATTTGTATTGATGCAGTGGGTGTCTGGGGAGTGCTGGAGAGTTCATTTCTTGGATTGATCAGTAGAGAAATATTTTGTCATGGACCCAGGGAGCTGTACCCTCTGCCCCTTCTTTTGCCTGTGCCATTTTAAAAAAAGATAAAAATGCCATGTTCCTCAGATCATGACTTTATATTAGAAGCTCTTGAATTTTTTTTTTTTTTTTTTTTTTTTTTTTTGAGGCGGAGTCTCGCTCTGTCGCCCGGACTGGAGTGCAGTGGCCGGATCTCAGCTCACTGCAAGCTCCGCCTTCCGGGTTTACGCCATTCTCCTGCCTCAGCCTCCCGAGTAGCTGGGACTACAGGCGCCCGCCACCTCGCCCGGCTAGTTTTTGTATTTTTAGTAGAGACGGGGTTTCACCGTGTTAGCCAGGATGGTCTCGATCTCCTGACCTCGTGATCCGCCCGTCTCGGCCTCCCAAAGTGCTGGGATTACAGGCTTGAGCCACCGCGCCCGGCCCGCTCTTGAATTTTTTAACCTAAATGGAATGGGAATGAATATTTGATGACCATTAGTTAGGAAATCAAAAGGCTTATTTTTTAAAAAAGCTCAATGTATTGAACACAGTTACTATTATTTTTCTCTATCAAGATATGAATATTGGGAGTTCAATTTTAAAATCTTTTTATCTTGTAATAATGGTAGACTTATAGGAAATTACAAACAATGTACAGGGCGGTCCTAGGGATGTGGTTAATTTTTGAAAAACACAAAAATAGCTTTACTGTATTTTCTGATTATGTGTAGATGATATATGGTCCTTAGAAAAATTCCAAACAGTACAAAACAATGTATGTGGAAAGTGAAAATTACTTGATATCCTACAAGCTGGAGATTATTATCATAACTGATATTTTTGACTTTTCTTCCTTACATTTCTTCGGACATATATAAAGACACCTACACCATTTGATATAAGTAGTTGTATAAGAAGCATACGTTTCACAAAAGAATTCTTTTTAAGTAAGAGAAAGAAAAAAGAAAATGTTTCCTTTGGAGCTCTCTGCCTCGACTGTCAGCCCGAACTTTTGATGTTGTATTTATTTGCTGATCTTGTCTCCCCTCCTGCATCTTTTTTTATCCTAAGTTGCAGACAAAAGGATAGTACAGTGCACACCCCCATGCCCTTTACCTAGATTGTGAATGGTTAATACGTCTTCTCCTTTGCTTCCCCCCCTTTACATCTACAATTGTGAACAATGTTTTTGATAAACCATTTTAAAGTAAGTTGCAGAAATCCTGACACATCACCCTGCAATACTTCAACATGCAGCTCTGAAAAATAAGGACATTCTTCTTCAAAACTAAATAGATAATGGGTGTGTGGATTTCTTCAATGTGTCATAATCCACACAGGCTGCTCAAATTATTTCAAATTTAGCCAGTGGAAGATGACTCAAGATAGCTCCAGGGCGGAGTGAATATAATAGATAGATATTTACCTAAAACCTATGGGTACAGTATATCAAATCAGAGTCCCAAGACTCTGGCATCTCTCTTAAGAGTCTCAAGTTCTTCATCTCAAAATACTTCTGATGAAGGCACTGTGCATCTTCTCATTTCATCCTAGCAACGGTTATTATCCCCACTCTACAGATGAGGAAATTGAGGTCCAGGGAGGGTTAAGGGAGACCCAGGGAGGTCCAGGGTCACTCAGTGAATAAATGATGGAATGAGATTTTGAAACCCAAAGCCTATGGCCTTCACTGCCATGCTAATAATGTAGCGTATGTGTGACTGCATCAGTCTCACCTGGGGCAGACTTGCAGAAGGAAACATCAGCTTGGAAAAAATACGGAGGATTTACCTATTTATCTTCTCAAAATTACTTTCAGAAACTACCCTCAGTGGATTAGTCAGAGTCTAATTGCTTAAATAAAAATAGTCTAGGAATTCTTCAATAGATGTAAAGAAGTTAAGAAAAATTATTTTTGGCCAGGTGTGGTGGCTCATGCCTGTAATCCCAGCACCTTGGGAGGCTGAGGAAGGAGGATCACAAGGAGTTCAGGAGCCACCTGGGCAACACAGCAAGACCCTGTCTCAATTTTTTAGAAATAAAAATATTTAGGAAAAATTAAAAGGAAAAAAAAGAAAAATCAACATTTTTAACATACATTTTTTGGGCCAGGCATCGTGGCTTATGCCTGTAATCCCAGCAGTTTGGAAGCCTGAGGCAGGCAGATTGCTTGAGCCCTGGAGTTTGAGACCAGCGTGGGCAACATAGTGAGACACCCGTCTCTGTAAATTTTTTTTTTATTTTAAAAATTATACAACCACATTTAGAAAAATTGAAATGTATGGGAAAAAAAGATCCTCGGCATCTCACCAGTAGTCTTCCCAATTACTTGTGACATGTTTGTGAGTCTCTCTTTTTTTTAATGCTTTTTCATTCATGTATGTTTACTTAGATGTAATCAGAGCGTCTCTAAAATGTTGTCTCTTGCTTTTTACCTAGCAATCAAAATATAATTGTTGATTGTGAAAACATACTAGAACTTCCATTTCCATAAGAATTGATTATTAATTTTGTTAGAAATACCAAAATTGTGAGAAATAGATAATCGGTGCTGCGAAGGAAAGTCAGCACGGAGACAAAAGATCTCTCAGCAAGGCCATCTTTACTTTCTGCAGAAAGGGTGCTCAGTTGCATATGGAACAATGGCGGGAGCACACCTAACAAAGGAAAAGCAGACATATTTATCCCTTATGCATTTGGGTTGTCTTTACTGCTGTGTCCTGCATCCATTGGCTGGAGTGGGGCCTCACAGGCTTAAACTGATACCCGATTTGCTAATAGCCTAAAACTTTCCTAAATAGTTAAGTGCAAGGAAGAACAAAGAAGTTGCTTATGAAAGGTTTGAGGAAGCAATAACATTTCCAAATAAGGAAGGGGCATAGGCTGTGAGCTAGAACGTGCCTATGAGCATGTCCAACAGTTACATAGGATAGGACTTAACAAAGAGTTACCAGCACAAAGCAAGGAGGCTTGAAGAAAGTTAGTCTTTAAAAGAAACTATTATTTCTAACACTTATGATTTATTCTTTAACAAGAAGGGGAACTTTGAAGAGGAAACTTTTTACTTTCTACAATTTTTATTCTATTTTAAAAAGTAGTCAAGATAAACATGTAACAAGTTCTCAGGGGAAAGGGTGGTCTAGAGGGAAGGCCCGATGTGTAAATAGTTACTCTGTAAGGGTAGGGGACTACACAATGTACAGTGGAAGCACAGAGGAAGGGCAAATAATGGTTGTATCTTGGGGAAATAGTTACATAACAAGGTGAGATTTGAACTGATTTTTTTTTTTTTAAAAGCATCGATATGACTTTACAGAGGATGGAGAAAAGGATTCCTGTAAAAGGTGAAGAGTGCACAAAGTCAGGGAGGTGGGCAAACACCTTAATCTGGCTGGGTAGGGGCAGTTGGAATTCAGGAGACCAGAGGGACTTAGATAGCCAATGAGACCGGGCAGGTGGGCAGTGGCTAGATGGTGGGTGTGGGTCTAGACTGCTGTGTGAAAAGGGGTAATTTGTAGACTAGAGCTATTAAAGCCATTGGATAATTTTGAGCAGCAGCCTTCTTGGGTCTCATTTGCATTGTAAACAGTTCCCTCTGGTGGCAGTGTGGAGGATAGATTGCATCTGAGAATGACAAGAGTCCAGAAAGGGATGTGTTAAGAGGATATGGATGGCATCGAGAGAAATCTGAAATAGGGGCTATGGTATGTGGTAAGTTTACACCTTTAGTATACAGATTACAAGAATGTTAGGTGTATTAGCAACTTCTAGAAGTAGGTGACATTTTTCTTGTTTAACATCCGGGATAATGTTTAGAGAGGCATGTATGGTTGTGCAGGTTGCTCACTGCACAACAGTGCCTGGCCAAAGGGTGGGGGTGAAATCTTGACCCAGTTCTGTTTGCCAAGCCGCAAACCTAATGGACCGTTTCCACCCAGAGGAAGTTCTATTTTCTAAATTGCACAAAGGCAGTATGACTAACAGCAGCCCCTGTAACATCCCCAATAGTAATTACCCTTTTTGAGGTTAGGCCTACTTTGATTCTTTAGAATAAGCAATGAGATAAAATATCAAGACACCACGAGGCAGAGATCAGCCCAAATCCCCATTATTCTCTCTACCAACGACAGTTTGTCAAAAACACAGATTTCTGGGCACTATCCCCAGGATTCTGATCCAGAAGTCCAGGCAGGAACCTGCATTTTTTAAGAGACACAGTAGCTGAGTCTGTTGTACATACTTTGTTACACCTAAGCATTATAATTTTGGGGGACCGTTCATTTACAGTGTAGCGGTATTATTATTCAGGTGTGAGATACTGGTTTTCACGTGAGGTCTTTGGTTAGTTGTCCAGTCAATACAGGCCTCCTTGTGGTTTATTTTCACTTTTGGAGTTTTTGAATTGTTTGTACATTAAAACTAGACTGACTATTACCAGGGTCATTTCAGCCCTTTCGATCTGCTACCCCCTACCCCCATCATCCCTTGCCCCTGGGGTCTTTTTTTTTTTCTTTTCCATGATAAGCCAAAGTCCATGATCGAATTGATGGGAGAATAAAGTGATATCTTTATGTGTGGTTAAACAAGTTTTTTCCTAGAGTAACCATGTATTGTCTTAGGAGTTTATGCCCTGAGTTCATTCACTTGAATAGTACTGTCACTATCAAACATAAGGTTGGAATGTTTGTTTCTATTAATCATACAGTGGAATTTAAATACAATATTGCTTTTCTCTTTTTAAAAATGTACTCTGCTTAGAACTATTTTGGTGGAAAACTCTCTGCTCAAGGGAAAATGCCTTGGATTGAATATAATCATGAAAAAGTTTCTGGCACAGAATTCATAATTGACTTTCTGGAAGAGAAACTTGGAGTGAATTTAAACAAAAACCTTGGCCCTCATGAAAGAGCCATCTCCAGAGCGGTGACCAAGATGGTGGAGGAGCACTTCTACTGGTGAGTCCTCTCTGGAGTGTCCCCGTCCTTTCGAAGTAAGCCCCAAGTTCTGTTTCACTTTTCAGATCCTCTTTATACCTTTTCAACAGTTTTCTACCTTAACAGTTTCGGATGAAATGAGTGGCTCAGTCATCAAAGTTGTTATGACCGTTAAGTTTCTGGTTACCTAGACCAGGGGTCAGCAAACCATTTCTGTATAGGACCAGCCAGTAAATATTTTAGGCTTTGCTGGCTGTACGTCTCTTCTGCAACTAGTCAGCTCTGCTGTTTTATCACAGAAGCAGCTATAGAGAGTATGCCAACAAATGAGCATGACCGTGTTCCACTCAAACTTTATTATGGGTACTGAAACTTGAATTTCATTTAATGTACCGTATCCCTCTTTTGATTTTTTTCAACCATTTAACAATGTAAAAACTTCTTAGCCTGTGGACTATAATTTGATGGGCCTTGATCTAGACTAGAACTCACTGAGTTGAGGAAGATAGTTCAATTGATTGGACTCAGGGCTTTTTACCAATACTGTATAAACTGTTGAATTAAAGTAATATTATGTCAGAGACTCAGAGGAGGGAATGGAAGACTAAGTCAAGATAAAATTCCTAGGATCAGTTGTCCATAGATAACAAGAGCTTCTCTGTATTCCAGGAGTAAAGCATACTACTCCTTTCTGGATTTTCTTTGGCTTGATTGCAAAGTCCTAGGTTGTATTCCCCAAGTTTGAAGCATCACATGAGTTGATGAGTTTTCCCTGTTCTGTTTTTTGTAGCCTTGAGCTGGCAGTGGTACCATATGAGTTAAGCAGTTATGGTTCTTGCTTTACAAACTCACTAGTCATCTGGTTTTTAAAATTTTTCTTTCATCCGTTTTCTGGAGTTTCTGCACCTTTCTCTACACCCCAATAGCTAGAGAAAGTTTCTCTTGATTTCTGCAAACTTTATCTTTTTCCAAAGATTGAATTAAGAATTGTTAAGCCCACCGTTTTTGGCATTAATTGTTATCTGCAGGCAGATGCTGACCCAGTAGCTTTTATTAAACCTCTCCCACTGAGTGATATCCTCAGTGTGGGGTTGATTGGAGAAGGTTCTTCCTCTTCCTCCTCTCCCTATTTCATTTATTCCCTCTCTTTGTAAATGGAGAACTTGCTGTTCCTATCTCTCAGGTTTTAAGTGACCCTCTTCTTTTTCTCCTTTTACTTTTGATTCTTGCCCAGTTTATTCCAGGGCTGACCTAAGCTCCACTTCTACCCCCTCCTCACTAAAGTGGTGATAGAGTGGGGAGCAAGGAGGGGGCTGGGGAGAGGCTGGAGACAGGGGTACAGATCAGTATGGAAGTAATCAGACTCAGTGTTCATGGAATGAACCTGGTCTTTTCCTTGTAATAGTGGGGGAACTGCTGGGGCTCCCCTCCCAAAGTGTGCAGCAGTCACAGTGGAACCAGAATGCATGACTGTGTCTGACATGCATAGCTTCCAGGAAAAACTTAGCTTCTGAGAAAAGCCTCACGAAGAGCCCATCACACTTGCTTACTAGGCTCCAGTCAGTTCTGCCGCTATGAAGGGAAAGGAAGGACCCGCACAAGGCCACTTGACCCTTGTGCCTTCCCTCGACATCAGCCCTCCAAGGCACTACCTCATTTGATTGATGGGCCCATTGATTGCCAGAGCTGTCGCTTTGTTAGCTGTCTGAAAAGCTGAAAGCCATACATTTTAGTTGTCACTTTGGCTACAACTCTTTGATTTCCACAATGGTTTAGAAAATATGTATTCCCATTAGAAAGTTTTTGACCCAGCAACATTTCCAGCTACCACACATTACTACTTTTTGTTCTGTGTGTGTGTGCATGTCATTTTATATAACTCTATTCCCTGCTAAAAGTTCATCCCTTCCCTGACCTTTCCATCTCTCCTTTCACCAGCCCCAAGCTGATACTCCATGTGGGGTGGAGTGGGGGCGGGGTGAGGGGTAGGGGCGAGAGTTGGGAAGTGGTACCCCATGGGAAAGGATCTTAATTTTGTGGACTGCAAATTCCCAAAGGCTTGGGGATCTGTTTGGGTCATATGTAGACTCTTCTAAGGACAGTTTTATTTCTCTAATTCACTGTTTAATTTGAAAAATGTTGGAGGAGTTAGCTATTATGTCTTGCTTATGTCTTCTCAATGGTTAATTTGAGGAAAAAATAGTGAAGGTGGGAGGAAAGGTCTTGATTGAGATGCACATATCTAATAAACTTTCAAAGCAACACTGCTAATTCCCACAGTTCCATTTAGTCCCTAGTAGCAGAAGGAAAAACAAATCTGTTTCTTAAGGTTCTCAAGCCTTTAGCCAACTTCTTGCTTTGGGGAAACCCTGAAGAGACATTTAAGAGAGCTCTAAATCCCAATGGAGAAAAGACCCTCCTTTCCCCATGCCCCGGGCAGAGAATCTTCAGATATTCTTCCCTCCGGCGCCTCCCCTCCTCCCCTCTTCTGGTTCCAAGGCCACACACAAAATGTCTACCTGTGGAAGCTGAGGCCCAGCATATCGTTATCTGACCAAAATATGTAGGAAAATATTACAGGTATGAGCTTTCCATGATATCTTGTTAAATTCTAACAGTCAGTGAGCTCCTAGGTTGTGTCTATACTCACAGAGCCAGGAGAGGAAATTTAATAAACCCACCTTGTTTGCCTCAATAGATTCAATTATGTGGAGTTTTCATATGTTTATTTTGGCCTGAAACTTTAAAAACACCCCAGGCATGATTTTATGAAAAGCAAAGGCAATGGAAAGCCAGCATTGTTGTGTTACATCACACAATTCCGAAACTGTTTTAGGTCTATTCAAATAAACACACTCAACTCTAAAGTGGCTTTTCTTCCACTTGAAATCTATACACTGATGTCCCCCTTGCATTATAAAAACTATTATTGAAGATCATGAACACAGTTTTAAAAATCTCCTTTGTTCTACTGAATGCTTAAGTACAGAGAACCTGGTTTAAAGAGAAGTCAGCTTGACACAGGGTCAAATTACTGGAATGAAACTGATTTTGGGTAACACACACTACAGCTTCTTCAGTGTGACATACTGCCCCTTTGTGGATGTCAGTGAGCGTCTTCAGAGTCTTTCAATCCCATATGAGTATCATTTTCAGACTATCTAGTTATTTATAATATTTTCCCCCATAAAAATATAGGCATTAGGGCCAGTCATGGTGGCTCATGCTTGTAATCTCAGCACTTTGTAAAGCTGTGGTGGGAGGACTGCTTGAGCCCAGGAGTTCGAGATCACCCTGGGCAACATGGCAAAACCCTTTCTCTACAAAACAGCCAGGTGTGGTGGCACACATCAGTAGTCCCAGCTACTTGGGAGACTGAGGCAGGAGGACCTTTTGAGCCCAGGAGTTCAAGGCTGCAGTGAGCCGTGATTGCGCCACTGCACTACATCCTGGGCGACAGAGTGAGACCATGTCTCTAAAAAAAATAACAAAAATTAATTGTTCTAATGCCTGTGTGTGTGTGCACATGCGTGTGCACGCATGCACACACACAGGCATTAGAACAGTGAATTCAAGCTCGCTTCTAGGTTGGCCATAATTTTAAAATTTTGAGTGTAGTTCAGGAGATGGGATACTTTCATGCATTGACTTAACCAAGAAGATCTTTTCTAAAAGCCAAGAGACTACTCTTTCTGATTATAGCTTCGTTCATATGTTCTCCTTTTCTTTCTTTTCTCCCCACCCCAGTTTTAGATGTAGTGAGGGCCCCTGTTTGGAGGGGTTGATCTAATGCTTGTGAAACTTGGTGAAACTACAGAAACATATCATGTGCTCCTATATTCTTGAGTAGATATTCAGAGTATAAGCAAAAGACAGCAAGGATGTAGCCCTATGCAGAGAAAGGCATGCTCATGATTTGGAAGTCCAGGTGTTGATACTCAGTCATCAAATTGGAGTTTGTTATGGGTTCCCACTTAATAAATATTCATTTCTATCATGGGCCAGGTATTAAGTTATAATGCGTGATATCTTCATTAAAATATCAGGGGTCAGCTTCTCTTTGACTATTTTCTTGTTCACCTTTAAACATTTTTGAGCAGGTTTTGTTCCTCTGTTCTAAGATAGTCTTTTAAAAAAATCTCTTTGACCCCATTTTTGCAGAAGAGATTAGATACATTCGTTGTGATAAGGAAAACGAGTATTTCAACTTCTTGAAATAGATTCTCAGAATGATAGATTGTTAAGCCTTGTCTGCTTTCCAAATTGACCCTCCCTGTCCTCTCCTGTTAATGATTCATGATTCCTTTTGCAATGGGCCTCCTCCCAGTGGAGAGTGAAGAGCTGTGGATTTCAAGAGAAAATTGGCAGCCTCTTCTTCATTTTCCATAGGCACATCTCTTTGTCTCTTTTCCCATTTTTCTATGTATGTGTCATCCCTTAGAAACACTACTTAGCAATAGCTGGCTCAAAAGCAAAGCCTTTTTTCGTTTAATCAATAATTCATTATTTCTGCAAACTTAATGAATGACTGTTAGTGGCCAGGATGGTATGTACACTTGTTATCAAGTGACTCAAAGGCTGGAGGGAGACATCAAGCCTTTGCAATGGTTAGTGCTGGAGGAGGGTTTGAAGAACCAAGGAAAGGCAGCCAGCTACTACTGGAGAGAAGGGGGGAAGGCTTTGCGGAGGAGGTATTGTCAAAATGGAATCCAAGGACAGTTGGAGTGGCAGATGAAGGGGCTGGTGGTAGGGAAAGATTAGGATGTCTAGGTAGAGGGAGCAACATCTGCAGAAATTTAGAGGAAAGAAGGAAGCATTTGGGGAGTATATTAGGCCGTTTGGGCTGCCATAACAGAATACCTTCGACTGAGTGGCTCATAAAGAACAGAAGTTTATTTCTCATGGCTCCAGAGTCTGGTGAGTCCATGATTAAAGCATCAATAGATTTGGTGTCTGGTAAGGGCCAGCTTCCTGGTTCATAGATGGTCATCTTTCTCACTGTAACATCATATGGTGGAAGGGACAAGGCAGCTCTCTGGGGTCTCTTTTATAAGGGCACTAGTCCCATTTATGAGGGCTCCACCCTTATGACCTAATCATATCCCAAAGGTCCCTCCACATACCAACATACTAGGGGTTAGATTTCAACACATGAATTTTAGAGGGACATGAACGTTCAGTCTATAGCAGGGAGGTTCATGTAATTCTCTATGGCTTGTGCATAGGGTGCATGGGAGTCAGTGCTGGGAGATGGGGCCCGAGAAGGGCCAGGTCATAGAGGGGTTAGACTGGGGGAGGGGCTGGCATGCCATGCAAAGGAGCTGTGGGGAGTTAATGAATGACTCTAAGAAGCATTAGTGTTATAATTAGGTTCGTGTTTAGGAAGCTCTTTGTATACAACGGAGCAAATGGATTTCTGAAGGGCCTGGTAGGAGGCCATGTTCCTTGTAGTTAAGAAATAATGAAGGGCTGAACTGCAGTGTTTATGGAGTTGGAGAAAGGGCAAATTCACAGGGTGACTGGCTGTCAGGAGTGAGGGAGAGGGGGCAGTGAAGAATAACTCCTGGGATTCTGACTTGGGCAAGGAGTATCAGGTTTGAATGGAACAAAGATGATGAGTGCAATTTTGGAAATGTTGGTTTGCAGTTCTTGAGGGTCTTCCACATAGGATCCATGGATCTCAGGAGAGAGGGCTGGATATGGTAGACATGAGTGTAAAGTAATAGGTGTGAGTTAGATGGCTCCACGAGTGTGGAGTAGGAAGATAGGAGGAATGAAGATAGAGATCCTGGGAATATGTAAGGGGTGGAAGGAAAAGCAGTAGAGGTCTAAGCTAAGGGGGTGTTCCAAGAAAGAGGCCAATAGTGTCAGATACTTTAGAGAGTGCGAGAATACAGAAAGATGGTTTATTTAGATGTTGCACTGTTGACTTGTACAAGAGTGATTTTGGTGGAGTAACTGGGATAGAGGCTCCAACCATGTGAACAGAGTTTTCAAGAATCTTGGCTGTGAGAGGAGGTGGATTCTTGTTTGCAATAACATGGAAACGTATACCATGTGATGTCTTCTATGTGTAGTAGTCGATTTAGGAATCTGTGAAGCATCTATTTTCTTTGGTATTTAAAGTTTATACACATTTCACTGGCCTCAACCCTGAAATACCTGCCTGACCCCGTTTACTTCTCTTCCCTGACACTGATCGATCATATTGGGCACAGAGAGTGAAAGAGAGGAAGAAAAATCAAGAGCAAGATAGAAGGAGAAGAGAGGAAGACCAGACAGTTTCTGAAGTTACTTTTAGCTGTGAAATTCTGAATCAAGCCAGTGTTTCTTCTTCTGTGTCCTGCATTCAGCCTGCTGCAGGTAGAGAACCCCACACCGTTGCACTGGCGGAGACTCCTCCCTGCCAAGAACAGAACAGCTGCCTCTCCCTTCGTGCCTGCTACTCCTAAAACTCTCTACACTGCAATGTTTTCACCTTGTGTGCGCGCCCTCATTTCCCATGCTAAGGGGGAAGCTGAAGTCATCAGACAGGAACTCTAAACTCTGTAGCCCCTCACCCGTTACAACACTCTGTCTTTCTGAAGCACAGAGAAAGATGCCCCTACTTCTCTCCAAGCTGCCTCTTTCAGCCTGGCCTTCACATCTTCTAACTTGCCCTTGAACTGTGGTTTCCTCAACACTCTAGAAACTTCCTAAGGAGACCTCATCTCCTCTCATAGCTTTTAAACCACCACCAACACGCCCTTGCTCACCAGTTCTCTCTCTAGAGTCTCAACTTATCTCCTGAGTTCTCAGCCTTCTAGACATCTTCACTTAGGGGTTCCATGGGAGCTTCAAATGCTACAGGTTAACTAATCTTTCATCATATATTCTACCAAATATATTCTACCTTGTACAATTTAGTATTGGTTAATGGTACTACCATTCACTCAAACTATCATTTTAGGAGAAAATGCCTAATTTCTCCTTACCCATAAATCTTTACATCCATTGTAGTCCAGTAGACTCTTTTCCTTCTGTCGCAGTGTTTCTCCTATGGATTCCTTCTACCTTTGCCTCACGCAGTGCATCATCTCTTGCCTGGTCTGGTACCTGGCCTTCGTGCCAGCATTTTCTCCACCTTCCAGTTCTTCCTTTACATTGCCACAAATTTGACTATGTTTCTTGTCTGTTTAAAGCCTTCCAGCAGTTAACCTTTGCTTTTGGAATAAAGTTCAGCTCCCTTTCCTCAGGCCTGTCCTGACTGGCCCTTTCTTGCGCCTCCAGCCTCACCTTTTCCAGGCTTCCCCAAATGCAGCCTGTACCCACGTGCCCCTTACAGAAGTTCTTGCAGTTTGTCAGGCAGCCGACGCTCTTCACGTGCACACCTTCAACCTCTGCTCTGCCCGGTGAGCTTGATCAGTTACGCTTATGATCAAACCTGTGTAATTTGTCTACAAAGGATTTTTTTTCCCCTTCTAACCTGTTAGCTTAGAGCCACATGTTCCGCATTTTTACACTTTAAATGCTTTTCGTATGCTATTATTACTTGATCATGTTCAATTTAGAGTGATTTAGTTTTATCCTAAGACCATTGACTTCCAAAATGGTAAAAGGTTGTGTAACTCTTTTGTTGTGAATTTAGACCTAGTACAATTAGAATCAAAGTGCTGAATTATTCTAATGGAATGTGAAAATTGCCACCCTAATTACTGCAGGTGTGAAAAAAGGAGTAAGTAGGAAAGCATTTCGTTTCCATGTCTATATAGAATTTACTAGAAAAAATGCAAGATATTCTGTATTGAAAGATGAATGGAATGCTCTGACTATACACATTAATTAGTCACTATTGTGATGTACTTCTTCCTGTTTTGGGGAAAAACTATCTCTTGATTCTTCAGTACTTTATTTTGAGAGACTTACTGAAAGAGGCACACAAAGCTTTCTAATCAGATTTGTGGGCATTCTTTTAACAAGGTAGTCAAGAACAGCACAGGGAGTATGTTGAAATTGGCTGTAAGACTTTTTGGTAAAAATCAGGAATCCAACAATTTTAGAGAAATCTATTCCTTATTTTTATTTGTTTTTAGAACAGAGAACCCTTATAGAACAGAACTATATAAAATGTTCAAAATGCCTTTTTTTTCCCCTTGAGGTGGAAAACAGCATTTCATTGTAGCTGTGATTTACTATCATTCCTTGAGTTCTCTCTCAAAATATTTTTCAGCCCTTTGATTTAAAAAAAAAAGAAAAACCTTAAAAAACGCAGCATTCTGGCTCTGCCACTTTCCAATTGCATGAATTTCTTTTTATTTCTAATTTTTTATTTATTGATTGCAGTTTGTCTGGCAGCCGACGCTCTTCATGTGCACACCTTCACCCTCTGCTTATTGATACAGTGGTCCCACTGTGTGTTGCTCAGGTCGGCCTCAAGCTCCTGGGCCCAAGCGATCCTCCTGCTTTGCCCTCTCGGGTAGCTGGGACTACAGGCATGTACCACCACACCTGGCTTCTGAAGTTTTTGAAGTGGCCTTTACTGCTGTATCAGCCAGTACTAAGAGTAGAGGTGATTGCCAATACATCTTTTATTACTCATCAGGGAGGAAAACTGAAAATGTCTTATGCCTGTACTCCCACACAGCTACATTCTCTTCAGCCTTTGGTAGAAAACCCTTTGACTTTCTATCTACCAACACTATTAGCCATAAAAAAAATTCTTGCCGTTTGGAGAATAAAATCAGCAAAGACCTGGGTGTGGTGGCCAGCAAAATATTTGAACAGTGAACAGCTGCTGGCCTCTCCATACGGATCACACTGTTTTCAGGAGCACCCGAATGAGCAAGTTTACCACTAGGATCACCTAGACAGGAAAAAGGATTCAGCCAAGTTCCATTGGCAGTTGTGTTCCCTTTAGAGTTCTTGAGAACATACTGAGGTAAAGAGTTGATTTTCTTGGAGAGCAAATCATTTGCATAATATTTTAATTTATAATAAAGATGGACAGGTGCACTTACTCCCTAATGTGCTAGCAAAAAAGCAAAAAGGCTGGGTGTGGTGGTGCATGCCTATAGTCATAGCTACTCTGGGGGCTAACATGGGGGGATCACTTAAGCCCAGGAGTTAGAGTCCAGCTTGGGCAACATAGCAAGGCCCTGTATCTTTTTTTAAAAAGGCAAAAAGGTTTCTTTCAGAAATTTCTTTCTTTCCTTTTTTTTTTTTTAACTCTTTTATATCATGAAATGTAAAATGCACATGTAGAGTATACAAAACAGAAATATGCAGCTTAATTAATGAACACCAAGCATAAACCTGTGGAACCATCCTTTTGCTCAGGAAAGAGAATGATGCCAACACCCCTGTCACTACGGCCTCCTGCTCTGTGCCCCCATGAGTGCTCACTCTCCTGACTCAAAGACTTTTCAAGTGGGTTTCTACTTGTTTCAAGTGGGTTTCTACTGTGGGGTTGCGTGAGAGAAGGCAGAAATGTGGCACTGGGAGGGGATGGGAGGGGAGATGTCTGAGGGTGGGTACCAGGAAAGATCTCATGGCATCTTTATCTGGACCTTTTCCCATTTCTTCCACAACCCCTTAAGTCTAGGCATTGACTACAGACTGTTGTGATATCTGCCATGCAGATTGCTCTTGATTAAAGCTGCAGTTATTCAGTTCCTCCAGAGTGTACTAAATTCTGAACGACTCATTCTAAAGTGACCCTGTGGAGCTGATATGTACCTGATGCACAGTAGTAACTTGTTTCCACACAATTCCAGGACATTAGCTTATTGCCAGTGGGTGGACAATCTCAATGAGACCCGGAAGATGCTCTCTCTTAGTGGTGGTGGTCCCTTCAGCAACCTGCTGAGGTGGGTCGTGTGCCACATAACGAAAGGAATTGTGAAACGCGAGATGCACGGCCACGGCATTGGCCGCTTCTCCGAGGAAGAGATTTACATGCTGATGGAGAAGGACATGCGGTCTTTAGCAGGGCTTTTGGGTAATGTACCACACCTTCTATTCTATATTTGCTATTCTTACCTTTTGCATGATTAGTAAAGCACTGTTGGTTCACTAATTTATGTTTTAATTTTGGTTGATTTCTTTGCTTCCATGTGTAGATTGCAGTCCCCACATTTAACCAAATCCTCTAATTTTCAAAAGCATGTGTCTTTCTACTTAATCACTGGTACTTGACTGTTTTTAGCATGGTGAGCCCGTGTGAAGAGAGTATGGAACATACTTCAGCCTCACCACCTGGCTGCAAGTGTTGCTGGCATTTCTGAATGTGCTGTAAGAAAACGGGGATTTTGAGCAAGGAAGCACTTCTGTTTATAAACAGGTCAGGGTCACAGGCTGCTTTAGGAACAAACTGCTCAGAGGTTCAACAGTGTACCCATTGACGTCAAGAGTTTGAGAGACCTGCTGACAGCGCTGATTCTGATCCATTCCCTGTATATGTGGAACATTTGTCATTTTCTCACCCCTCTTATTCCTCGTTGTATTCCTAGTCCTCATTACGAGCACATTTTAACCCTGATTTTGTATTTATCACACACAATGATATCATTTTATTTGGGAAACCACTAAAAGAGAAGCACAGAGAGCAGTGTGTACCCGTGGGCTGGTGAGGATGGCTGGGAATAGAATGATGCACTCTTGGTCACCTGGCTGGCTGAGGGGGCCTGGGCTGATGTGGTTCTTCACTGGGCAGAGCTTGATTCATAGTGATAACAATTCATAAACAGATATTGAATTCAGGACCTTCTATGTGTGAAATAATGGCTTCTCCTGGGGGATAGCTAATGTACAAGGAGCCAAGTCCTCCATGTAACTAGGCCATCTGACCAGGTCCTTTGAGGGCTACTAGTTTTTTCTGCAGAAGGTGAGTTTTCACTGGCTCTCCCTCATCTGCAGTAATTTCCAGATTCACCCTCATCCTCACTCTAGAGCACGTTAAGTACCTCACCTCTGCTAGGAAATCGAGTTTAGAATTTGTTGAAGACCACCTCATGCCTTAGGAACTGGAAGCCATGCTGGGTAGAGGCCATGCTGGGTATAACCTGCCCCTTGCAGAGTGACCCGCTCTGACTGCATCTTTCTGCTCTACATTTCAGACAGTTGCTAGACCTGGGGTCCTTCCTTGAACCCCAGCCTGCAGAGGGCAGATCCCAGCACCACATCCAGCTCTTGGCTAGCTTCGTTACAGGAGCTATGTTCTGGGGGTGGGGGCTTGATGCTGGCTGGACTCCTTCAAAAGCTCTGTCTGGCTTGCAGAATTGACATTGTCTAGGCCTTCTGTTGTTTTGCTCCACTGGGACCAGGTAGACCTGCTTCATGTAGATGTGAATGGAATTAACCTCAAATTTACCTCATTCCTTTGGAAACTTAATGCTGGACTCTTGGCCTCAGAAACCAGGCTCACAACTAGGCCATTTCTCCTTAAGAATGGCTATGTCTGTTCCTGGCTTCCTCCCCTTCCTCACCAGCCCATGCTCTTGTGAGCCCCAGTAAGCAAGGAATTGAGTCCCTGGAATTATGACAGAAATTATGCTATAAGCACCACACATCTTTAACAATTTTTAACAGTGTGGCTTTTTTTAACCAGAGAGGGGCGACCTTCACCTTTCTGGACATTTCTGGTTGGGAGAATCAGGAAGCAGGGTGATACCAATAATAATGGTGACTGACAGTTGTTTCTCTCGCGATTAACGATTTAGACAATGCTTTCTCCCCAGTTTTCAGGAGATGGGAGGAAAAGGAATCACTGATAGCTAGGTTGGATACATGATAAGTATTCAAAACAGCATCAAAAGTCTGGACGATTTTCTGGGATGAGAAGCTGAGAGGGCTAGTTGAAAAGTTGGAGTTAGCTGGTGTTATATTCTGTGAAGACCAGGGGGCAGTGTAGTTGTGAACTCTGTGATAAGAGAAGCACTTTTGCTATATTTGGGGAGGGAGAGGTTCTTGGGCTGAATATCAGAATTTGTCTTACTAAATGAGGCAAAAACCTCATTTCATTTATTGAATAAGTGAAATTCAAACTACCTCCCTGCCATCCCGACGGACATGGCTCATTTTTAATGCCCAGATGCCTAAGAGACTCAAAATTCAAAATTACTTTTTGTTGAAATAGCTCAAGATTTGGGGAAATAATTGTCCATGGATATATATCTGACTCATCAGGATACATTAGTTATCAGTGTTCCTGGTCAATCAACTTCAGCGATTTGAACATTTCCCAAGTGCCAGGAGCTGAGGAATATGAAGATGGGTTAGAGATTTCCCCCTGTCTCAATCAGCTTATAGTCCAGTGGGTGATGAGCCTGTAAACCAGGAGAGGCAAAGTACTGCTGATCCCTGGTGGCCTGTTTTCGTATGGCCGGTGAGCTAATAATGGTTTTTACTTTGTTAAAGCGTAGGGAAAAAATGTAACAGAAATGTGCACATGAGGCCTGGAGAGCCTGAAATATTCACCATCTGACTCTTCACAGAAGTTTGCTGACCTCTGCTCCAAATGAGAAACTGCACAAGTCAGGCTGGGGCAAGTCCCACGACAGAGACCTGTACTTGGTACTCTGGGATGAAACAGCAGGGAGGACTGGGGAAGGCCATAGATGAGGTGGCAGTGTGTTGGTCCAAGAAAGAAAAGCGTTGTCTCAGTGAAGAAAATACGGAAGGACTTTTTGGGGAAATCATGAGGAAAGGAATCCCAAGTGAGTGGCATTTGGGAATCATGGTTGAAATGAAGATTAAAAGATAGTTTGTGGGCAGTCTTATAAAGGACAGTAATTACCATGCTAAAAGATGTATACTTTATAATACAGAAACATGGTGATGTTGCAGATTGCTGAGAATAAAAGAGAAGGAGCCACATGTGTGATCCAGAAAAGCAGATCTGTTGGCATTGTAGGGGATGAATTAGGCCTGGTGGAAGGTGGTAAAGAGAGACAGGAGACAGACAGTGAATAGCTATGGATGTAGTTTTAAAAATTATAACTTAGGCCGGGCGCGGTGGCTCAAGCCTGTAATCCCAGCACTTTGGGAGGCCGAGACGGGCGGATCACGAGGTCAGGAGATCGAGACCATCCTGGCTAACATGGTGAAACCCCGTCTCTACTAAAAAAAACACAAAAATCTAGCCGGACGAGGTAGCGGGCGCCTGTAGTCCCAGCTACTCGGGAGGCTGAGGCAGGAGAATGGCGGGAACCCGGGAGGCGGAGCTTGCAGTGAGCTGAGATCCGGCCACTGCACTCCAGCCTGGGTGACAGAGCGAGACTCCGTCTCAAAAAAAAATAAAAAATAAAAAATAAAATAAATAAAAAAATTATAACTTAATTCAAACTAAAATAAATGAAATTCAGACTATATAAAACATTAAATAAAATTAGCTAATTTTTATTTTCATATATGAAAAAACTCTACAGTCAAATCAGGTAGAGTTAGAATAGAAAATATGGTTTTATGATATAAAATACATTAATAATATGATGAATAGTTAGGAGGATAGTCATAATTATCTGAGTACTGGGAACACATTTGATGATGAAGTTCAGTATTCATTCCTGATAAAATCTCTTAGTGAAATAGGATTCAAAGACTAGTTCCTGAACACGATGGAAGGGTATTATATTAAGCCAACAACTGGTGTCAGACTTAATGTTGAATCACTTGGAGCATCGATGCCTGCTGTCGCTATTATTTAATGTAGTTTTGGGAGGGTTCTGACAATGTCGTTGTACAACATGAAAAAAGATATCTTTATATTGGAAAGGAGGAGACAAAATTAGGATTTATAGAAATTAGGAGATCATGTCGCTGATATAATGGAGAATCAACTAAAATTACTACAGTTAATGAGAATTCAGTAAGTTTATGAAGGATACAAAGCTAACATGTAAACAAGTTTTCTTGAGTATCTCAAATAACTAGTTGGAAAATATAATTTAAAAATATTAGAAGTATGATTTATATGAAATATTCAGGACCTACAGAAATAAAATGAAGCAATCCTAATAAGAGAACTTTTTTTTAGAAAATGGAGAGGTGTGCCTTCATTCTTCACTGACTGGAGATTGATGACTCCAGAACTCAAACCCCAGCTCTAAGACCTTGGGCAAGTCTCTTGACTTCTCTGGGCCTGAGTTTCCTTGTGTAAAGTAGGACCAGTAATGGTGAGAAGAAAAGTAATGCATGCAAAGTGCTCTGAAAAGTGGTCGGCATGTAGAAGTAATCAAACAGCAAGCAAATGTGGAGAGCAGGCGTGACCAGTGTCTGGAAGGAGAGGTTCGTGATGCTGTGAGAGCTGACAGTTGGAGGGTTTGCTTTTTAATTCTCATGTTCTCATGTTCTCATGGGAAGGTGTGTGTGTTCACAGCAGAGAACTATGTGTAGTGGTTGCCTGACTGCCCCCACATGCCAGAAATGCATACACTGTTTATTTCTGAACACTACCAAAAAGGGATGAGAGTCGATAAAGAGCAAAGAAGACATGAAAATCAAAAACAGAAAGGTGAGGTTTTTGGGAACCAGTGTGGCTAGAGGCAGGAAGCCTAGTGGCTGGCATATGGGTGTGGGAATCCTGGAGTCGGATCCCGGGTTCACATCTGGGGCGTAACTGCTTGCCAGCTCTTTGATGTCACACAAATAACTTGAGTTGTTTCATTTGCAAAATGAGGATCAGAACAATACTTACATCACAGAGGATGGGGACTAAACGAAATGCTTTCTGTAAAGTACTTACTACAGGGCCTGGCACATAGGAAGTGCTAAGTAAATATTAGTTATTCTCATAATCACTGTCACTGATTTTGTATGTAACACAACTTCATTGCAAACATTGTTATCTGGGAAAAATGTCTATGTAACAAAGATCTTTTTTCTGATTTTAGAATTTATTGTAGAAATTTGGGAAGGCTCAGAAAAGTATAAGGAAGGAAAATAAGTCACCACAATTTTTAAAAAATATATTTTTCTCATCCCTCCCTCACTCCTTGTTGCTATAATCTTCTAACCCATTGCTAACAACTGTTACCATTTTGGTGCATATCTTTCCAATATTTTTATGCATAATTTTGAATCATCTATATATACATATTTATACATATATATTTTCCATTTCTTCTATTTTTAAATATTCTATACCATGTAATTCTGTGTGCGGGGTATCACACTTGGTGCCAGGAAAACTGATAGAAGATTTATCAGACAAAACCCTGCTCTGTCTTTTGCCTTTTTAATATTTCTGTTATCAGTCCTACATAGTAGATTACAGGTGTGACCTTGAAGTGGATGGGAAATAAGACAATGAAAATAAGAATTGTACAGTTGTGTCCCATGTTAACACAGAGATCCCCAGCTGTGGCCATGAGATACAAAATATGAATGGAAGATGGACTCTAGTACAAAGTCAAAGGAACACCACCCATTTGACAGATAAGAAAAACGAGGCACAGAATGGTTGATTGACTTGCCAACAGTCACACAACCACTAACAAGTGAGGCCAGGACTCAAATCCAGGCTGTCAGACCTAAGGCCCCTGCTGTTTTCTGACCTGACTACTACCTTGGTTTCTTAAGAATTGTGCTGTAAAGTACACAAGTTAAATTATGTCAGGATGACTTCTTTAGAACATTTTCTAAAATTGCCACAACTTCCACTGGCAAGTTAAAATGTGGTCTTCAAAGTGATTTTTAAGTACATTTGATTAGGTTGCCCCTGAAAGCAGAGTACAGATTTAAATGTGGAGTATTATCACTGATTTAGAGATCCTGAGCCTTGTGAGTTGAAGCTGTGCCCTTTGTCAGGAGACTTGCTGCCTAGTCTCTAGGCTGAAATGCTTAAGGAGAAATGATCTCTTTTTTGGGGGCTGCTTCTGAAAGAGCGAAGTGGTAAATGGAGTTTGTAAGTGGAAGTGAAAAAACAACCTGATTTCCAGCAAACTTCATTTGATTAATAAAAAATGTAATGTGCCTTTCTTCCACTTTTTTTTTTGGCTAGTCTACAGCATTTTATTGAGTCCGAAAATGGCTTGAGGAGTCATTATTTTTTAGTCTTTGTTGACACTGGATCAACATATTTTTAAGAACCAAACTTTTAGTTATTTTAGTAAACGTCAATGTGATCTTGACTGTAATAAAGAGTAGGGAGTTGCAAAGTAGTGCTTCCCTTTAAAGGCAGTAAAAATGAATCATTTGCTGCTTCATGTCAGCTTCCTAAGCATGTATAATGACACTGTGGTTTTGCTTTTCAGAATGACTGTGTTTTGCTGTAGAATAAAACAAGCAACTTTGTTTTCCAAGTATATAGATATTTGGGTGATCACTTAGTTCAGAGTTAAATAATACATGGAAGGTGAAAATATTCTCAAAGAACAGCAGGGTTAAGCTTTTGTGATTACTCATAGAAAATCTGTAGGTTGCTCTTACCCAGAAATGCCTTTGGGGTTCCAACCCTCCAGACTGGGAAGCCTATACTATCAAGCAGTGTTGATGCTGTTCAGGGAGCAGATGGACTATAGCAAAGTCAGGGAAATTCAGAGACGGGCATGTGTTGAGGGAAAGGTAGAGAAAATATGGGTGCAATTATGCCTTGCAGTATAGGTCAAAAACCTTGGAAAGGCGGGTGCCACACTGCAGCCCTCTTATGGCTCTGGCATGCTGAGAAAGAGAGAACTGGCCTCAGTGAGCTCAGAATCTAAAGACAAGGCTGGGCTCTTATAGGAAATACACAGAGGGAGGGGGATGAGTAGGTTAACAAATGTAGAAGAGCTACCCTCTGGGGAGCGTGCCTTGGGTTGTTGTCAAACGCTTTCTGTGGTTTTATACACCTTATCTTGTGGTTCTCAAGTTTCTCTGAGCACCAACACAAGATTAGATTTTGATGCTTCTGGAAAGCAGCTTTCATAAAGTTTCCCAGAGCTCAGAGCTATTCAGGAATGTTGACGGGGCAGCGCCTTGCGTGTTGGGGGTGAGTGGGTTAAAACTGGGCCTGAGTTTCTTCTCTTGATCTCTCTACTGACCCCTGAAGCTCAGGGTGGGGTACAGGGTGCTAGGCGGCTGGGTTTGGTGATACTGATCATAGTGAGGCAGCACAGACTACTAAAGCCTAATGTTTCTTTGCTTTTAATTGGATTTTTATAGATCCTGGGTGGTGACACAGCAGTTATCTCATGGGAAGAGTGGATGAATAATTGATAAATAGAGTTGGTTTGGGAGATAATAGTCATATAGAGGGAGAATAAGAAAAATACAGTTTCAGTTGTGAGGCTCAGCTGTGGACTGCTGGTGGTCAATAAATACCTGCTGGATGAATGAAGAAAAGAATGAGTGAATGTCAGAATGCTGTTAGCAGATAGCAAGCATAGACTCCAGGGTCTGTGGATGTTAGGAGTACTTTCTGAGCACAAAATTTAGATTTGTAAATGTATTTAATAGTAGGTAGGATCAGAAATAGCAATGGGTTGTGCAAGTGGAAACTGCAATGTTATTTTCAGCCACTTTTCTGTTGTTAGACACCTTAGGAAGAGCATATACTTGTAATAATTAGAATTCAGGCAGAAGGGTAATTCCATTGACTTAGGACTGGGTGGTTAAACACACATGCCTTGAACAGTGTGCCGAGCTTTTTTGAGGGACTTAAGGGTTGGTGGTGAACACATTGAGCACAGCCCTGAGCTACCAGAGCTGCCACCTGAGGGAGATATTGCAGGTAAACATTTATAAAATCTCCGCACTTGTGAGGAGTGCTACTGTAAAGTGCAAAGTGCAATGAGGAATTTTTTTGCAGGGGAAATGAACATGGTGGTGGTAGTGATGAAGAAGTGGTTCTAGAAGCCTTCTTCAAGAGGTGACGTTTACTGCTTTTTTGTTGTTGTTGTTGTTGTTTTAAGATGGAGTGTTGCTTAGTTGCCCAGGCTGGCATGCAATAGTATGATCTCAGCTCACTGCAGCCTCTGCCTCCCAAGTTCAAGTGATTCTCTTACCTCAGCCTCCAGAGTAGCTGAAATTACAGGTGCTCGCCTGGCTAATTTTTGTATTTTTATTAGAGATGGGGTTTCACCACGTTGGCCAGGCTGGTCTTGAACTCCTGACCTCAGGTGATCCGCCTGCCTCGGCCTCCCAGGGTGCTGGGATTACAGGTGTGAGCCACTGCGCCTGGCCAAGGAGGTCACATTTCAGTTGCATTCTGAAAGATAAGCCCGAGTAAGGCAGGCGTGTGTGTAGATGTGGGCAACAAGGGTGGGACAGTGAGTAGAATAGCGTGGACTAGGGAAGGAACATCGTATGTAAACAGCCTGAGATGAACAGCAGCTGGGAGCTTTCAAGGAGTGAAAAGGTGGCCAGTGTGTCTGGAAATTGTGTGAGAGCAGGAGTGGCATGAGGCAGTGGTGGCAGGGGCTGTAACATAAATAAATCTGGGCTTTTTCCCAAGAGCAGTGGAAACCAGCAGAGGTTGAAAGTTGGGACATGGTGTGATCCTATATCCGTTTCATGTGCTGGAGGGGCCAAGAGTAGATTGGGTGGCCCAGGGAAGAAGCTGTTGCCCAGGCTGTAGTGCAGTGGCAGAGTCATAGCTCACTGAAGCCTTGATCTCCTGGGCTCAAGTGATCCTGCTACCTCATTGTCCCGAGTAGCTGGGACCACAGGCATGTGCCACTACGCCCAGCTAATTTTTATATTTTTTGTAGAGACGGGGTTTTGTATTTTGTATTTTCTGTAGAGACGGGGTCCAGGAAAGATAAGGTGTTGTTTCGACTGTAGGCATGGTGGTAGAGTTGGGCAGAAAGTTATGAATGAGAACCATGTGTTAGAGACAGAACTGAGAAAATTGAGTGATTTGATGTGTATGTGTAGAGGGGGAGGGTCATGGTGATGGAGAGCGGTGGGGTCAGGCATAATGAAGTTCTGGACATTAAAACTTAGTGGATGGCTGGGTGTGGTGGCACGTGTCTATAGTTCTAGGTACTCAGGAGGCTGAGGCAATGGGGATCGCTTGAGGCCAGGAGTTGAAGGCTGCAGATAACTGTGATTACAACTGTGAATAGCCACTGCACCCCAGCCTGAGCAACATAGCAAAACCTCATTTCTGAAAAGAACCAAAAAACAAAGGACAAATAAACATTTGATTTGGTAGCCATTCACAGCGTTGGAGGACACTGGAGAAGAGGGGAAGATCATGAATTTGAGGTGTGGGTATGCTGAGTTTGAGGTCCCTGTGAGACAGACACATGAGTAGAGATGCAGTATATGATAAGGGCAGCCGTAATCAGTGGAGGAAAGACAAATTGATTCAATAAATGGTGCTAGGACAGGTGGCTAACCATTTGGAACAAAAGACGTTCAATTCTGACTTCATGTCATATACCTGAATAAATTCCAAATGAATCAAGCATTTAAATGTTTAAAACTCACTAGGTAATTCAAATGTCCTGTAACCCAATATAGGACAGGGATAGAGGAGGGAAGGGCCTCACCAGGTTGGAGTTCAGTGGACTTTTCTCCCCAAGTGTTCCCAGCAAGCCTGTTCCATGCTCCCAGGCACCTGGTACTTTCTTTTTCAGAGCTCTCCTTGCACCCTCTCCTAATGGTTTGGTTTGAGTGTTTCCTCAGCTGGGCTCTGCGCTAGGCCTGGCAGATTCCTCCTTTGTCTTGAGAGCCCGACTGAGTGCCTGGCACACATGAGGCATCCAGCCTATGTTTATTGAACAAGAGTGTAAGGAGCAGTTTTGGGATCGTGCTTTTAAAAGAAAAATGGCCAAACTAGTGTGTTTCCGGAGGAGGCTGGTCAGGAGTAGTTAGTGGGGAAAAAATTTCATGTGAGGAATTTGAGGATACTGGGCATGGATAGTATGGAGAAGTAAAGCTATCAGGTAATATACTAGCTTTTTTCGAATATTTAAAAGTGGCTAATTACTTAAGTGCCACTGTAGATAACAGGCATAAAGGGGAGGGGAGAAGGGACAGAGGGGATGGTGAGATGTATATTTGAGGAAATAATAGCTTACAACTCAGGGTAAGGCAGAACTGTAAGACAGAGGTGTCCACAACTGGGAGGACTTATTTTCTGATGTGGCCTGAGCTGCTGTTCTCTAGATGAGGTTGGATGACCACTGTCATGATAATTGAGGAGGGGTCTTTTTTTACAGATGGTGCGATGTTTAGAAATGGGAGGTCTTTCCAGTTCTAAGGGTTTCATGATTTTGTTTATTTATTTATTTTTGAGACAGAGTCTTGCTCTGTCACCCAGGCTAGAGTGCAGGGGCACAATCTCGGCTTACTGCAACCTCCACCTCCCAGGTTCAAGAAATTCTCCTGCCTCAGCCTCCCGAGTAGCCGGGATTACAGGTGCCCACCACCGTGCCTGGCTAATTTTTGTATTTTTAGTAGAGACGGGGTTTTACCATCTTGGCCAGGCTCGTCTCGAACTCCTGACCTCGTGATCCACCTGCCTCAGCCTCCCAAAGTGTTGGGATCATAGACGTGAGCCACCGTGATTGATTTCATTATTTTATGTTCACTCTCTGGGGAGAAGAGTAGATTTGTAAGAGTAGATTTGTAAGTCATAAAACAAGGCAGAGGCCAAAGCAGAGATTGGTTATCTCGAATTCTGTTTGCTCTGTTGGGTGGTGATTTATGTTTAGGCTGCTACTCACACCTGCTGAAGTCTCAGTGCTTTAAAGGATCCGTGTTTATGGCACTACTCTACATCCCTTGTTATTAAATCTATGCTTTGAACTATGAATCTTCCACTTCATTTAAAGTTTTTTCTCTTTTTACTTGGACAGTAGCAAAATTGTTTTTAAGAAAGCTTGGGGATAGGCTGTTTTAATATCTGCTCTTCTTACTCTAATTAGATCATGCAACAGCACCTCATAGAGATGCCCACGTCATCTCCACATTAGGCCTTCAAGTCTTGGCTAGAAGCTGCTTGCTTACAACACAGCGGTCACACACTCTTACCTCCTATGGAAGTGAAGGGAAAAAGCCTTCAGAACCAGGCAGTGGAAAAGGATGAGTATCTACACACACGTTAGCACATTTAGCATACGCTGAGTAACTGGGAACAGAGATCAGAGAAGAAAAATGAAGACATGGAAGTAATTATGCCTGTCAATCTAGCTAGAAAGATAAAATACACAGATAAAAGAAAAAAAACCATAGACATTAAAAGAAATGATCTCGAACCTCAAAACAGTGTTTCCTATTGCAGATTCTAAGCATTCCCTAAACTACAGGGGACTGTCTTGAACAGTGGCTTTCAGCCCTGACTGCTCATTTAGAATCACCCAGGGAGGTATGGAGCGGGAGGGTGGTGCTTTTAAAACACAGCTATGCGGGTACCACGCCAGAACAGATAATTCAGCCTCTGGCAAAGAGGTCTGGGGAAAGGTAGTTTTAAACTCACTAGGTAATTCAAATGTCCTGTAACCCAATATAGGACAGGGATAGAGGAGGGAAGGGCCATGTGAGGTCAGTGTGCCTTGGTTTCGGCAGGCACCAAATGGGAGAACATTGTAGTCTTTTATAGAGGAGGTGACAAAATCTAGAACAAATCAGGCCTACTTCACAGTTTTGCCAGAAAGGTTACCTTTGCTCGGTCTGTCTGCGTGGTACATAGCCCAGCCCTTCTTTCCATGTCAAAAACCAGTTGCCCAGGCAGTAGACTTTTTTGGTATGGGTAAATTTTAGATGCTATTTTTAGTAGCACCTTGAAGATAACTCTGGTCTTACAACAGCCCTGCGAGTGAGTTAACGTACAGATGAGAGGGCCAGATGGGGTTCAGAAGGGCTAGGGAATGGGTCTGAGGCAACTCAGCAAATGACAGTGCTTTTCTTCTGTTCCAGTAGAACTTCTGTGTGTTTACCTTGGTGGTTTGTTAAGGTCACATGCCAGAAGAATAATAATTTGACCTGAAAACCGTAAATTCTAAGTTTACCTGTATTGATTGCATTCTGGTGAGTGCCTCACCCTCTTACAAGTTCATACTGGAGTCCTGTGCTCATCTATTGAAGTCGAAGTGATTTACTCTGACAGGTCTTTACTTATTATTCAATAACTCTAAGGTGCTCACTGCTCTCTAATGGAAGGGACCATTAGATCATACACTCAGAAAGCATTAACTCTTCTTTTCACTCAGCCTCTCCATTCCAGACTCCCAGAGGGCCGAGGGCCTGGTATGTTTCAATAGCCAGGGACTGTGGGACCAGGCCCCATCCATGTTGGCAATTCTTATGGGGACCAGGCAGTGGAGGTCCTGAATTGTGGTTTATTTGTTTTCCATTTTCCTTGTTGCTATCTGAATTGGTAGAACTATGTTGATTATGCATGAAAATGAAATAATTAGTTTTAGCAGAATAAAATTAAATACTAATAAATACCGAGTTCTTAGAAATCCTTGTGGCTTATTTAGCAATACAAATGGGTTGGTACAATTCTGACAGTCTCTATCTGGTCTCTATCCTAGGTCTTTATCTGGGTATATTTTAGCTTTTTCTTCCCCTGAGAAAAGCGACTTTGACTTTGTGCTTAAATTTCAGGGTTCCAATTACTGAATGATTACAATAAGAGAAAAAAAAAAAACCCTCACAAGATAGCATCATGTAGACAATAGTCTTTAAAAAATCTTTATGAGTACACATCCCTTAGTTGTGTTTATGTGTTAGAGATGAATATAGAATGAGAAGTCTCAGCATCTCCCTTTCATCCCCACCCCTAAGTTGCCAGCTGTGGAAGCTGTCCCAGTGTGTATTCTGCGGGGCTGATTTGCCTGGATACAATTCAGGAGGAATTATAGATAAGTGATGACCTGGTATGTTGTAATACATTGTCAGTTGTTTGGTGCTTGGTCAACCTAACAAATTATTTCTATTTCTTTAAATGATTCAACTTGTATAATAAACCAAAATTTTAAAAATTGTAAAAAAAGTAGATATAATTCATTATTCTGTCACCTAACTCAGTAACTGTTTCCTATTTCTTTATACTTTCCACATACATATTTTTATGAAATTTAATTTTTGATGTACACATCTCTTTGTATCCTGTTTATTTTTTAAAAGCAAACACTAAACATTTTTCTCTGTATTGACATATTTTAAAAGTTTATCTCTTTTAATAGCTGCATAATTGTGTTGGAAAGTACCTGTATTGATTCCTTTAACATTAGTCCAGTTTTTTTTTTGTATTATAGATGACTCTTCCAGGTCTGGATGCATTACTTCTGAGGAATAATTTCCCTGAGATAAGTTCATAGGAGTGAAATTGCTGGGTGAAGGATTATGCACATTGTTAGGTCTGTTCCTAGGCATCACCATGGTGCTTTCCAAAAGATGCACAAATTTACAAAGTGACCAGTAAAAGATTGAGGCTTCAATGTCACTGAAGTCTTACCAGTATCAGATCTTACTACTCAGAAATGGTTACTTTATTCATTGTAAACTGATATCTTAAGGTTACTCTATTTTCTGATTTTTCTGATTCTTTAATTGCTTGTAAGAATAAATATTTTTCTTTTTTGGATTTTTCTCTCTTTTTTTTTTGAGATGGAGTGTGTGTGTGTGTGTGTTTTTTTTTTTTTTTTTTTTTTTTTTTTCTCTGTTGCCCAGGCTGGAGTGCATGGCCTGATCTCGGCTCACTGCAACCTTCATCTCCCGGGTTCAAGCAATTCTTCTGCTTCAGCCTCCCAGGTAGCTGGGATTACAGGTGCCCGCCACCATGCCTGGATAATTTTTGTATATTTAGTAGAGACGAGGTTTCACCATGTTGGCCAGGCTGGTTCCGAACTCCTGATCTCAGGTGATCCACCTGCCTCATCCTCCCAAAGTGCTAGGGTTACAGGTGTGAGCCACTGCGCCTGGCCTGGATTTTTCTAATTGTGTATTGTCTGTGATTTGTCCCAATCCTTTATCCATTTTTCCAGTGAATGTTGAGTTTTTTTTTTTTTAATGTCATTTGATCTATTTATATTTCACAGTGTTGTCTCTGATGTTTGAGGGAAATATTTCCTGAGAGTCACATGGAATCTTAAAGGTTTATGTGGAGGGACACTGACTTAGGCTCATCCTCTTTGCGGCCATCCCCATCCACTGTAGGCATCGCAGTGCTTGTATGAACCTTTTGTTCAGCACCTCACAGCAGTGAGCCTCAGCCCTGCAGTTACCTCACTCTTTCCATTAAGCTGCCGTCTCCCATAGACCAGCTCCAGACTTAACTGTTTCATGGGGCTCTCTGACCCCTGACCTTGCCCTCACAGCCTGCAAATGCACTCCTGCTTAGCCCACAACACCCCACGCTTGATCTCTGCCTGCCTCTAGACCACCCCACTGCCACCACAGTGGATTAGCCCCTTCCTATATTGACTTCCCTTCCACTTAGTCAAGCCTGAGCTCCGTCATGGAAGCCACTCTCTCCGTAGTATTCCCCGTCGGTGCCCCAGCCTCTCACTCACCTCACCCATCTGGGAGTCAGCCCCATCGCCTCATTGTTCTCTCCATTGAGGCCTTTGAGCAAAGTATCTTCCCTGTCTTTAACTCTTATCTCTTTAAGTCTCCTATCTTTAAAGACACCACCCAGCTCTGTCCTGTCTCCTGCTTTCCCTTCACACAAAAGCGTATTTAAATTGTAGCCAATGCTCTTCCCTTACCTCCCATTTACTCTCAGAGCCACTGCATCCTGACTCCCAGATCTGCTACTAGTTGCTCTTGAAAGGGTAAATAATACCCTACCATTCAAAAGCCTTCCTATTCTGTTTTGGCCTTTTGAAAGTAGGAAGCTTCTACTGGAGATAGAGGAACGTAGGAGCCTTTCTTCTCTGCTGTAATGCTAATGGAAATGAGACTTCTTGGGTGTATTAAACTACAAAGACAGGCTTTCTTCTCTGGAGGCTTTATCCCACCTTTTCAGCTCCGGGGATTCCCAGCTCCCTCTTGATGAGACATTAGTCTCTTGTGGTTTCAGGTGAGCCCCAGTTATTGGATGTAGCAACTACTAACACATGCAGGCACTTAACTCCATGCCAGCACTATTCTGAGAGCTTTTCAGGTATTAACTTATTTCATGCTCACAACGATCCTATCCATGAGGAAATTTAGGCACAAACAGGTAACTTGCCCAGGGACACCCAGCTTGTAAATGGTAGAGCTTAAATTTCAACCTAGTCTAGGAGAAGCCAGAAGTCATTGCTGAACACCTTTTAGCCCTTACCTTATGTATTAGATTTCTCTGATCCTTCATCCCTGCTTTTCCTTAAATGTATCAGTGATTCCCAGGATTCCAGCCCCCACCCTGTTCATCTCACATTGCATACTCCCACATATTTATCTCCGCACACTCCCACATATAATAACTCTCCTGAATCCCAGCTGTTTTCTAGATCTTCACTTAGATGTCCCAGAGCCTACAGAAATTCAGCACATCCTACAACAGAACTCTTCATCTTCCCACCAACCCAGCATTCCCTGTGACCTCTCTTAATGAATGGTAGCACTGTCCATCCAGTTGCTCCAGCTGGATGCCAGAAGTCATTCCCGAGGGCTCCTCCTGCGTCATTTCCACTGGGCTTTCAAAGCCCTGTACTGCCTGACCTCTCCAGTCTCATTTTGTAGCCCCCGGCTCTTGCCTGCTGTATCTTAACCACACTGTTCTCTCTGTCTCACAGACATTCCAAGCTTATTCTGACTTTCAGGCCTGTGCCTTAACTCTTTCCCTGCCTGGAATTCTCTTCTTCTAGATCTGCTCGATCCTGCTTGACATTCATGTCTCTGTGTAAATAGCACTTCCACAGAGAGGCCTTCCCTGACCACCCACTCTAATGTAGCTGCCGGCCACTCTCTATCACATCACCTTGCTTTAATTCTCTGCATAGCACTGATCATTGGCTGCTTTTTAAAAATTGATTGGTTGATTTGCTTATTGTCTCTTCATGTGATGTAAACTCCGTGAAAGCAGTGACTTTGTTCCATTTGTCACTGTATCCCACTCACCCAGAGCCGTGTCTTGCAAATAGTGAAAATAATATTGATTAATATTGATAAGACCTGACATTTATGGAGCATTTACAGTGTGCTTAGGCAAACAGTAATGCAATATATAATATATACCCTTATGTATAATATACCTACCCTCAAAACTATATATAATGTGTATATATATGTTATAATATGTATTATACATATATGTATAATATAAAATACCTACTATATTTTTTTTCATATGGTGATATAACAATACCTATATTCTCATGGGTTTGGTGAGAGTTAAATGAGGTAGAAATTGTCCTCATTAATTTTCACTAAAGGCGTATGAGGGTAGGTACTATTATTATCATTAGTATTATTATGCCTGGTTTGCAAATGAGGAAATTGAGGTACATTGTAGTGAATTAGCTTACCTGAGATCATGACTAATAAGGGGTAGGGGTCAGGCCTGGCCCTGGGAGTCTGGCTGTAGAGCCAGATGCTCAGTAAGTGCTTGCTTACCGAACAGATGGCTATAATTCATCACCGGGGTGCTCACCAGGTACCTGAATCTCCTACCTCCTTTCTACCCCACAACCGTAGTAAAACACCTGATGTCTCTCGCCTGGATTTTAACCACAGTTTCTTAACTGATGTCCCAACCTCCAGTTTTGGTTTTTAACACTAAGAATGGTTACTTTGAAATGTAGACTAGAGCTGTAGGCTCTCAGTTCCTCTTAGGCTAACATTCAAACTCTTTTTTTCCACAAGCCTAATTCTCACATCTCCAACCTCATCTTCTACTTCTTCCCGTCTGCGCCTTGATTCCTGCCACACGAAATTACCCTTGTTCCCTGAAGTCCACTGTGCTGTTCTGCAACTTCACGCCTTTGCACAAGCTATTTCCCCTGCTTCACTTCACAGTTTCTCAAGACTTATTTCCACTTACTCAGAAACTTTCTTAAGTTTCTCCCTAACCTCCCCCAACATCCCTGGGCTGTGTTGGAGGTGCTTCTCTTCTGTGCCGTTTCACTGAGCTTGTACTTCCATTGAGGGAGTGCTGTGTTATACTTGTCTGGGTTCTTCCTGTCCTCCTGCCCTCCCCCACTTTCCGATAACCTTGCCTGTGGACATTGTCGTCCTGAAGGAATTGACTGGCTTCCCTCTAGTCCTGGTCTCTAACAGAAGGCCTAGTAAACAGTAATCAATCAACTATTTGCTGAATGAATACTAACTTCCCAAGGTCAGTTGAGGCAATCCACAGTGTTATAATACATATAAGACAGGACAATATATTACAAAACATTAATAGAAAAGTTTCAGAAGCCTGTTAGAAAAAATACACTCTTGGAATGAGCTAGTTCCTGAGATTAGGTGCAATTTAACTTTGAGCTTTTGGCAACCAAGGTAAAAAGGGAAACGTGGGGTTTGTGTTTATTTTCTAAGAAAAGGAAACACTCAAGTTCTTCAATGGGGACAATATTTTTTCTTGGTCCTGAATTCTAGGAGAAGATTCTTCCATGGATGTTACATAAGGGAGAGTGGGTTTCCTTGTAGACAGTGTTTTTATTTTATTTTATTTTATTTTATTTTATTTTATTTTATTTTTTGAGACAGAGTTTCTCTCTTTTTGCTCAGGCTGGAGCGCAATGGTGTGATCTTGGCTCACTGCAACCTCCACGTCCTGGGTTCAAGCGATTCTCCTGCCTCAGCCTCCCGACTAGCTGGGATTACATGTGTGCCCCCACGCCCGGCTAATTTTTTTGTATTTTTAGTAGAGATGGGGTTTCATCATGTGGCCAGGCGGGTCTCAAACTCCTGACTTCAGGTGATCCACCTGCCTCAGCTCCTAAAGTGTTGGGATTACAGGCTTGAGCCACCGCACCTGGCCGACCGTGTTTTTTGAATATAAACATTTGTAAAAACCTTTCTTAATAAAAGCTTAGGATTGAATGTTGAAGTTCCAAAAGCATTTCTTTGAAGATCTACTTTAATATAGCTCCTATATATTTTTTTCTGATCAAATTTATTATAGAGGTAGAGCTTAAAGAGCCTAGAGGTTTTGTTAACTTGCCTTACAACTATAATAGCACAGGCACCTCTTAGACCCACTTTCTAATGCAAGTTATTTTTTATGGGAGAGAGGGCAAGCCATGACAAGTCTTGAATGAAACTGTTTTACATTTAATATTTTGGTGACCTCCAGAGGTATAGCTCTCCCATATTGTTGGTAAAAGAGAAGTCTTGTTGCATTAGACACTAGGTGGTCTAACCTTGGACATTCTCTTAAGAGAACATAAGGGCCTGACTTGCCATGCTGCCTGGTTAGAAGGTCATCTTGCCCTCCTGGGGCAGTGTGTTAGAGCAGTATGGGGCAGGCCAGAATACGTCTTCATGAACTTTTAGCTCAAGCACCTACACACGTCCTTGGTTAAACCCCAGATTTCTAGACGCTGGAGTTCCATGCCATCAAGTATTGAAAGAGATAATTTTGGTCTAAAATATTTAAGAGAAAGGTATTATAAATAGTTGCCATTTACTAAAAGTAAGTATATTTACTGAATACCTACAGTATACTGGGCACTGGGCTGAGTACTAGGATGTAGTCCTAGTGTTCAAGTAGAGTTCATGTCTGGTGTGACTTCTGTCCTCACTGAATATACAGTCTAGACAAAATCACAAGAGGAAAACATTTTGATGAGACCGTCAGGGCATATAGGTACCAAATAGGTCCCAGAGGACTTAGTTCACTTGTCAGAGAGGTTATTTAGCATTGCCTGTTTATACATTGGAGGATGTCTCCCAAATATCATAATTTAAAATTTAGCATAGTTAATATACTTTTTTTCCCATTGACCCCACTATAAGTGAACAAGATCAGGCAGTTTTGATTTTTTATGATCAAATTTTTCAAACAGAAAAGTCAAAGAGCAGTACAATGAACAATTTTATAATCACCACCTAGATTTAATAGTTAACATGTTGTTATATTTGCTTCACCTATTTTTTCTGTACAGAAGTATTTTAAAGTAAATTACAGATATCATGACATTTAACTCCTAATCACTTTTGAATGTCGCTCTGGGAAATAAGGATGTTTTCTTCTTGTAGTAGGCAGCCCCCAAAATGGATCACGGTGACCCCTGCCTCCTGCTGTGCGGCCTCTTGTGTATTCCTCTCCCTGTGAGTGTAGGCTGGACCTAGTGATTTGCTTTTATTTTTACATTTTTATTTTTTTGAGACAGAGTATCGCTCTGTCGCCCAGGCTGGAGTGCAGTGGTGTGATCTTGGCTCAACTAGCTGGGACCACAGGCATGCGCCAGCCACCACGCCCGGCTAATTTTTGTATTTTTGGTAGAGACAGGGTTTCATCATGTTGGCCAGGCTGGTCTCGAACTCCTGACCTCAAGTGATCCGCCCGCCTCGGCCTCCCAAATGCTGGGATTACAGGTGTGAGCCACTGCACCTGGCCGTGATTTGCTTTTAAGAAGTAGAATATGGCAGAAGCATCGGGATGAACCAACATTCAATAACAAAATGAATGTGGCTTCTATCTTAGGCATCCTTTCTTTTTTCCTCTTGCCCTCTCCCTTGTTCGCTCTGACAGAAGTCAGCTCTGAGGTGAACTGATCTATGGAGAGGTCCATCTTTGGCCACGAACCAGTGAGGACCTGAGATGTACTAACAGCCATGTGAGTGAGTTTGGAAGGAGATCCTCCCCAAGTCAACCCTTGAGATAACTGCAAAGGGCTGGCATCTTCATTGCAGCCTGTGAGACATCTTGAGCCAGAGGCACCCAGCTAAGGCTATCTGGTTTCTTGACCCACAGAAACTGCAAGATAACCCATGTCTGTTGTTCTAAGCTGCAAAATTCGGGGGTAATTTATTATGCAGACAGCAATAACCAATACACCTACATAGCCCCAATCCTGTTAATCCCAGTAGGCACTTCTTTCAGCTGCTGCTGGGCTGTGCAGAGTAAAGCCAAGCTGTCAGAAGAGGTTGTCATAGCTTATCCTGCTATGGTAGGTGGCAAGTACCCGATCTCAGTTGCCTCAAGTTATTTATTTAGATAAAAAGTTTTACATCTTGTAGAAGTAGAATCTTACCTTTCAGTCTCTCCAGGGACTATTATTATTAGCCATTCTGATTTTAGCAGGAGTATTCTCATCTTGGCTGTGAAGAAACCAGGATCTGTTCCAAGATTACAGATCTTGGCACACAAGAGGTTTCTGTTTCTGGCTTCAGTGATCTTTGAGAAAGAAGTGTGCACTGGAGAAAGTTCTGTGGCCGTCCTGGTTTTTATTCACTTTCTTTTCTTCTTAAAATTTTTTGATTTTTAATTTTTGTGGGTACACAGTAGACATATATATTTATGAGGTACATGAGGTTTTTGGTACAAGCATGCAATGCCTGTAGCCATTCTTAACCATTGAATTGTCAGGACACAGAGACAAGCACATTCAGTTAGAGGAGTAACATGGTCTCCCACAGAGTAGAAGATAGAGATTCAGTCCTGCACTTGAAGAGAAGCATCACACAGAGTTTTGACATGATGTGCAGCATGCTGATGAATCTACGGTTTGAGAAGGTTTAGGATTTCCATGTTTAAATATAAGATCGAATGCAATTTGGTTTCCTCCTAAGGGATCTGTGTCTAGCGAGTTAATCTGAGCAAGGCTCACCTCTCTGGGCAGGTCCTAAACAGCGCTGGTGGTTAAAGATTTTTACCAGTTTTTGCTGACTATGTACTTGTTTGAAAGTGGTCAAGGATCCTGGATTCCAGCTAAGGTGAAGCCTAAAAATCCATAAAATGAGGAAAGGTCCTTCAGGAATGTGGAATCTGCCTGCAGAGTTGAGCTTTTCTGGCCCCGATGGCCAAACACAAAACCTCCCACTAGAATCTACTACTATTCAGCTTTCTCAAAAGATGGGTGAGTTCCTTATAAAAGGATTTGAACTTAAATTTGAACATGACATTGTGTTCTTTCTGATGTGGTGTTTCGTTAACCAGAATTTGGGGGCTACCAGATAGTCGTTATTGAATAAAGAGATAGAACAGCTTGTTCCCTTGATTGCCCAGCACAGGGCAGATGAAACAGAAATGAAATTGAGGGGAAAGCCTGTCCTGGAATGCAGTTTGAATTGAGTGATATATTTTCTTTATCCTCAGAAGATGTATTTGGGAAAGTGATACTGGGGAGAGAAACTCATATAATTTTTATAGCTCTGAGATCTCACCATTTCAGCTGAATTGTGCAGTCACTCAGAAGTAACAATATTGCAGCAGCTTCAAGAAGGTAGAGAACCAGGAAGGCTGATCATCAGTGAGTTGGTAAAACTGATATCTTTGTTGGAGATGTTAGCTGCAGATCTTTAAGGCTTCCGGAAGCTGTTTAGTGATGCTAAATTATAAGTGAGCCTGAGTAGGCATTTGCCTCATCCTGAGGAATACTTTCCTAATTTAGATGTGTAAAGTCTTTCCACACTGGTGCAAATCCTTCATCAAGTTTCCTAAAATTATAAAGTATGCCCATGGATTCTCTGAGTGTCCAGAGTTCAGAAGGTATTCAGACACATTAATAGAGGAGAAGTACAGAGGAGTATACCTAACCCGTTGCTTAGAGTCAGGGATTTATGCACTTTCTGCTTTCATCCATAAGGAATTGTAAGAGCTGGGACATCAGCAGAGACAGGGTGATGGTGGTATTGGTGGCCAGTGAGAAAGGTGTCAAGATAGTTCATATGAGCTGAAAAGAGATACATTTTTGTGTGTTCTTTCAGGAAATCTTTTTAAAAATTACAGGAGTATCTAGTTGCTTTCTAGAATGAAATCTGAAGAGAGATTAAATTAAGGAGCTTCTTCTGGTATTTTCTCTACCCACCTTTATTTTTTCCCAGAGTGTGAGCTAATTGGCGATCGTGAGCTAATCACAATCTATACAGTGATTTTAGAGTATGCTTGTATGAAAACAAGGGCTTTTTGAAGGAAGTGGCTTGTCTTATATATTATTTCTGACAAAGTGGGGTCTGATCAGTTGTATAAGAGAACAGGAAGTAGATTTTATTTTTCCTGTGGCTTTGCCCTCTGGGACACTCACTTGCAGAAAAAAAGTTTTAAGTGTGTGCTCTTTGATGCTTGGATGGTAAGATTACCGTGACCTCCTATTTCCTTGGGAAAAGCACTCAAAATCTTTGTTTCTTAATTTTTCTTCAATTTCCAGTTAATGAAAGGTGAGAGAGGGAGAATTAGAAGTATGAATAATGTCCACATTGATTTTACTATAATTGCCTGCTTATAAATCACATGAGTGCTCAGGTATAGGGAACCCTACGTAAAACACGCAATTATACTTTATCTCTTAGACTCATAGAGAAATGAGTCTTGGAAAATCTTTTGATTATTCTCTTTAGTTTCTCCCTTGAACTTATATTTTATAGCACAGCCAGCCTTGTCTCCTTTGTCACTTATAGAATTTGGAAATTTAGCTAAATTGTGGAAGTGGAGCTGACAGTGACCAGTGGGAAGTGGGAAAAGAATTAGGGAGGAAGGAGATGAGATTCAAAAGTTCATTTCTGTAGTGTTTCCAGTGGTCTGAAATAAACTTTCTGTCTACTATCTCATAATAATATATATGGAAACAGGTGATCAGTATTTCCTTAGAAGTATGTTAGTGTAGACTAGGAATGGGTGTTGTGGTAGAATAAATATGGCCATAATTTTTTTTGTGAATTCCAGAGGAAAGAACTGAGATGCATGGTGGAAGTTCTAAGGCTATTTTGTTTCAGTATAAGGAACCATCTAACCATAGAATAGTCTGCCCTGCCCAATAAATTATGAGAGAAGTTTCAGCAGGGTTGGGGTTGGGATGGTGAGTATCTGGTAGGAAAGTGTGAGAAGGGATTCCTATACTTGGAGAGAGGTTGGACTGGTTCTGTCCACATTACTTGTTTTGACTGTTGGAGATGAGTATAAAAGAATTTCTTATGTTAGAATAGCACCTCCTAGTTTGCAAAATGCTTTCACGTTATTATACTTTTTAATCACTATTATAGGTCTACATTCTGAGAAAGGACAGAGATCAAACATAATTAAGGCTATCATAACCTTAATTGATGTTTCCTATGTGATAGATGCCAGAGGGACAGAGAAGTAAAATAGAGGTTTACTTGCCCTCAAAGTGTTTAAAAATTATTAGGAGATAGGACCTACACTTAGGTAGGACTGCAAGATGGCTGTGTGATTTACCTAATGTGTGAGCTAGATCAGTGGTTCTCAAAGTGTGGTTCCTGGAGCAGCAGTATCGGCATTACTTGGGCTCTTGTTAGAAATTTGGTTCTTGGATCTCACTCTGTACCTACTGAATCAGAAACTCCTGGGATCAGGGACTTGAGTTAGTGTTTTTAAAAAGCCTTCAAGACCTGGTGTGGTGGTGTATGCCTGTAATCCCAGCACTTTGGAGGCCAGGTCAGGAGGATCACTTGAGCCCAGAAGTTCAAAACCAACCTAGGGAACATAATGAGATCTCATCTCTACTAAAAAAAAGGGTGGGGGGAAGCCTTCCAGGTGATTATACTACATGCTCAAGTTTAAGACCAATGATATACTCTAGTTTAGCCCAATACTCCTTAAGCTTCACTGTGCACAAGAATCACCTGGAACATTGCTATTCAAAGTCTGGTCCAAGAACTGCAGACTCTCCTGATGATTTTAATGCCTCTAAAGTTTGAGAAACCCTGACCCGAAAGCTTGTTAAACACAGGTTCTGTTGTCCCATTCCCAAGTATTCTGATTCAGTTGATGGGATCTGAGAATTTCTAACTAACACTCAGGTGCTTCTGGTGCTGCTAGACTACTCTCTGAGTAGCCTCACTCTAAGCAATACGTCCCTCTGGGATTTAGCAGAGGCGTGGACAATGAGAGGTTCCAGTAAACTGGGACAGTGCGGGAAGCCTTCGTGCAGTGGAGGAGGTAGGACTTGGTCTGAGTCCTAAGGGAAAAGTCAGCCTTAGATAGCCGGAGTTATTTGGAGCAGGGAGGATAGGATGAGCACCTACATGTTTGACTGAAGTAGACCATTCATAGGAGGTAGAGCTCAGCTTGTCCTGCCCAGGTCTGGAGAGTGTCGCACACTGTCAGCTCTCATGCATCCTCCCCAGGGAGGCAGCTCAGAGCCAGGCAGCAAGCAAACAGCCCAGGATTGTGAGCACTCCTCAGTTATGCTGCGTATGCCCCCCCGTTCCCCAATGGAACTTTCAGGTGCATGCGACTCTCTGCTTGTCCCCTCCTATTCTCTTGGTTCCTTTGCTCATCAAGTTCAGCTTGCTTCAGCTTTGCAACTTGCTAGTTCCCTCAATTTGGCCTAAGTCTTCAGGCCTGGATTCTAGACATTCTTCTCAGACTCAATATTGCTTCCATTCTCCCTGGACAACTGTGCGTCTTTGTCCTCTATTGTTCTCCCTGCCCTGCTCATCCAGCCATCCGCTCAGTTACTACTCAGTGGGGGTGAAGGACCTAGTCTACGTGCTCAGTCCTCTTCCACATACTCTTGTCTTTGCTGTGTCCCTTATCTCCTGGTCAACCCTCTGTGGCTGCCCATGATTGCCACAGAAGTGGAAGACAATGTGGGAAGAGCTGGTCAGGCTTGGTGGTCAGGATAAGCAGCCTTGGGTTAATCAAGGTCGCTACAGGCTTATAACCAACGATCCATGACATAGTCCAATCACAGTGAACTCAAGTCTGTGTAAGAGAGCTAATGTCCATCAGGACCCCTTAACATTCTTGTTATTCATGGTTTAGTACTTCCACTCAGTTTTTGGTCATCCTTGGGTGTCCCAATGATTCCTTCATCTACAATATGGCCTTTCTCACAGAGAGGAGCTGCCTAAACCACCAGGAGAGGTCATACGAAATTCTACAGATATCCAGGGCCAACTGTCATTCTCCAGCCGCACAGTAGAACCAGCCACTCCCCCTGCCACTCCCCCTGGGGGCTCTCCTTCTCCAGATCCACATGGCCCCTCCCTCTGGCTGCATAGTCACTGTCCTCGTATTTCATTCCTGTTCTCTGCTCTCTGATTGCCACTTGAAAACCAAGCCATGAGGTCTGTTGGGTCACTCTGGGCACCTGAAGTCACTTTGCTACTATCAGCATGTAGACTCACCCTCATCATTAGGAGGGCTCTGCACCCTTGGGGAGGTGTTCTGGGTGCTTAGCAGCTGGCCTCAGGTGGAGCATACTTCAAAAGGTCTGATGTACCCTCGTCCCTTCACACCCCATGGCTTTGATGTTTTCAATCTTCATTTTCCTTCACCCGTGGTTCACAGTTCACATTCTGAGCTTGGAGGCTGGCGGGGGAGTTACAGGTGCCCACATATCCCTCAGCTGCTTCTGTCCATCCTGTGGAAGTCACCGGATGGTTCACCTCCCAAAAATGAAGCTCACAGTGTCTCATCACCCAAGTCTCCTCCCTCAGTGCCCTTCACAAGTGTCCTGAGTGTTCTGCTTTTGTCAAAACACCCTGGTTGTGAGATCCGGGGCTACTTTGCGAACCCCAAGAGTGCTGCAGTCTGAAGCCTTTAACTTGGCCTCTTTGTCTCTAAGCCGAGTCAAATCTAATTCGATTTCCTTAAAAAAAATTTCTTTTGCCAAGCTCCCAAAGGCCAAAGCTAGAACAATTTGAGCAACAAAATAATGAGAGTATTGGATTATAGCCTATAGAATAAAATAGGTATCCATTAGTGCATACTTACATAAATAAATAATTGAATACATTAGGAAATGGGAAAGGACAGTAGAATTCTAATCAATACAAAGAATGAGAGAAATCGAAACTCACAATGAAGCAAACACCACAGTAATATTTGCTTCAGATAACATTCACCTATGGACACTAAAATTAGCAGGCCAAAGTTTGAGGAGAAACAGGATATTTATGAAGTGTCAAAGTGTCTCTGTCAAGATTATTAGTTACAAAGGAATAAATCCTAACTTTATAGTGAAAAATCTAGCATATGTCATCTTTACCACATGGTTAAGATTAATATCATAGTCATAAGATATAGGACATTACATGCTCCCTGATATGATGCCCTGCGAAGGTGTATTAGTCAGGATTCTTCAGAGAAACCGATCCATTAGGATTTATTATACGAAGTTGGCTCACACAATTATGGAAGCTGACAAGTTCCAAGATCTGCAGGATGAACTGGCAAGCTGGAGACCTCGGAGGGACCAGTGTCCCAGTTTGAAGGCAGTTAGGCAGAAGGAAATCTGTCTTCCTTACTCAGGTGAGGGGTCAGGCTTTTTGTTCTATTCAGGCCTTCAACTGATTGGATGAGGCCCACCCACCTTAGGGAGGACAGTCTGCTTTACTCAGTCCACTAATTCACATGCTAATCTCATCCAGAAATACCCCCACAGACACACTGTGCTATTTTTACAACATTTCTGTAAATCTAAAATTATTTTAAAACAAAAATTTAAAAAGGCTTTCTGCCATCAGGTACTATGAGGACTTTTGAATGATGGGATATTTTTGTATTATTGACATTCGTAACTGTCCTGTGTGTGTGTACACATATATAATTTTATATCTGCCACTCAGCAAAAAAAAAAAAAAAAAAAAAAAAAAAAACAGATAGTAAATTCCACCTATATTTTTGCAGGCGCCTTTGAAAACACCTGATTTCTGTTCTCTTTTCCCTTTTGCATTCTGTATTCCTTCCTGATGAAAGCATCCTTTTGTAAACTTTCACAGCTCAACCCTCCTGCTGTTCCATGCAGTCTTTATCTCTGAGATGAAGATCATTGTGGCACATTGTGGAGACTGAGAGCTTCGGCCAGAAGTCGGGAGATGTGGTAGCATTCTCAGCCTTGTTCTTTACTCACTAATTCAGTGTTCTTCTATTTTAACATTTTGAAGCCAGATGGTGAATTTTGGCCAAACATTATATGCACTATTTGATGTGTGGGTTCAAATGATTTTTTTAAATGATTTTTTCTTTTTATCAAAGTCCTGTGTGTTCTATTTTTAGGTTTTCCAAATTTTTATTCATATTTGTGTTTTACATTTTGCCTTTAAAGTCTTTGGATTCTACAACAGACTTCAAAATTGATGGACTTTACTCTGGTGTTTCCCTTAGAGTCCTTTTGAGTAATTCAAGGACAGCAACATTTTCTTTCTTCCGTTTTTTTTTTTTGATCACGAAGTCATTGTTGCTCTTAAAACACACACACACACACACACACACACAACAAAAATCCTGTTTTCTTCTCTCTGAGGCTGTGTGTAGCCCTTCTCACAATGGTCCTGAAACCCTCTAATGGCTTCCAGTATGTGGGTAGTCCTGTATTTGGACTTTGAATGGGTTGAGCCTGGTACAATCCCATAGGGAGGACTGTTGGGCCACCTGGCCGACATGCCCTCCTGCCCTAGCAGGATGGCAGGAGAGCTTCTGTACAGTTTCCCTCTGCCTCCCTGCATTCACTTAATGCCAGCAGGGGTGCCGCGGAGGCATGACGCCAGCGGGATGCAACCCCAGGAGTAACACCTTAGGAATTACTTCTTATGGTATCTGATTTTTCGTTATTATTTCTGTCCAGGTAGTACTTTCTCTGGATTTCCCCCCAGTATTTGGCTAATGGTATAAGACTCAAATGATGGAGAATTTGGTTGACAATGGGAAATAACTAAGGGCTCTAATGTGAATGACTTGATTGTCCTCACCAGAAAAGGCAATTTGGTTAGGTTCAGCATATTGCCCTACTATAGGGTATTCCTTGGTCCTTATGGCATATATAGGAGAAATGATTTTTAAAAATCACTTCCTGCTTCATTTGTGCTATAACAGTTGTTAACTTGTGTTCCCACCTCCAACCATTTCCTCTTCCTGTCTTTCCTGTGCATTGTCATCAGATACTCAGTTTCCTCAGCTTGTCACTCAAGAGTGGTGAAAGGGGTAGATATTCCTAGAGTACAGCCTGTAGAACCAGGCCAGGCATGTAGTAAATGTGGTATAAGGGTTTGCTAAATAAAAGCAAGAATTGACCCTTACTTTCAAAGAGCTAACAATTTTGCTGGAAAGATAAAATGCACACACACACACACACAAACACACATAGACACACACAGACACACACACACACATGCGCGCGCACACACACACACACACTGTGTATAGAGCATTGTGGGAAAAATGTCACTCAAGAAGCCTGAGAGAGAAGAGGTAGGATATATCTGCTGTGTGCTCTGCTCAAGTCACCTCAGTTATTCTTCTCATTTTATAGTTGAGAAGGTTAATAGGCATTAAATGCCTTAAAATCCTATAAGGCTATATGTGCAAAAGGGAGATGTAAATACAGGACTGTATGAACTGAAAGCTCCTGTTGCCACCAGAAAGCTTTGAAAGCAGGCTGGAGCTGGACCTTGAAGGATGGATAGAATTGATTCGAGAGAAGTGGTGAGCACATATAAGTTGTGGGGGCAGAGAAAGGGTGGGCACAGCAAGAGCAAAGGTGTAGCAGTTGGAGGCATAAAGTGTGCTGGGGAATGGGCGTGGCCTCCGGGTTTGCTAGGATAAGGGAGGAATGAAGGATAAAGCTGGAACCTGTGTTGGAGGCAATGTATAATGCACTTTAAGTTCTAAGTTGAGTTTGGAGTTCATTTCATAACTCATTTCAAAAGCCATGGAAGGTGTTTGAAGGGAGTGACATGATTAAAAGAGTGTCTTAGGGCCGGCTGCAGTGGCTCACTCCTGTAATCCCAGCACTTTGGGAGGCTGAGGTGGGCAGATCACTTGAGGTCAGGAATTCAAGGTCAGCCTGGCCAACATGGCGAAACTCTGTCTCTACTAAAAATACAAAAATTAGCCGGGCATGGTGGCAGCTGCCTGTGATCTCAGCTACTTGGGAGACTGAGGCAGGAGACTCACTTGAACCTGGGAGGCGGAGCTTGCAGTGAGCCAAGATCGTGCCACTGCACTCCAACCTGGGCAACAGAGCCAGACTCTGTCTCAAAAAAAAAAAAAAAAAAAAAAGATCTTAGGAAGTTGATAGTGTCAGGTGGGATGTGGAAAGGACTGGAGAAAGGGAGGGGCTATCATGAATGCTAATGTACATTATGTCATTTCATCCTCACAATAGCCCAAAGAAATAGACACTCTTAGTTTCATCCCCATTTCCAGATGGGAAAACTGAGGCTGTAGAGGTTATGTGATGACCAGATTCCCACATTGAATAACAGTGATGCCAGGATGTGAACTAGGCAGATCCATCTCCCCCAGTGCTCCATCCATATGCAGCAGTGTCTAACAGTAGCCTGGGAGATGACTTGGGTCAGTTTTAATAGGTTGAGTGTGATAGTCCGGTGACAAGGCCTGGATGAAGTCAGTAGTGTGAAACGGAGAGATGGGAGCAGTAGTGTGAAACATCCTTTCATGAGAGCCTGATGCCAGGGCTGAGCCTGTGACCTCATAGCTTCTCTTAATGTTTTCCATGGAAGCTGGTCCTCAGAGGTGAGAACCTTGCCAGGACCATGTAGTGTCATGGGAAATCTCACCTCCAAACCTCTTAAGGAGCTTAGGCTTCTTGTTTTTCCTGGGGAAATGTATTTAAATTAATAATATAAGTGCTGATGTTGGCTGTGCTTGCTTTGGGTTACTTTTGAGACGATTTAAGCAAACTTCCAGGTGTTCTTAAGCATCACAGACTTTACTTAACTAGAGTTTGAGATGGGTTCCCCAGAGGTCTAGTGGTGATCAGTTCTCCCTTTTTTCCATGAATGCCCTCCCTCATCTGCTTATTTTGATATGTTCCTTGTGTTTCTATCCTATGGGTTGATGTATCACATGATTGCTTAATTCATTTTACCTTTGTTCTATTTTTTTTTTTAAGCAAACGGGTGTGCATGCATTTCGACTCTGCAAAGTTTTTTGGTATTCAGTATAAGAATGTGTAATAGAGTGTGCTGCATGCCATTGTGATGATGTGAGGTAGTGCGGGCCAGCCCAGTGACTTCTCTGCTTTATTTACTGCAGGTGATAAGAAGTACATCATGGGTCCCAAGCTTTCCACTCTTGATGCCACTGTCTTTGGACACTTGGCACAGGCAATGTGGACCTTACCAGGGACAAGACCTGAACGGCTGATCAAAGGCAAGCCCTACACACCTCTTCAGGTTTTGGGGCTTACTGGGGCTGGGTGGACAGTGGGGTAGCACAGTGGAGAATTCTAGACCAATGCTTTGGTCTTGGGTGTGCTTTATGGAGACACCAGGCTGTGGTGTACAGGGCTAGGGTTGGTTCTCTGTACTCAGGATACTTTGAGGTGGAAGAGAGTCTGGGCTTCTCACCTGTTGTCTTGCCCAGACTATGTTCTTAGTAGTGCTGACACAGATCTTGCCATGTTTTTATGCTAGCGCTTTTCTTCCATCTGCTTACATAGTGGGACTTAAGATTTGTTCCTGAAATAGGGCTTGAATTCCACCTAGTGCCCTTGGTTTGCTGGTCTTCCTTAATTTCCTTTGGGCAATGGGGGCTCCCCACTTTCTGGTATATCCAGTGCTACAGCAACCACGGTGGCGTGATGCTGATGAACTCACTGGCTGTTTCAGATCTTCTGAGTCTAAACTGTTCTTAGATGTTGCACATGTAACTATAAGTACATAGGATTCTGTGCCATTTGCATTGAAGCCATTCTCTCCTCCTGTTCTAAAAGAGTGGCTGTAGATCATACACTAAGAGTAGCAGAGCGGCCGGACGCAGTGGCTCATGCCTGTAGTCCCAGCACTTTGGGAGGCCAAAGCGGGCAGATCACAAGGTCAGGAGTTCGAGACCAGCCTGGCCAACGTGACAAAACCCCATCTCTACTAAAAATACAAAAATTTAGCTGGTCATGGTGGCATGCACCGGTAATCCCGGCTACTCGGGAGGCTGAGGCAGGAGAATCGCTTGAACACAGGAGGCAGAGGTTACAGTGAGCCAAGATCATGACACTGCACTCCAGCCTGGGTGACAGAGTAAGACTCTGTCTTACATTAAAAAATAAAACTAGTAGAGCTAAAAAGTTCAAGACTGTGGGAAAATGAAAATGTCAACAAATACTGTGTAAGTCTAGTGCTTTCCAAAGTATTATTATTATTATTATTATTATTTTTGAGACAGAGTCATGCTGTGTCACCCAGGCTGGAGTGCAGTGGTGCAATCTTGGCTCACTGCAACCTCGGCCTCCTGAGTTCAAGAGATTCTCCTGCCTCAGCCTCCTGAGTAGCTGCAATTACAGGCATGAACCACCATGCCCAGCTAATTTTTGTATTTTTAATAGAGATGAGGTTTTGCCATATCAGTCAGGCTGGTCTTGAATGCCTGACCTCAAGTGATCTGCCCACCTTGGCTTCCCAAAGAACTAGGATTACAGGCATGAGCCACCACGCCTGGTCGCCCAAAGTATTATTAATTTTGACCAAAGAAATACAATCTTAGTACTTTTTTTGTGTGATGTGTACCTTGGATGTGAGGCCTATCAGAATTACAAGAGACATGACAGGGGAAGCTAAGGAGCAAGGATAGGTAGAACCCGTGCTAGAGGATGAACATATGTGTGGGTGGGTGTGGGGTTGTAGCCAAAAGTAAAATTCATGGTGGAAATGGCATACAAAAAGACAGTTCACCTTGGATTTGATGTGCAAGGGACCAGATCTTGGTGTGTGTGTGTGTGTGTGTGTGTGTGTGTGTGTGTGTGTGGTGGGGTAGGGTGGTGGGATATACAGATGGTTCCTGACTTACCATTGTTTGACTTATGATTGTTCAACTTTAAGGTTGTGAAAAACAATACTTGTTCGGTAGAAACCATACTTTGAATTTTTATCTCTTCCTGGGCTGTCCATATGTGTGGTGAAATACTGTCTTCTGATGCCGAGTGGTGGCATTGAGCCACACTTCCCAGTCAGCCATATAATCATGAGGGTAAACAACTGATACTGTACAGTGTGCTGTGTTTCCAGATGATTTTGCCTTACTGTAGGTTAATGTAAGTGTTCTGAGCACGTTTAAGGCAAGCTAAACTAATGTATGTATGATGTTTGGCAGGTTAGGAGTGTTAAATGCATTTTGGACTTTATATATATATGTGTATATATACACACACACCCACATATATACATATGTACATATACATATACATATATATATTTTAATGGGGTCTTGCTCTGTTGCCTAGGCTAGAGTGAAGTGGCATGATTATAGCTTACTGTAATCTCAAACTCCTGGGTTCAAGTAATCCTCCTGTCTCAGTCTACTGAGTAGTTGGGACTTCATGAGTGAGACACCATGTCCAGCTAATTAAGAAAACTTTTTTTTAAAATAAATGAGGTCTTCCTGTGTTGCCCAGGCTGGTCTTGACATCCTGGCCTCAAGTGATCCTCCTATCTCAGCCTCCCAAGTAGCTGAGATTACAGGTATGAACCACCATGCCCAGCTGACTTATGATATTTTTAGCTTTCAATGGGTTTATAGGGATGTATCCCCATGTAAGTCGAGGAGCATCTGTATGTGGCAGCCAGGGCTTCTGGGAGAGGCTTCCCCTGCATAGTTGCATGGGAACTGTTTGAGGCAGTACCTAAGCAAGTACCTGGGGGCCAGGGATGTGGGGATCAAAGTTCAATAATTAGGTTTGGGGAAGAGGATTGACAAGAGTTAATCAAAATGCTTATGTCCAACTGGGCAGGCTGGGTATGTAGATGAGAGACCAGTAGAATAGCACATAGAATGCTCTTAATAAATGTCGGATGGATAGCTGGATGGGTGAATGGATAGATGGATAAATAGATGGACAGATGGATGGGTGAATGGATGGATGGATAGATGGATGGATGGAACCAAGCAAGGCAGAATCATACAAGAAACTGAGGCAGGCAAGCAGTCATGTGTGGGTGTCATGTAGATGGGTGGGGAGGTGGAGACTGCAGCTCTGTGTGAGTGTGTGTGTTTGTGTGTGTGTGTGTGTGTGTGTATGTGTGTGTCGATTCATGTGCATGCCCAGGAGGTTAGACCAGGCTGACGCCAGCAGCACTCACTCTCCAGATCCTCTTATTGATGGGGACAGAGCCCCAGATACATTATCAGACTTCATTGGAATGGGTTAGGTATTGATCTAAGGTCTTCTGGAAGTTCAGCTGAGTGGGACTAGGGATAGTATGGACTGTCATTTAATTTCCTAAATGGTCATTATGAGGATATTCCTTGTTTTGCAATACACTGGAACTTCTCTAAACTAAATATGTTATCCCATTGGTGAGGTTTGTGGCATTTAAAATACCAGTTTCCCTTTAATTTAATCATTTTTCCGTAGTGGTCTAAAAGATGTTGATTCCTTTTAGTTCATTTAGGGCTGTGTTTTATATCCATTCTTTGTTCCTGTTATTTCCTACTCTGTTCCCTCCATTCTCCTACCATACCACCCTTACACACCCACATGTACACACCCACCCACATCTACTCACATGCTCTATACACACCCCCCACACACTCACTTGTACAGTTATACCTACACTTCTACCCGAACACATCCCTACATACACACGTGTGCACATACACATACAAATGTGCACACACACACTGTTGTGGTCATCTGTTACTTCGTCTGAAGTATTTAGAGACCCCATTATCAGTAGAACTCACAGACTATAGAATTTTTTCTTTCAGAAATGATGCATTTTTTGTTATGATTTGGCCCTTTTCTCTGTTACTTCCTGAAAGGACTTGAGGCATTTAGTGTTCTTTTGAAAGAAATGATCAGCCTTTTGGAGGATTGATTTTGGGCCTCGTGCACATCTGGGGAGTCTGACACCATTGTCTGCAGGGGGCTTTTGGCACATAGTTGCATGTACTTTGATTCTTAAAGTAGCTTCCAACTTTCCCTGGGTACTGGTGTAGCATGAATTATTAAAGTCCACAGGGATCTCTAAATCCCATTTTAGGCATTAGTTCCATACCCTTTCTAAATCTTTGGAGGGGAGCTGATAACGTGCAGCCAAACTACTACTGCCGTAATTTGCTCTCAACCTCTTTGCCTGCCTTTGCTGTCTCTGTGGTAGAGACTTTCTCAAGAGGTAACGTGAGAAGGATTAAGTAGAAACAACAAGTAGCCTGGAGATTTTAGAACTGGGTGAAACCTAGGCATGTGAATGGCTCGGATTCAGGCAGTTTTTTGCTTTAGCTTTGGAACGGCAGAAGCACCACTGGCCTTGCCTCATTGTGAGTGTGTTTGGATGAATATTAGTTTTTTGGTCCAATGTATTATTTACAAAGCCACACAAGCTACTTCTGGAACCATGTAGAATAGTATGAAAGTTTCCTTCATTTAGATGAGCAGGAGGACAGGCTTTGAATATACATATGTATGCATTTATCTATCTAGATAGACATATAAATATGAGTAATAATTTGCTTACTGAAGAAAATTTAGAAAAGATAGAAAAGTTTTAAAAGAATAAAAAATAACTTGTGACACCATGTTTCACAGAGAATGATTGCTGATATTGTGGTATGTATCTAATCTTTTATCAAATAGAAGTATGTATATATATATTTTAAGCTGGGACCATAATGTTGATACAATTATAACCTAAAGTTTTAAAATTAACTATATTTTGGCCATTTCCCTTGTCATGAAATATTCTTCAAAATGGTATTTTTAATAGTTGCAGAATATCCTATCCTATGGCTACATGGTAATTTATGTGATTAATCTATTTCTGGACTTGTGGGTTGTTTTAAATAACTTTTACTAATATTCTATGGTGAATATTGTTATAAATATATACTCTTGTTCATCTCTGGTTATTTCCTTAGGCTAAATTTCTTGTTCGGTAATTACTCTCTCAAAGGGCATAAGCTCTTTCTTGGTCTACATGGCTAAATTGCTTTCTAGAAAGATTATACCAATTTATATTCTCATGAGCAAAGTCCGAAAGTACTTCCAATTTTTGTTCCTTGATTGGGGTTGAATATAATTTATTTTGAAATTTTTACCATTTTATACTAAAAAAATCTCAGCTTTATTATTAGCAACATTCTTAATGTGGAATCAGATTTGATATTTTAATCAGGGTTCTTATTAGAGAATTGCGTGTGGATTGGGGCGCTCCTTAGAACCAATGTGGAAAGCTTAAGAAAGCTGAGAAAAGTGAAATTGAAGCCATAATGGGTCAAGAACTCTGCAGTGTGTCTGCCTGTCCTCCAGAGTCCTATCAAAACCACAGACCTTAATGCGATTTTCTGAATTAGGAGGAGCCCAGCCTTTTGTGCTCTAGGAAAAACCTCATTCAGCAACTTTCACCAGCAATTATTTATTGTACTTGAATGTCTTTTTTACTTAATACTTGATAGATTAAAAAGTGGAAAAAATGCTGCATCTCCTTGACCAGCATGTAAATATCTCCTCACTCCTGCACTCTTACTATCCTCCATCTGGAGGGAAGTGTTCAGGAAGAGGTTTCTGTGAGGAGATTTGGGTTTCAGGAAAGGGCTGGATCAAATTACCTTGGCCTGTTTTTGTATTTGGAGATCTGTGAATTAATATTTTTTAGCTTCAAGGAGACAAGGGAAGGGGGGTGTTTTCATTACAGTATTCAAGTATTTTAGGAATTTTTCTGAAGAGGATATATGCTCAGTGTCCTCTATGCCTGCATGACAGATGCTAAAAGGAGCAACCAAGGGTGTAGTCAGTGCCTAGCGTGGATCTGGAACAGGGAAGTGCTGAGTAAATACCTGTAGAGCAAATGAGTGTGTTTGGATGTTGGCCTGGGTTTTCCAAGTTATTTGCTGGTTTGTGACCGAGGGCTGGCAGGTGCTGCTGTGAGACATTGGCAGGCTTCTCTCTCACCCGCATTCCTGCCTTGCATGATTGGCAGCTGGGAGAACCTTAGTTCTGGATTCTGGATTTGGTTGACAATGTTTGCAGCATCAAATTGTACAGAATGTTTTGATTATTAGAGAAATTAGAGGAATACAGGAATATAAAATGTGTCACTTTATTCAAAGAGCAGGGAGGGTGTTTCCATTTGAGAAACTTTAAGAGAAAGTCTTTATTCTATCTGGGATTATCTTCTGGGTAGAGGGGCATTCGGCTTTCTGATAAATATCCTCTCAAGTTGTCTGAGAATATCACTTTGTTTCTTACCGATTGATTTTATTGGATTTTTAAATATGAAAAGTAATACGTGATGGTTACAGTAAGTTGAATTACAAAGGTATAGTTTAAAAAATTTATGGCCTTCTCCTCATCCATGTCCAATATTATTTCCACAGAATAACCAATATTAAGGATTTAATGTAAATCCTTTTGTGCCTTTTTTCAGGTACATATTTGCATATGCATATATGTGTTTCAGTTTGTTTATTTTCACTGTTTTTAAACTAAATGGAATTATATATACACATTATCTATAACTTGTTTTTTTCACTTAACAGAATATCATATCATTTTAACAGCTTCACAGTAGTCTATAGCATAGATGCACCTTAATTTATTTAATCAAAACCTATTGATGGAGATTCAGGCTGTTTTCATCTTTTACTTTTCTTCTTTTTTTTTGCTTAAAAAAGCTTCATTTGATATCCATGTACATATATCTTTACATACCACTGCTTTCATTATAGTTGAATAGAGTACTAAAAGTGAAATCCTGGGCCAAGAGATATGCACATTTAAATTTTTGATAGATAACATCAGATTACTTTCCAAAAAAGGTTATAGCAATGTATGCCTCTGCCAGCCATGTAGTACAATGCCTGACCCTCCACATTCTCATCAGCACTGGATGTTATCAGACTTTTTTTTTTTTTTTTTCTTGGTATTAGTCCTTTATTGGAGGCATAGTTTGCAAATATTTCCTCCCATCCTGTAAGGTGTTTGTTTACTCTGTTGATAGTTTCTTTTGCTATGCAGAGGCTCTTTAGTTGTCTAATTAGGTCCCATTTGTCTATTTTTGGTTTTGTTGCAATTGCTTTTGGGGACTTAGTCATAAATTGTTTCCCAAGGTCAATGTTTAGAATGATGTTTCCTAGGTTTTCTCCTAGTATTCGTATAGTTTGAAGTCTTACATTTAAATATTAAATCCATTTTGAGTTAATTTTTATATATGGTGAAAAGGAGGGGTACAGTTTTACTTTTCTGCCTATGGCTAGCCAGATATCCCAGCATAATTTAGTAAATAGATAGTCCTTTCCCCATTGCTTATTTTTGTCAACTTTGTTAAAGACCAGATGGCTGTAGATGTGCAGCTTAATTTTTATGTTCCCTATTCTGTTCCACTGATCTATGTGTCTATTTTTGTACCAGTATCAAACTGTTTTGGTTACCGCAACCTGGTAGTATAGCTTGATGTTGGATAATGTGATGAACAGAAATGCAAAATTCTCAAGAAAATACTAGCAAACTGAATTCAATAGCAAACTAAAGGTATCACACATAATGATCAAATAGGATGCAATAATTGTTTGACATGCAAATCAATAAACGTGATACATCCCATCAACAGGATGAAGGGTAAAAATCACAAATGTTTAACAAACTTTTACCTCCTTTCATAATTAAAAACAACTCAACAAATTAGGTATATAAAGAATGTACCCAAACATAAAATGGCCATATATGACAAGACTGCAGATAACATCATATGTAATGGATAAAAGCTGAAAGCATTTTCTCTAAGATCAGAACAAGACAAGAATGCCCATTATTGCCACTGCTCTTCAACATATACATCAAAAACTGTTATTAGTGAGGCCGGGCATGGTGGCTCAAGCCTGTAATCCCAGCACTTTGGGAGGCCGAGACAGGCGGATCACGAGGTCAGGAGATTGAGACCATCCTGGCCAACATGGTGAAACCCCGTCTCTACTAAAAAATATAAAAAACTAGCCAGGAGAGGTGGCGGGCGCCTGCAGTCCCAGCCACTCGGGAGGCTGAGGCAGGAGAATGGTATAAACCCGGGAGGCAGAGCTTGCAGTGAGCTGAGATCCGGCCACTGCCCTCCAGCCTGGGCGACAGAGCGAGACTCCATCTCAAAAACAAAAACAAACAAACAAAAAAAACCTGTTATTAGTAATAAGTGAATTCAGAAAAGTTGCCATATAAAAAAGCAACATGCAAAAGTCAGTTGTGTCTCTACACACTAACAATGAACTATCCAAAAAGGAAATTAAGAAAGCAATTGCATGTATAATGGCATCAAAAATTATAAAATACATAGGTATAAATTTGACCAAGGAGGTGAAAGATCTGTGCAATAAAATCTATAAAATATTGATGAATGAAATTAAAGAAGACACAAGTCAATGGTAACCATCTTCAGTTCCTGGATTGGAAGCATTGATATTGTTAACATGATCAGACTTTTTTTTACCAGTTCAGTGGATGAAACTGTTACCGATTGTTGAGTACATTTTGAAGAAATGCAGTTTTTCTATTATTTTGCAAAGTTTATGTCTTCTGTATAAGCTTTTTTTTTTGAGATAGAGTCTCACTCTATCTCCCAGGCTGGAGTGCAGTGGCAAGATCTCGGCTCACTGCAGTCTCCGCCTCCCTGGTTCAAGTGATTCTCCTGCCTCAGCCTCCTGAGTAGCTGGGACTACAGGCACCTGCCACCACGACCAGCTAATTTTTGTATTTTTCAGTAGAGATGGGGTTTCGCCATGTTGGTCAGTCTGGTCTCGAACTCCTGGCCTCAGGTGATCCGCCTACTTTGGCCTTCCAGAGTGAGGAGATTACAGGCATGAGCCACTGCGCCCGGCCTGTATAGGCATTTATATTAACACAGGCTTATCTCTGTCACACACACACACACAGACCACTCCACACAACCTATTTCTGCTGCCAACTTTTTCTGTTCTTTTGTCCAGTAACATGTTAAGTGGCTCAGCTGATGGAGAATCTAGCCACAGAAAGGGATAGGCAAAGCCAGAAAAAGATAAAACCGAACTATAGATGTCCACTCTCTGTTTCACTCTTTATCAGGGGCAGGAATTGAGGAGTGTGTGGGCTCCCAGCTCTTGGCTCATCAAAGCAAACCCTTTCTCAACTACATGTGGGAATGATCACTTCTTTTATGGTAACTCATTGCCATTAAGGGGTGGCACCTGTCTCCTCACAAGTCTTGAGACCTCAAGAATAATTACAGAAAAATATTCCATGACAGGTAGTGCAATACTATTAATTCCCAGGCCATGCTGTCAGCTCATCAGTAGAGAGCTGAGTGGAGGTGAAGGGCATGAGGACTAAGGAGGTTAATATGAATTCAAAAGGTGAGTGAAGCACTTCACATGCCTGGCACACAAGCAGGACTATATAACTCTTTGCTATTATGATTATTAATTGTTATTATTGCATACTGAAGTGGTATTGATGTCACATGGTCACAGAACAGGCAACTCTTCCGGAGAAAGGTGAAGAAACAAGCCTGTAGAAAGAAAAGCCATGAATGAAGTGGTATTCATAGTGGATCTTGTGAATAGATTCTGATTTTCTGTAGGAAAAGCTAGTAAGGAATGGATTTGATTGAGTCAAACAGGGCTGGCCCCGGGTCCTACTGTGAAGTGACTGTATTTCATCTTTGATGTCTCTTTACCTCCCCAATTAGATATTTTATTTCCTCTTGCTGCTGCCTTCACATCTTTATTAAATTCTTGGTTCCCTGGCATTGGCAGCAATACCTGGTGAGGCGTTTCATGACCGTCCCCATGAGGGAGAAAGTAAGTGAAGGTTTTCCAGGCTGCATCTCCTCAAAAGGAGCAATGCTGTTGACTTCTGAGTTTCTGGCTCCTGAGCATGTGCACAAATATCTTTTAGAAGAGAATAGATTTTTACATAGTGGGGGTTGAGCTGTTATGATTTGAGAAGACTGGAAATGGTGACCTGGAACCAGTACGTATCCATGGGATCCATTAAGCAGGGGGATTTGTTTTGTTATGTGTTGCAGGGGGTGTATGCAAAACAGCAATCAAGTTTTGAAAAATTTTAACAACATGGGAAAATGTTTACAATAATGTTACAGGAGATAATATGTAATAATAATGGCAATAGGTAAATAGAAAAAATACTGAAAGAACTTACACCAAGATTTTTTTTTTTTTTTTTTTTTTGAGACGGAGTCTCGCTCTGTCGCCCAGGCTGAAGTGCAGTGGCCGGATCTCAGCTCACTGCAAGCTCTGCCTCCCGGGTTCACGCCATTCTCCTGCCTCAGCCTCCTGAGTAGCTGGGACTACAGGCGCCCGCCACCTCACCTGGCTAGTTTTTTGTATTTTTTAGTAGAGACGGGGTTTCACCGTTTTAGCCAGGATGGTCTTGATCTCCTGACCTCGTGATCCGCCTGTCTCGGCCTCCCAAAGTGCTGGGATTACAGGCTTGAGCCACCGCGCCCGGCCACACCAAAATGTTAATTGTGATTATCTTGGCTCGATGAAATCATGGGTACTTTTTGTTTTCTTGTTTATGTATTTGTATAGTTTCTGTATACAGACTAATTCTAATTTTCCAAAATGAGAATATGTTATTTTCCTTAACAGAAAAGTTAGTGACAAACTGTCATTAACAGAACCATTAATATGGAAACAACCTAAACAGCCTGTGATGGGGATTCATAAAGATGAACTGAAGCTACGGTACAGCCATATAACAGTGTGCAGTTACCACTGTGGTCAGAGTGTGAAATTCAAAGATTTTTATTGTACATTGTTAAGTGGAAAAAAGTAGGATAAGAAAAAGAATAGATAGTAAATCCTATATAGCACATGTAAATATATGTAAATGTATATGTAAGTATGTACATTTCTGGAAGAACATAAATGAAAATGTTATTATGGGGAATGGGATTATTGGTAATGCTTTTATTTTTTGCTTATCTGTTTTTTCTAATTTTCTGCACTAAAACATGGATTATTTACACTATAAATGAATGTTTGTATAACTTAAATCCAAAGATACTCTTAGAGTAATAATGTCCTATATGCGACAGTAGCAAATCATATATTTATAAGCAATGTTGCCATCTGCTGGATCAAAGGGAGAAACTCACCCACTTTCTTTGTTTTTCATTTGGAATTAGGAAATGAAGGCCAGGTAGAGTGTCACGTTTCAGACAAATGCCTAGACAGTAATAGTGACTTAACACAAGAGTTCCTTTGATTCACGTAAAAAATAATTAGTCTAGTGACTGAGTGGGACCCGGATCCTGAGTACCGCTGTTCAATTTCATGTAAAAATTTAAAAATATCTTATACTAAGTGTGTTTGCAGGCACACTTATCCATAAAGACAATTCTGAGTTATCCATTTTATGGATTTTTTTGGGGGAAAAGTGTATGTCCTAACATAATTTTTTTCAGCTACTTGGCATGGTACTCAGCCCATAGCAGCATTGTAAAACTTTGTTGAGTAAACGATTACTTCTGGCTGACTTAATGCAACCAACAGTTGATGTATTTTCATGGAATATAAATTAATTTATATATGAACCAATCAAAGCATTAGTTCTCTTGATATGTAAACAGAAAATAATAAAATGCTTCCTAAAGCCAAGTGATGGTAGTTTATCTGCCGTTTTGGATAAACTACTCTGCCACTGAGATCATCATCAGACTCACTTCTTCATTTCATTCTGCTCACTCACTGAATTTAACTTTTCTCACTCGCCGTTTTTTATTATGTGCATAAAAACCTAAATATTTTCACAGTATCTCTATGGAAAAATACTGTTAATGTTTACCTTCCCCATTATTCCAGTTTCCCAGAAAGCCTAGTGGCTGAATGTCATAGTTTGGGCCACTGTTGCAAAATGCCGTAAACTTGGTTTCTGGTAAACAACAGGAATGCATTTCTCACAGTTGTGGAGTCTGGGAAAGTCTGGGAAATGCAGGATCATGACTCTGGCCCATTCAGGATCTGGCGAGGGCCTGCCTGAGTGAGGGCCCGCTTCCTGCTTCCTGGACACAGTGCTGTCTTGCTGTGTCCTCACATGGTAAAAGGGGGAAGGAAGCTCTCTCAGGCCTCTGTTATGAGGGCGCTAGTCCCACAAATGAGGGCTTGGCCCTCATGAACTAACCACCTCTTAAAGGCCGCACCTCCTAAGACCATCACATTGGAGTTAGGATTTCAACATTGGAGTTTTGGGGGAACACAGACCATAGACGTGGTAGACTGCTGCCTTTGAGAACTAATCCTTGCTTTCCTGACCACACTGCAGGTGAGCTGATCAACCTTGCCATGTACTGTGAGAGGATAAGGAGGAAATTTTGGCCAGAGTGGCACCACGATGATGACAATACCATCTATGAGTCCGAGGAGAGCAGCGAAGGCAGCAAAACCCATACCCCGCTGCTGGATTTTAGCTTTTACTCAAGGACAGAGACCTTTGAAGATGAGGGAGCAGAAAACAGTTTTTCCAGAACCCCAGACACGGATTTTACCGGACACTCACTCTTTGATTCGGATGTGGACATGGATGACTATACAGACCACGAACAATGCAAGTGACGTCCAGCCTCGCTGACCCTCTTCCTTGGTACCTGCCACTCCCTGGGTCGGTCCATTTTCCCAGGTAGCAATCCATCCGAGCTGGGAGGAGATCTTCGTGCTTGGCACAGTTTTCACATGCTAACTGGACTATAGCAGCCTTATTTCTTTTTTGTACAAACAAAACACAGAACCATTCAGATGACTCCATTGAAAACAAACAGGCAAAAAATAATAATGTCAGCATGGTTCCTGAAATCTATTTTTGTTTTCATTAGAAAACTATTAATAATATTGTGTGGTAGAGCAGTTGTAAGAGCGGGTTGTCAGCTGATAGTGTTTATGATGATCCTCTTCAACCTTGAGGTCTTAGTTGTGAGATGGATTCTTGAACCTCCTTCATCCACCAGGATTTGAAGTAATGAGAGATATCATCAGAGAAAATGTAGGAGATAAATGTTTTATGGTGGCTGCTTGTACTTTATGTGTGTATATTGTATGTTGAGACATAAGTCAAATAAAATCCACAGATATTCAACGAACACCTACTATGTGCAAAGCACTGTGCTAGGTGCTAATCAGTATATGTTTTATTCTAAGCCCTGCCAGTGACTAGCTGTGTGATTTTGAGCAAATCTCTTATTAACTATTGTGTGCCTCATTTTTCCCACCTGTAAAGTGGGGATGACAATACTCTCCACCTACCTACCTCACAGGGGTGTTGTGGGGATTCATGTGGTAACATTCGTACGGCGGTTTAAGCCTCTTGGAAGTGGTGCGACATAAACACAGCATTTTATTCTTTATTGCACTTCATGCATGTGAAGATTTGAGGGCAAAGGAATTCCACATCCAGGCAACCACCACCACAGTCACTTGCAAAAGCTGAGCAGATGAAATACACACAAAGGTACACTTAGGACTTTGTCATCATACCTTTCTGTGATCTTAGCTGAATCAAAATCTTTTGTTGAAAGAACATTGGAAATGTTTTTACAAATTATCGACAGCTACACACAGTCTTCATTTCTACCATGTATTTGCAGAAAAGTGGTTCTTTCATTGCCTGAACTCACCCTGGCATGTTCTGTGTTGACTCCAGAGTGTTACGTTGCCTATGTTTGGTTTATTTGAGGAGAATAAATCTCAGGAATATGGCAGGTTTCATAGAGTTGAAGGGAAAATATTTCATTGATTTTTGTAAGCAGAAGCCTGCCAACTTGTAACATCTTTTTGAAAACAAAACTTGCAAAGATGTATTGAAAAGATGAAGTAGCAAGAGGATACTTGTATCAAAGCACTCTGTGCAGTGTTAGATTATATGCAGTTTTATTAATGCAACTTTTCTGGTGTTTTAGGCCACTGCCCAGTGAGAGGAGAACAATGCTGAGAACAAGTCGTAATGTTTTTGCTGTCTGCTCCCCGTTCTCTCTTTCCCTAAAGTATTCTGTGAACTGTTGGCTTACCCATATTTGTGAAGACGCCCTATTTCTAAAGATGAAGTTTTTTTTTTTAGGACATTTTCCAGAGACACATGGGGCAGAGATCCTGGGTGATGGCTGTTGAATTTGGGCTAGGAGAGCCAAGTTTTACAACTGCAAACAAAACTGCTTTGCTTCTGACCAACATAAGGATTGCTCATTATGGGGTTAAAGAGGCACTTCTTAAAATACAGAAACTTCTGAGAAATCCATGCACTCTACTTGAAAAAAAAAAAAAAACACCTCTTTGTGAATATAGCATTTGCAAAACAATCTTAAAAGACTGCTGTAGATTCACAAAGAGGTAAAGAGAGGAGAGTTTTTAAGGCTGCTTACCACTTAAGCAATTGTGTAGGGCATATGTGACTGGGAATACGTGCTGAGATACCCTAATTTAGAAATTCTTATTTCACGGGAAACTTAGTTGTTAATATCTTATTAAAACCAGTCTTATTTAAAGGGACTGTTTGATGCCTAATAAGAATGTGGTGGAGAAGATATGAATGGATAACCCTGTTTGAGGCTCCAGCGTCATTTGGGAGGACTGTTTGCCTCCCCTCTCTCTAGCAAGTGTGTTTTAAGGCCAACTGGTGGCATTTCTATGTGACTAGGGAGACTCCTGGACTGAAAATATGAATATGATGTACAGGTGGACTGCAGACCTGTCTCCACAAAGCATGGGTTGTTCTTTTCCCACCACATTTTAGCCGAAAAGAAATGTATTGGAATTTTTTTCTATAAACAATTTATTCTTACTGTACAGTACCAAGTGTGATGTATGTTCTCTCAAAGGATGATTAAGTTATGAGAATGTAGATTCATATATGTTTTTAATTTTGTATTACTTGGAATACAAGTATGTGGAGAACCAACTTTGAAAATGAAGTTGTAGAATAAGTCATTCCATCCAGGTGCCTCTTACAGGGGCATGAATGGACTTTGCTACCTGGAGTCTTGGGTACTTGCCTGACAGCGTATGACTGGGCATCAACATTTTGTAGGTGTCAATTTGATTTAGAGCCCTAGAATATGTTCCTGCTTTATGTTTCCCAAGGTGGGTTATGCCAACAGAATAACCAAGACAAAGTCACCATGGTGTGAGTCTTTATCCGGAAGGATTTAATTTTATGTGCTTCATTCTTAAGCTACCCAGATTTGAAATGTTCTCCCATTTCATGAACAGGTGCTAATTATAAGAAAAAACAATAAGAAGTTAAGGGACATTTTGGTCATCTGGCTTCTTGTTCAAGTTCTGTGTTTCCTTTTTGCTGGAAGATAACTTGAAGTATGTGGTCTTTAATGTTAACAGATGCTTTTGGTTGGACAAAAGACCCATAGGCTATTCGTTCCTTTTTTACCTCTCATTGTAAAAGTAAATCAAGCTCTTGTATCCACCTCTCTTTGCCCACCTGCACCCTCACTCAACAAGATTAATGAGCAGAATCATTGCGCTTTACTCTCCATCAGAACAGATATAAGGACAATCTATATTTATGCAAAGATAAACTATATTGTCAGCATTTACCAATTTTTTGTTGTTACATAATGAATTGTAGAAAGTGACACTACCAAGGCTGTGGGCTACCTGGGAGACTAATCACAGACTTGGAACAACTTGGACTTGAATCACAACTGCAGTCTACTCCTCAAGTGAGCCCTGCCCATGTATACTGAGGTATTAGAGTATATTTTTGTGAAACAACTAAGGTTCAAGGAACAGACATACTAAGGATTTTGGCCTTGTGGGTCTTGCTTAGATTTGTTTGAGAGAAAATGTAGAGTCATAGAAATGTATAGCTGTGCTCAAAATTAGCTGTAGGAAGCACCTTACTGGCTCGGTGTCACATACATACTTATTTGAAGGGCAGGACCAAAAACTGAGGTCAATATGGTTCTTTCCATTACACCACGTTGCCCTTGATGGTTTCTTTCTATTACACCACCTTGCCCTTGATGGTTCTTTCCATTATACCACCTTGGCTTTGTTGTCTTATAAAATGCACGTTACCTGAGAAGTCACCCTGTGTTCAGAGAACCAGCACATCTCCAGCCATTCCCTGCTTGGAATCCTTCACTTTTGTTCAGCCTGGTCAAGACCAATACAGGAGACCTTTCATCAGTGCAGGGCATTGCTAGACTCTGCAGGGCATTGCTAGACTCTGAAGAATGGCAAGATGGATTCCCAAATCACCGAGACTCCTCATACTTTCTTATGTATCTTTTAAAGAACCCATGTCCATTCCCTCACTTGCTGAATATTTACAGAGCACCTACCCTGTGCCTGGCCCTCGAATCTACACTGGTTGCAGAGTGGCAAATAGAACAGCACAGAACTCTGATTTCAGGGCATCCCTTTTTGCCTAGACTTCTCTAGCCTCTTTTACCTACTTGGCTGCTTCCCTGTTCCATTCCACCCACTACAAATGGATTAATCTCTATAAAAAGCTCTGGCCCTGATGGGATGTGGCATTGCCTCAGGGTGAGGGGTACTCCTTAGGGTCTGGTGTTTTCACCTTTATTCACCTTGTCTGCATAGCTCCTCCATGAGAGCCATCCAGTGCAGCCAGGTTGATCCATTTGCCATTGCCTAAAAAAGCCTCATGTGGCCCATCTCTGTGCCTCTGCTCATGCCAGTCCTTCTGAAATGTTCTATTCTCTGCTCCACCGGCCCAAGTCATGCCCATCTCTCAAGGTCTGACTTCGTCAGCTTCACATGAAGGCTTCCCAGCTGATTATAATCTCTTCCTTTGAAAATGAAGCACTCATCATTTTCTTCCCTGAAGGTTGCATGGGAAAGATGCTCAGAGAGTGGGTCACATACCATTAAATAGTGATTTTTCACTTTCTGTGTCAGGAACTCCACTGATAATCTAATGAAAGTTCTATACCCTATTCCCAGAAAAACACGTATATGCAAATATATAAAATGTTACAAATAAATTCAGGAAATTTAGAGACCTTCTGAAATTATCCATGGTTTCCTCAGGGGGTTAATGGAACCCAGTTAAAAAGTCTTGTTCCCAAGAGTCTTTAAATGTTATCATTGTGTTTGTTCTTGTTTTTAACACAGCCAGAGAGAAGAAAAATTGGTACAGGCTATGCAAGCAAAAGTAATCTCTATTATCCATGTTCAGTATGTCTTGAGTGACAGAAAAGAAGAAAGAAGTGCTCTTAGGTTATTTGAAAAAATTTTGTTTTGGAGGTTTGAAATTTTGAAAGTGATAGGATTTTGTTGTTGTCCTTGTCATTTATCTTTTAACCACCCCCAAAATTGATTTATCAAAATGAGTTCAGGGCCAAGTGCACTTCATTTCAGCCCTGAAACCCACCGCTTCTGCATGGATAGGGCAATCAGCCTCGGCTGAAGGTGGGAGAGAAGAGGCTGGATTTCTCCTTACAGAAGAAAGATGTGCACAATCAGGTTTTCCTGTATTCATTCATTCATTCATTCATTCATTCATTCATTCATTCATTCATAGAACAATTGTTGAGTGTATTTTCAATAAAAGTTGGTGTGTTTTGTCGATAGGGAACAACTCAGGTTATTCTTCTTTTATTTATTTATTTATTTACTTAACAGGGTACAGTTATTTTATTGTTCCTGACTATGACCCAAGATCCTTTGTTCTCCTTTATATGCAATGCTATTTAAGTCAAACTAGAACTGATAAAAGTACATTCAATGACAAATCCTTCCCAGGCTAAATGTTGGGCTCTGGCAACCCATCTTTAACAGGTCCAGGGATCAATTACATGTGATTGTGAAGTGCTTGACCTTTATTCAGTTGCTTCCAGTGGTCTGGATATAACTTGGGAAGTTCAAAAGGATCCCCTTGGTGGATGAGGAGGGAGGGGCCTCTTACCTGTAAGACTCTTGCTCGTGTCAAGGGTGGATGTGAACATCTGTGGCATGTTTTCCTTGTCTGAATTCCTTAGTAGAAACTCAGATTTTTGGTCCCTGACTTTCAAGAATATCTTAAGGATATTTAAGTTTCCTTAATCTTTGAGATTAGACTGCTGGAACCAGCAACATTAGCCTTGCCTGTTAGCGATGATTACAGGGGGCATTGAAACATAGATTTAAAAAAAGGGACTCAGCTGTTTTGGAGCTGACAGGGTGACCTCCTCAACCATTCTGCTTTTGCCAAAGCAAGGAACTTGTCCCCAGACCTAGGCCCTCTAAAACTCCTGCTGCTGGCTGGACCATGACAAACTAGGATGCTCAAATTTCATGGGGATGATTGCCTTAAGTTGTCAAATTGGTAGACAAATAAAGGGGACCATTGCAATAATAAAACAAATAACCTATAGATATGGTCTAGCAGCACCAAACTGACCATTTCAGTGGGAAAACAAGTCATCTGGAGTAAAAGATGGATACGGTACTTTGGTGTTCTGCACACAAATAATTTTAGCAATGAACTTAATGGCCATCATGCATTTTTGAAACAATCCACTAACCATAAAGCAATATATATCATAATCAATTAACTTTATAAAAAGTTGTGTTACTAAATGTGACTAATTCACCTCCCACCCCCCACTGGCATGCATTTATTTTTATTTGTGGCTCTGGAATAGACTACCTTTCATTTGTTAGTAATGCTTAAGCTTTTTTCCTTATTTAATACCTTTTTTGTTTTTAGTTACCCCATGGCTTCTAAAAAAATAAGATCCAACTTCTGAATTGCTATGTTAGTTAATGGTGGCTAAACAGATAGCAGAGGGAATATAATATAATTGTTCACTGAGGGCTAAAAAGGAATGCTGTGAATATTTACTATCTTCTTCCTCTTTAAAAAATATTTTTCCTTTTTCCTCTTTCATTGTTTAGAATCGGAAATGTTCTTTCGTATTTGCTTCTCTTCTACAAGAGATTATATCTGGCTTATTAAAATATAAACCATGTCCAAATGATTGTATTTTTATCCGTAAAAAATTATGCCTGGGATTTGTTTTTTGCAGAAATAAGGCTAAAGACTTCTGCTTCAGTAGGGGTGACATGTTTGTGTTACTCCTGTCAAAATGATTTTATTGCAAGTAATAAGCCTCGTGGGATCAGAACATGCTTATTTTAAACACATGTTTTTTTCCCAGTGATCTACGTCATGTCAAATATCTGACAACTCAAATGTTGATGACAGCGATGGTTTTTCCATGGTGATGTTGGAAAAATTCGGGTCTGAGTCCTTCATTTGGTGGCATTAGAATTTAGCTGAGTAGGAGGAGAGAAGAAAACAGTAACGAATGTCAAAGTTTCAAGCAACCATGTGGTATAGCTGTGGTAGAGATGTATCAGGCAATTGAAAGTTTTCTAGATGGTGCCATCTTGCTAAAATAATAAAAAGTACAGGTTTGTAAATCAAAACAAGTGCAATCTACGTAGGGAAGGATTGTCTATGCATATACAAGTGGCCAGTGCAGCAAGTGTTGAAGTCACATTTATCTTTATGTTAATTTCTATGCTCATGTCCCCCATTCCTCTTCTGAAGCCAGGCCTGGGACTTTAGCAACTTAGAGGGTCTGGCCCTGATGTTTACTCCTTTATTTTTGGAATTTCCTTCTAGTCTTTCAAGAGTGCGGCATATATTTTCCATTTTCTAAATATAAAATGTACAAAGTAATGTATATTTTGTTTTAGAGAAGTCTTTTAAATGTTTGGAGACAGCCCAGATCATCCCTTTTTAGGCAGCGGTCTCCAAACATTTGTGCTTATTCACCCCATTAATAAAACTTTCTGAGCATGCCCCTCCATGTATTTATTTATGATATATATGTATATATGTATACACTGCTGTATATGTATACACTGTTTTCCTGATGTAAACATTAAAAACCATAGCAAACATAGACATTTTAAAAGTATAGTTTCTGGTCCTCAATGGAGTTTAGAGAATGGGACAAGGGGTCTTTAGGCGTAGCACCCAGATGCCTGTAATTGATTAGAGAATGTGTATGTACCATTTGTGGCAAAGCAGATATAAAATAAGCATGGACGCATGATTTTAGGTCAACGTATTTAATTATTTTTACTTAAAATAAGCATTTTTGGTTGGGGAAGAGAAGGATGAACAATTTGATGTCACCTTTAAGATTGCACTTTTTAATTCTGCTTTTGGGACCACTTGATCTAGAATGCCTTGAAAATTCTGGAGAGATTTAACAACCCACTGAGTTAAGCAAAACAAGAAAAGAAAGTAGGGGTGGGTGGTACCCAGATAATGCAAATGCAGGATGTATTGTCTGTGAATTTCAGCAACAATCTGAAAAACATGTTTTGATAATGCCTGGTAATTAATCATCTCACTGATTACATGTCTTTTTTTCTATTTGTTTATAATCTTGTGTCTTCAAATGTGTGGAAGATGTGCAGACTTATTTTCAGGTATCTGAGAGAGGAAGGGCCAGTGTTGGCATAATTCGAACCCACATTTCAGCTACTTGGGGGCTAACGGGCGGACACCACCTGGAAACACTTACCTGCACCATCTGTTTTGCAAACACAATGATTAGCATCTTGCTGAATGATGACCCCAGTGTGAAGGTGGCATTTCAGTGTTTATTTCTGGATCTATGAGTTACTTTAGCAGAGTTATTAGTAGTTTATAAAGCCATATTTAAACTTGTACACTTGATTGTAAGATAGATTTGAATTGTGCACTATGTTGATTACTGTATATAAATGTGGAAATTCTGTATATTTGGTCTTAATGCTGTATGTATTTGATGTGTAAATGATAACTAATGGATATGAAATAGTTTTCTGTGAATGTCTTTATTCCAGTTTACTTCTGTTTTGCAAATTTGAATGTTTAAATTTCAGGCTTATGGGGAAAATCTGAAATGTTTGCATCTAATATACTGTTAAGTGGTGGTCTCTTAGATGATTGGGAGAGTATTTTAGTTGTAAGCTTCTTGTATAATTAAAACAGAGGTAATGAATATTTTAGGCATATAAATTTCTGATAGAATTTCAAATGAGTGGCTTTTAAGAAGAAAAACAGATCTCCGGAATATGCTGTCCCATCCTCTCCTGCTTTTATTTCATGCCCAGTGTACCTCTGAGTGTTACGAAGTGTGAGAACCACTGGTACAGAGAAGAAAAGGAGGAGAGGGAGAGCTGGGAGCACATGTTAAGACCTTTGCTATGGCTATGCCTTATAATAGACCAATTTTCCCTTGTATAAATATTGTCTCAATTAGGAAGGGCATGGTGGCTCATGCCTGTAAATCCCAGCATTTTGGGAGGCCGAGGCTGGGGGATAACCAGAGATCGGGAGTTTGAGACCAGCCTGACCAACATGGAGAAACCCCATCTCTACTAAAAATACAAAATTAGCTGGGCATGGTGGCACATGCCTGTAATCCCAGCTAGTCGGGATGCTGAGGCAGTAGAATCACTTGAACCTGGGAGGCGGAGGCTGGAGTGAGCCGAGATTGCGCCATTGCACTCCAGCCTGGCAACAAGAGCAAAACGCCTTCTCAAAAAAAAAAAAAAAAAAACTATCTATCTATCTATCTATCTATCTATCTATCTATCTATCTATCTAGTCTCATTATACCTCTCCAATAAAGTAATTATTCTATTCCCAATTTATAGATGAAGAAAGAGGTTTGGGGTGATAAACTGGCATATGGTAATATGGCCATGATATGCTCAAGTCATTGGGGTCAGAGATTCACAGGAAGATTTTGGAAAGTCAAATCTTATTACGAAGTGATTCACACGTGTATCATAATGAACCCTAAAGGAAAGCTGGGCGTATAGGCATGTCAAGATCTATAGAGATATGCAGGATGTTTCAAGTTTTATCTTAAAATTTGACCAAATCTTTGGTAAAATAATAATACTGTTATTCAAATGTCAGCTTTTTACCACTTAGAGCAAATTACAATCAGGTAACATTCAAAATTCTAACCCTCCCTTCCCAACATGGGAATATCTATTAAGTAGCAAATGAGAGAAACCCCTAATCCCACATTTCAGAGATAATACTGGTTGAATATCTCTTATCTGAAGTGCTTGGGACCAGAAGTGTTTTGGATTTGGGTTTTTCTCAGATTTTGAAATATTTGCATTATACCAGTTGAGTATCCCAAAATCATAATTGGAAATCTGAAATAATCCAATGTCTGTTTCCTTTGAGTGTCATGTTGGTGCTCAAAAAGTTTTGGATTTTGGAACATTTCAGATCTTGGATTTTTGAATTTGGGATGCTCAACCTGTAGTTTGGTTTTTATCTTTTTAGACTCCATTTCTCTTGATCTATAAATCCTATCAGCCCTGTTTATTAACATAGACCCTAGTCAGAAATGCTTTGACATAGATCTACATCTACGTCAACGTCAGTTGGTTCCAGACCCTTCTAGAACTTGTTTGGGGTCCTGGACTCCCGTCTGTCCCGTTAGGGAAGCTTTGCTGTCCTAGCTTTCAGTACTCTGTTCAGAGGGAAGGGCGTCATTTACCTTTCCAGTGTGCTGTGCTCTCAGAAGCGTTAAAATACATGTTTTACTGCCATTTGTACTGTTTCTTGACTCAATTTTTCATATTTCTGTTCTTCTTTCCTTTTAGAGGAGAGGCGGAACAGCTGGTCTCCCTGCTCTCTCAGAAGCTGCTTGATTTGTTTCTAGATGATGCCACTGGCAGGCACTCATTAGATCTTTCACAGCTGGGCTGGTTCCCATTAGCAACAGATTTTTCTTTTAAAAACTGTCAAGGTCAGAGCACCTTATCCTTTGGATAAAAGTGGATTTTGGAGGAAAAAAAAAAAAAAAAAAGAGGAAAAAGAACCAGCTTCCTTCCTTATGGAATTAGTGTGTTTCTGTCCGGTGTACCTAAGAGGTCTATTTTAGTGCTAGTGTTATGAAGACAGGGGCTCCTCTCCAGTGTAGGGACTGTTAGGATTGGAGGGTTACGTTCACCTATCGCAGGGTATATTGGGCCTGAGCAAACACATTGGGTAACCTATGCTCAACGTTGTATCCAGGTAAATCTGGATGAAAACAAACACGAAAGGCAGCCCCGGAAGGGCGGAGGGTTGAGGGAGGGGCTGTGTGTGGGAGGGGGCAGGCCCAGCTCCCTTCCCTACTCTACCTATTTACAGGCATTGATTGTGTGGGGGCCTGGCTGCCTCCTTCTCCACTGTCACAGGTCTCCTCCCAACTTTAGCTGGGGAATTCAAAGGAAGATGGCGGAAATCCTGTGTGACTGTCAAAAGTCAAATAGTCCTGATTCACTGGTGGCACAGCTTGGGAACGGGGGTAAGTGAGGAGGAAGTATGCAGGGCCAGATTCTACGGAAGTCATCCCTTTGGGAGTGAGGAGGGTGTTTGAGCAGGGGACTAACACAACGGAAGAGTATTATTTTAAATAAGATTCATCTGAGGACAGCCTGGATATAGTCAGATAAGAGGCCGTGGTAGAACAATGAGACCTGCTGATTCCTGGGGCTCAGAGTGAAGCTAAAGGTGTGCAAGGGGAAGGGGGTGGTGGAGAGGGGGAGAGGGAGAGAGCGGCCACGTGCACAAGGAAACGCTGAGGTTCCTAAGATGTGAGGAACAACAAGGGGAGAGAGATAGTGAAAGTGAAGGTAGTGCTTAGGCTCCTACCCCAGGAGACTGGGGATGTAGTGATGCTGCTGTCAGGACTTGGGAAATGTGGAGGAAGGGCAGTGGGTTTGCAGAGAAAATGGAGTTTGGTTTTAGCCACACTGAATTTGAGGATACAGTAACAAATACAGGCCTGGAACTTGTGATGGGGTAAAGTGAAGCCACAGCCTCTGAAGGGATATAAAGCAAATAAACTGGAGAGCTAGAGACAGAATAAAAATTACTAGCACCTTATATTTGTATTGTGTTTAATTATCATTAAGATATTGTCAGTAACTCCTGGAGCGTGTCACTATTATCTTCTTATACAAAATGAGAGGGCCTGTAGGTTGATCTTTAAGATACCTTCTCGCTCAAACCTCCTTCCATTCTATCCTGAAGTTGAGTACCACTTCTCTATAAACACTAATTCTACCTCCTGCTTTCCTGATTCTCATATCAATGAAGAGTTTATTGACCAAATCAACTAATAATAGCTAACATTTACATATCACTTACCATGTACTAAACACTGTTCTTTGCAAGCTGCATATATTAACTCATTGAATTCTCACAATAAAACAGGTGCTATCATTGTCACCATTGTCATTGTCACCATCATCATTATCACTATTATCACCATCACGTGACTCCATCATCATCATCACCACCATCATCACCATTGTCACCATCACCAACACCATCACCATCCGCACCATCACCATCACCATCATCATCTCAACAGATTACAAACTGAGGCAAAGTGAGGTTACATAACTCACTGGAGATCTCATGCCAAGTGAACAACAGGCCTGGGGTTTGAAAGCAAAGAGTCTAGGTTTAGGAATGTAGTTTTTACACCCTACACAATACTAGCTCTACACTACTCTATCTCTTCTGCTGTCAGACCACACAGCCTCCTGGGTAGAAGGCTGTGAAGATTGGGAGGTGCTTGTGTTGAACCGGAAGTGATTTTACTTCATCAACTTTTGTTAAATCACCCTCACCTCATAATGCAGGGTTTGCCTTCTTGCAGAACACATGCAGATCTGTACCATTGAGAGGTGAAGCCAGCTGGGCTTCTGGGTTGGGTGGGGACTTGGGGAACTTTTCTGTCTAGTTAAAGGATTGTAAATGCACCAATCAGCACTCTGTGTCTAATTAAAGGTTTGCACATGCACCACTCAGTACTCTGTAAAAATGGACCAATCAGCACTCTGTAAAATGGACCAATCAGTGCTCTGTAAAATGGACCAATCAGAAGGATGTGGGTGGGGCCAAATAAGGGAATAAAAGCTGGCCACCTGAGCCAGCAGCAGCAAGCTGTGGAAGCTTTGTTCTTTCATTCTTCACTGTAAATCTTGCTGCTGCTCACTTCTTGGGTCTGCACCACCTTTAAGAGCTGTAACACTCACTGTGAAGGTCTGCAGCTTCACTCCTGAAGTCAGCGAGACCACGAACCCACCAGAAGGAAGAAACTCCAGACACATCTGAACATCTGAAGGAACAAACTCTGGACACACTATCTTTAAGAACTGTAACACTCACCGTGAGGGTCCATGGCTTCATTCTTGAAGTCAGTGAGACCAAGAACCCACTGGAAGGAACGAAATCCAAACACATTTTGGTGACCCAGATGGGACTATCACCTATCACCAAGCAGTGAATACCATTGAACCCCTTTTGCTTGCTATTCTGTCCTATTTTTCCTTAGAATTCAGGGGCTAAATACCAGGCACCTGTCGGCCAGTTAAAAGCAACTAACATGGCCGCCAGACTAAAGACACGGGTGTCAGGCTTTCTGGGAAAGGGGTCTCTAACCCCCGACTCTTCGGCGTTTGCGTTTGGAGCGTTGGGTTGCCTGGAACCAGCTTGCGCTTTTCCTGTACTTCTGAGTTGAGCCAAGGGTCAACAGAGAGGAAAGCCATTCAGCTCCGGGGTCCCGACAACAAGTTGGTTGACTCTGCGGCCATGAGCAGAACTGTCAAAGTCATATCACCCAAGCAAGACTCGCCCATCTATCCTATCTATCCTGACCCTTATCTCCTGGGTCCTAATGCCGGTCAGACAAACTTCCTCTTGCCTCTCTTCTCTGAGGCTAATCCCACTTCTAAAAACTACTCCCTGTCTGTGGTGCTTTACTAGTTTCTCCTTAAGAATGATTTCTGGTATAAACTTCAGGACTCTGTTATCTTCTTTAGGCACCCGGGCTCAGCATCCAGAAAGACATTATTTTTGCCCTATGCTGTGTTGTAGGGGGGATTATCTGGAATTTTAGGATCCCTCCTCGGACAAGCAGGCCTAACAAAAGCTATTCCTGAAGCTAGGACATGGGGAACCTCAGAAATTTTATCCTTCCTATTCATATAAATGAGGACAAAAGGCATCACTCTTCCTACTCTGGAGATTCCTTCCCTCCCTCAGGGTGTGGCCCTCCACTTCATTTTTGGGGCATAACATCTTTATAGGACATGGGTAAGATCCCAACACTAACAGGAGAACGCTTAGGACTCTAACAGGTTTTCGAGAATACGTTAGTAAGGGCCACTAAATCCGACCTTCCTCGGTCCTTCTTGTGGTCTAGGAAGACAACTAGTGTTTCTGCTGCTGCATTGATGAGTGCAACTATTCTGATCAGCATGGTCCATGTACCATTGTGGGTTCTTGGATTGGGGGAGAGACAAACAAACCAAAATTGCAGGAGATTTTTGTCTTTCAGATGGGAAACACTCAGGCATCAACAGACTCACCCTTGAAATGCATCCTAAGCTATTGGGACCAATTTGACCCACACACCCTGAAAAAGAAGTGGCTCATTTTTTTCTGCACTACAGCTTGGCCCCAATATTCTCTCTCTGATGGGGAAAAATGGCCACCTGAAGGAAGTATAAATTACAATACTATCCTGAAGCTTCACCTTTTCTGTAAGAAGGAAGGCCAATGGAGTGAAATACCTTATGTCCAAGCTTTCTTTTCATTGAAAAAGAATACACAACTATGCAAAGCTTGCAATTTACATCCACAGAAGGACCTCTTAGCTTACCCCCATATCCTAGCCTCCCTATAGTTCCCCTCCCTATAAAAGATAAGCCTCCTGTAATCTCTCCCAGCCAGAAGGAAATAGGTAAAGAAATCCCCAAAGGATGATAAACTCCCCTCGGCTATTAGTTATGTCCCCTTCAAGCTGTAGGGGGAGGGGAATTTGGCCCAACCCGGGTGCGTGTCCCCTTCTCCCTCTCTGATTTAAAGCAGATCAAGGCAGATCTTGGGAAGTTTTCAGATGATCCTGATAGGTACATAGATATCATACAGGGTCTAGGGCAAACCTTTGATCTCACTTGGAGAGATGTCATGCTATTGTTAGATCAAACCCTGGCCTTTAATGAAAAGAATGCGACTTTAGCTGCAGCCTGAGAGTTTGGAGATACCTGGTATCTTAATCAAGTAAATGACAGAATGACAGCCAAAGAAAGGGACACATTCCCTACCAGTCAGCAAGCTGTCCCCAGTATGGATCCTCACTGGGACCTCGATTCAGATCATGGGAACTGGAGTTGTAAACATCTGTTGACCTGTGTTCTAGAAGGACTAAGGAGAATTAGGGAAAAGCCCATAAATTGTTCAATGATGTCTACCACAACTCAGGGAAAGGAAGAAAATCCTTCTGCCTTCCTTGAGTGGCTACAGGAAGCCTTAAGAAAATATACTCCCCTAACACCTGACTCATTAGAGGGTCAATTGATTCTAAAAGATATGTTTATTACCCAATCAGCCGCAGGTATCCAGAGAAAGCTCCAAAAGCGAGCCCTGGGCCCTGAACGAAATCTGCAGGCATTATCAAACCTGGCAACCTCAGTGTTCTATAATAGGGACCAAGAGGAACAGGCTCAAAAGGAAAAGTGAGATCAGAGAAAGGCTGCAGCCTTAGTCATAGCCCTCAGACAAACAAACCTTGATGATTCAGAGAGGACAGAAAATGGATCAGGCCAATCACCCTGGTTATCAGTGATTGATAACTGATAGGGCTTATTATCAGTGTGGTTTATAAGGACACTTTAAAAGAGATTGTCCAATGAGAAACAAGCCGCCCTCTTGTCCATGTCCACTATGGCCGAGGCAATCACTAGAAGGCGCATTGCCCTAGAGTGCAACGGTTCTCTGGGCCAGAAGTCCCCAACCAGATGATCCAACAACATGACTGAGGGTGCCCGGGGCAAGCACCAGCTCATGTCATCACCCTCACTGAGCCCCGGGTACGTTTAACCATTCAAGGCCAGGAAACTGACTTCCTCCTGGACACTGGTGCAGCCTTCTCAGTGTTAATCTCCTCTCCTGGAGAACTGTCCTCAAGGTTCGTTACCATCTGAGGAATCCTGGGACAGCCTGTAACCAAGTATTTCTCCCACCTCCTCAGTTGTAATTGGAAGACTGCTCTTTTCACATACCTTTCTTGTTATGCCTGAAAGTCCGACACCCTTATTAGGGAGGGATATATTAGGCAAAGCTGGAGCTATTATCTACATGAATATGGGGAACAAGTTACCCATTTGTTGTCCCCTACTTGAGGAGGGAATCAACCCTGAAGTCTGGGCATTGGAAAGACAACTTGTAAGGGCAAAAAATGCCCACCCAGTCCAAATCAGGCTAAAAGAGCCCACCACTTTTCCTTATCAAAGGCAATATCCCTTAAGGCCTGAAGCTCATAAAGGATTACAGGATATTTTTAAACATTTAAAAGCTCAAGGCTTAGTAAGGAAATGCAGCAGTCCCTGCAACACCCCAATTCTAGGAGTACAAAACTGAACGGTCAGTGGAAACTAGTGCAAGATCTTAGACTCATCATTGAGGCAGTAATTCCTCTATATCCAGTTGTACCCAACCCCTATACCCTGCTCTCTCAAATACCAGAGGAAGCAGAATGGTTCACTGTTCTGGACCTCAAGGATGCCTTCTTCTGTATTCCCCTGCACTCTGACTCCCAGTTTCTCTTTGCCTTTGAGGATCCCACAGACCACACGTCCCAACTTAGGTGGACTGTCTTGCCCCAAGGGTTTAGGGATAGCCCTCATCTGTTTGGTCAGGTACTGGCCCAAGATCTAGGCCACTTCTGAAGTTCAGGCACTCTGGTCCTTCAGTATGTGGATTATTTACTTTTGGCTACCAGTTTGGAAGCCTCATGCCAGCAGGCTACTCTAGATCTCTTGAACTTTCTAGCTAATCAAGGGTACAAGGCGTCTAGGTCAAAGGCCCAGCTTTGCCTACAGCAGGTCAAATATCTAGGTCTAATCTTAGCCAGAGGAACCAGGGCCCTCAGCAAGGAATGAATACAGCCTATACTGGCTTATCCTCACCCTAAGACATTAAAACAGTTGCAGGGGTTCCTTGGAATCACCGGCTTTTGCTGACTATGGATCCCCGGATACAGAGAGATAGCCAGGCCCCTCTATGCTCTAATCAAGGAGACCCAGAAGGCAAGTATTCATCTAGTAGAATGGGAACAAGGGGCAGAAACAGCCTTCAAAACCTTAAAGCAGGCCCTAGTACAAGCTCCAGCTTTAAGCCTTCCCACAGGACACAACTTCTCTTTATATGTCACAGAGAGAGCAGGGATAGCTCTTGGAGTCCTTACTCAGACCCATGGGACAACCCCACAACCAGTGGCATACCTAAGTAAGGAAATTGATGTAGTAGCAAAAGACTCGCCTCACTGTTTATGGGTAGTTGTGGCGGTGGCCATCTTAGTGTCAAAGGCTATGAAAATAATACAAGGAAAGGATCTCACTGTCTGGACTACTCATGATGTAAATGGCATACTAGGTGCCAAAGGAAGTTTATGACTATCAGACAACCGCCTGCTTAGATATCAGGTGGTACTCCTTGAGGGACCAGTGCTTCAAGTATGTACGTGTGCAGCCTTCAGCCCTACTGCTTTTCTCCCAGAGGCTGGGGAGCTGGTTGAGCATGACTGCCAACAGGTTGTAGTCCAGACTTATGCCGCCCAAGATCATCTCTTAGAAGTCCCCTTAACTAATCCTGACCTTAACCTATATACCAATGAAAGTTCATTTGTGGAAAATGGGATACGAAGGGCAGGTTATGCCATTGTTAGTGATGTAACCACACCTGAAAGTAAGCCTGTTTCCCCAGGGACCAGTGTCCAGTTAGCAGAACTAGTGGCACTTACCTGAGTCTTAGAACTGGAGAACTGAGAAAGGGAAAAAGAATAAATGTGTATACAGATAGCAACTATGCTTGTCTAATCCTACGTGCCCATGCTGCAATATGGAAAGAAAGGGAGTTCCTAACCTCTGGGTGAACCCCCATTAAATACCACAAGAAAATTATGGAGTTATTGCATGCAGTACAAAAACCCAAGGAGGTGGCAGTCTTATACTGCGGAAGCCATCAAAAAGGGGAAGGAGAGGGGAGAACAGAAGCATAAGCAGCTAGCAGAGGCAGGGAAAGACCAGCAGAAAGGAAAGAGAGAGACAGAAAGTCAGAGAGATAGAGAGAGAAAGGAAGAGACAGAGACAAAGAGGGAGTCGGAGAGAGAGAGAGAGACAGAAAGTCAGAGAGAGAAAGAGACAGACAAAGAGGGAGTCAGAAACAGAGAGACAAAGAAGTAAAATGTGGCACATATACACCATGGAATACTATGCAGCCATAAAAAAGGATGAGTTTGCGTCCTTTGTAGGGACATGGATGCAGCTGGAAACCATCATTCTTAGCAAACTATCACAAGAACAGAAAACCAAACACCGCATGTTCTCACTCATAGGTGGGAACTGAACAATGAGATCACTTGGACTCGGGAAGGGGAACATCACGCACTGGGGCCTATCATGGGGAGGTGGGAGGGGGGAGGAGGGAGGGATTGCATTGGGGAGTTATACATGATATAAATGATGAATGGATGGGTGCTGACGAGTTGATGGGTGCAGCACACCAACATGGCATAAGTATACATATGTAACAAACCTGCACGTTATGCACATGTACCCTAGAACTTAAAGTATAATAAAAAAAAAAAAAAAAAAAAAAGAAGTAAAAGAGAAAGAAAGAGAGATGGAAGTAGTAAAGAAAAAACAGTGTACCCTATTCCTTTAAAAGCCAGAGTAAATTTAAAACCTATAATTGATAATTGAAGGTCTTCTCTGTGACCCTATAACACTCCAATACCACCTGTTGTCAGTGCAAACAAGGGCATAGCCCGAAAGCACTGAGGCCACTGACAACCCATAGCGTTCCTATCAAAAAATCCTTAACCCAGCAGGTTTCCTAACAGAGGATCTAAATCTTAATTAATCACCATACAAAGGTCTGACCAGATCTAGGAGGATCTCCCTTCAGGACAGGATGATAGATGGTTCCTCCCAGGCAATTAAGGAAAAAAAAAAAAAAAAGACACAATGGGTATTCAGTAAGTGATAAGGAAACTCTTGTAGAAGCAGTTAGTAAAATTGCCTAATAATTGATCTGCTCAAACATGCGAGTTGTTTGCACTCAGCCAAATCTTAAAGTACTTACAGAATCAGGAAGGAGCCATCTATACCATTTTTAAGTTAATATGGACTGAACAAGGTTTTATTAATAGCAAAGAAAAATTAAAATCCCAAACTTACAAGGTTTTCAACTAAAGTAAAGTTTGCTAAAAGTTAACAGTGTAACATGCATTATCCTACTACCACACACTCTCAAAGGATTTCTCAGGCAGTTTGCAAGAAATAAAATCTATCCAGAAAGGATAGTAACTACAATCCCAAATAAACTCTTTGGCAGCAGTGACTCCAAAACTGCTGAGGCCTAGACTTCCTCACTGCTGAGAAAGGAGGACTCTGCACCTTCTTAGGGCAGGAGTGTTGTTTTTACACTAACCAGTCAGGGATAATACGAGATGCCACCTGGCATTTACAGGAAAAGGCTTCTGAAATCAGACAATGCCTTTCAAACTCTTATACCAATCTCTGGAGTTGGGCAACACGGCTTCTCCCCTTTCTAGGTCCCGTGGCAGCCATCTTGCTATTACTTGCCTTCGGGCCCTATATTTTTAACCTCCTTGTCAAATTTGTTTCCTCTAGGATTGAGGCCATCAAGCTACAGATGGTCTTACAAATGGAACCCGAAATGAGCTCCACTAACAACTTCTATTGAGGACCCCTGGACCAACCCACTGGTCCTTTCACTGGCCTACAGAGTTCCCCACTGGAGGACACTACAACTGCAGGGCCCCTTCTTCGCCCCTATCCAGCAGGAAGTAGCTAGAGCGGTCATCGGCCAATTCCCAAGAGCAGTTGGGGTGTCCTGTTTAGAGGGGGGATTGAGAGGTGAAGCTGGCTGGGCTTCTGGGTTGGGTGGGGACTTGGGGAACTTTTCTGTCTAGCTAAAGGATTGTAAACGCACCAATAAGCGCTCTGTGTCTAGCTAAAGGTTTGTAAACGCACCAATCAGCACTCTGTAAAATGGACCAATCAGCACTCTGTAAAACGAGCCAATCAGCAGGATGTGGGCGGGGCCAAATAAGGGAATAAAAGCTGGCCACCCGCGCCAGCAGTGGCAACCCGCTCAGGTCCCTTTCCATGCTGTGGAAGGCTTGTTCTTTCGCTCTTTGCCATAAATCTTGCTGCTGCTCACTCTTTGGGTCCGCACCACCTTTAAGAACTGTAACACTCACCGCGAGAGTCCGCGGCTTCATTCTTGAAGTCAGCAAGACCAAGAACCCACTGGAAGGAACCAACTCCGGACACATCATCATGCCCTTCGTCTATGTTCAGACACTCCTTGATTCTCTGTTAGAGGGCCTGTCTGATTTGTGAATTATATATGGTCAGTTCACTTTAATTTTTATTATTATTTTTTTTGAGATGGAGTCTCACTCTGTCACCCAGGCTGGAATGCAGTGGCCCTATCTTGGCTCACTGCAGACTCCACCTCCCTGGTTCAAGTGATTCTCCTGCCTCAGCCTCCCAAGTAGCTGGAATTTACAGCTGTGTGCCACCATGCCCAGCTAATTTTTGTATTTTTATTAGAGACAGGGTTTCACCATGTTGGCCAGGCTAATTTCAAACCCATGACCCCAGGTGATCTGCCTGCCTCGGCCTCCCAAATTGCTGCTATTACATGTGTGAGCCACCACATCCAGCCAGTTCACCTTAATTCTGATTGTTATAACCATTGGTTCCACACAATTCGCTCACCCTGACTTCTTGGGTCCTGGGAATATTACTGAAAAAGGAGAAGACACCCTTAAATGGCATGATTCTTAGGGCTTCAACTGCCACTGCCTTGAGAAACTTGCCTTACATATTGCTTTCCACCATCTACAAGCAGGTGATGCACACTTCTACATCTCTAACCCCAAACATTACTCCCCATCTCCAGACCCATGTATAAACACATCTATGGACACTGCCTCTGACGTCCCAACATATTCAGAAGTGAACTTGTAATCATTTTCCCCTAGTCTGTTGTTTCCTGATGTTTCTAATCCACCCAATGTCTAAGCAAAATGCTTGGAGTCATCTAAAAGGCTCCTACCTTCCCCTTGAAAATTTTGAGTTAGCTAACCCTGTAGATTCTGCTTTTTGAAAATAGTTTTTTAAAAAAAATTTATTTCAGAATCGGGGTACATGTGCAGGTTTGTTATATAGGTAAATTGCATGTCACAGGGGTTTTGTGTACAGATTGTATCATCACCCAGATAATAAGTATGGTAGCTGATAGGTTGTTTTTCTATCCTCATCCTCTAAACCTCCACCCTCAAGTAGGCCCTGGTGTCTGTTGTTCCCTTCTTTGTGTCCATGTGTACTCAATACTTCGCATCCACTTATAAGTGAGAACATGTGGTATTTCCTTTTCTGTTTCTGTGTTAGTTCACTTAGGATAATGACTGTCTTCCATTCATGTTGCTGTAAAGGACATGATCTTGTTCTTTTTTGAAGATAGTTTTAATTTCTCTCCTCCTCAGCTCAACCTGAATTTCTGAAGCTGCTATTTCTTCTTTTTCTTCTTCTTTCTTCTTTCTTTCTTCTCCTTCTCCTTCTCCTTCTCCTCCTCCTCCTCCTCCTTCTTCTTCTTCTTTTTTTTTTGAGACAGAACCTTGATCTGCCACTCAGACTGGAGTGCAGTGGCATGAGCTTATTGCAACCTCTGCCTCCTGGGTTCAAGCAATTCTCTTGCCTCAGCCTCCCGAATAGCTGGGATTACAGGCCTGTGCCACCACGCTCTGCTAAATTTTTGTATTTTTAGTAGAGATGGGGTTTCACCATGTTAACCAGGCTGGTCTTCAACTCCTAACATCAAGTGATCCACCTGCCTTGGCCTCCCAAAGTGCTGGGATTACAGGCGTGAGCCACTGCACCCAGCCAGGAGTGGCTGTTTCTATCTGGGTCCTCTCCCATTCTCTACCTTGCTGCCAAGCTATTCAAAAAGCAAAAACCTGTTCATGCTGCTTCTGTAGATTTCAAGATAAAGTTCAGGCATACAATAATCTTAGTGCCCTGGAACCTGCCTCCCTTACTGATCACAGTTCCCACTACTGCCCTTTCCATACTCATACACCAAATTCCAGAGCTACCAAACTATGTATTGTTTTTGGTCATGTTGCTTCACATGGCAGTCCACCACCAAGGGATGAATGCTGTTTAAAAAAAATCTGTACAGTGCTATGGTTTGACTGTATGTGTCCTTCCAAAATTCATATGTTGAAAACTAATCTCCAATGTGATAGTATTGAGGTGGGGCCTTTGGGGGGGCAGGGTGCTCATGAATGGCACTTGTGTCCTTATGAAAGAAGGTCTAGTGAGATCCAGAATCCCTTTTGTGCCCATTTGCCATGTGAGGATGCCATTTTGACAGTAGAGAGTGAGTCTTCACCAGACACTGTTTCTTACAGTTCTGGAGGCTGGGAAGTCCAAGCCCAAAGTATCAACAACTTCTACTATATTATAAATTATCCAGTCCGTGGTATTTTGTAACAGCAGCCTGAACAGACTGCGACAGACATCTTTGTCTGTTTCTTTTACATACATAGCAAATAGTTGGTTATGGTTAATTTTTCTGTGTTCTCTGCTGAGCACCTTTATTTCACTATCGTTTCACCAAGGAGAGAGGATCACTAGAAGGTTCTCTTTCATTTCTTTGATATAGTGGATTAATGACAGTTAATTTTATTAACTATCACTTTAATTTTATAATGGTTAATTTTATTTTTATTTATTTATTGTTATTTAAATTTTTTAAATGTTTTGAAATTTCAAAACAGTTTCGATGAACACATAATAATTGCACATATTTACAGAATAGATAGTGATATTGTGATATGTACACACAGTGATCAGCTTATGGTAATTAGCATATTCATCATCTCAAACATTTATTATTTTTTTCCTTCTAGCTATTTGAAACTATATACTATTGCTAATTATAGTTATGATGGTTAATGTTGTGTGTGAACTTGAGTGGGCCATAGGGTGCTGCAATTAAACATTGTTTCTGGTGCCCCTGTGAGTATATTTCTACATGAGACTTACTTTTGAATTGGTAAACTCAGTAAAGTAGATTGCCCTCCCTAATGTGGTTGGGCATCATTGGATCTTTTGAGCACTGCATAGAACAAAAGTGGAGAAAGGAGGAATTCATTCTGTTTTGTCCTGCCTCACTGCTTGAGCTGGGACATATCATCTAATCTTCTCCTGACCTTGGGGTAGGATTTACATCATTAGTGTTCCTGGTTCTCCTGTGTCTCCAACCTGCAGACAGCGAGGGACTTCTCAGCCCCCAAAATTGTATAAGCCAATTCTTCAGAATAAATATCTCTCTTTCTTATTCTGTTTCTCTAGAGAACCCTGACTAATACAGTGGTGGATATAAAGATAAACCAGGCACTGATCCTGCCTTCAATGGAAGGTAAGGCATGAACACACAAAACTCTGAAAAAAAGGTAGATGCTGCCTGGGCCCGGTGGCTCAAGCGTATAATCCCAGCACTTTGGGAGGCTGAGGCAGGAGAATCGCTTGAGTCCAAGAGTTTGACACCAGCCTGGGCAACAGACGGGGACCTCTTGTCTACAAAAATTTAGCTGGTTGTGGCGGCTCATGCCTATAGTCCCAGCTACTCAGCAGACTGAGGTGGGAGGATCACTTCAGTCTGGGAGATGGAGGCTGCAGTGAGCTGTGATCGCACCACTGCATTCCAGCCTAGCAACAGAGCAAGACTCTGTCTCCAAGAAAACCTCCCAAAATAGATGCTCATAATAAGATAATTTGGACTCTATAGTAAAGAGAGTCTTTCCACCACAGGCCTTCCAGAAACACAGGGAGGCCTCTTGGAAGTGACCTTCCAGGCTCTGTGCCTCTCTCTATTATTCTCCTTGCCCTTGTAGTACTGAAGTTTAACTTAATTAATTAATTAATTTATTAATTTATTTTTTCGAGACGGAGTCTCGCTCTGTCACCAGTCTGGAGTAAAGTGGCACGATCTCAGCTCACTGCAATCTCTGACTCCTTGGTTCATATGATTCTCCTGCCTCAGCCTCCCAAGTAGCTGGGATTACAGGCATGCGCCATCATACCCAGCTAATTTTTGTATTTTTAGTAGACACGGGGTGTTGCCATGTTGGCCAGGATGGTCTTGATCTCTTGACCTTGTGATCCACCCTCCTCGGCCTCCCAAAGTGTTGGGATTACAGGCGTGAGCCACCGTGCCCGGCCTGAAGGTTAACTTAGTTTTCTAAATCATATCACCTTCAGATGTGCCCTCTCATTAGCATATAAAGGAAGAAACATGTCTTTTATTGGTTAGAAAGACTTTCAGAAAGCTGGAAGTCTAAGAAATAGTTGTCCACAGACCATAGGACCTGAATTCTAAGTGTAAGATTCTGTTCATCTGCATCCTCCTGAGACGACTTACACTGTCAAGGGCTCTCTATCCACTATCAGCATCTTATATAGGTAAATAACATTAACATGGAAGGGATAAAGGAGGCAAAAAGGTCAGAAAGGACATGGAGTGCATCTGTAAAAGGGAGGGACAGGGTTTTGCTCAGCAGTATCATGCTAGCTGTTTGGAGGCAGGTGGTGTGGGCTGATTGGGTGTATGTGGTTTATGTCTTAGTATCAACTAAGTCACTCCTTTTTTCCTTAACAGCAGCTTCCCAAAGTCACTGTGCAGCAGCTTTTCCCTATGGGTGGAGTCCTGGGAAACTGCTTAGATAGAGGTTTAAGGATAGAACACTCTGAGAACCCCCACTCCAGAACATTTGTGGTTGTGTCCTCATTGAACATTTGTTTAATTTTTTTTTTTGTTATTGATGGGTGTTTACTCTGCAGGCAGGACTCTCTAGCTGGCTATAGAATATCTGTTTTCTGGTGTCAATAGCTTTATGGGCCTAAAGCCTGAAGTAGCTGGAGGTCCGAAGGTAACTGCACAATCCACTTCCCCTCACAGTTCGGTACATGTAGTAAATGCTCAATAAAGATTTGTTACAGAAATGGACAGATTCTCAGGTAAAAGACAAATCAAATTCCAAAGAAATATCCTGTTTCAGGTTTGACACAACATACTGTGCAAAGACAGCCAATAAATTATTCATAGAACAAATCACAGGTGACTGAATTATGGGGTAGTAATTTCTGCAGGCTCAAGTGGTCTATGCAGTCCTCAGCATCCCTCGATGGAATTATAGCCCCATAATTCAAATAGCTCCTGTTTCCTTGACAGAAGCATACCATGGATTTGAATCCCAAATCTTGCCCATGGTTGACACTGTTTTTCACCACTCCTGCACTCTTTCGCTGCCCAATAAATTTTTCTGTTGAAGCCTCTAGTGTTAGGTACATTTCCGTATTTCTTTGTGTTATGTTGTTTCCATGTATTACTGGGTGTTTAACTTATTAATGAGACTACATAGATGAACATTTTGTGAATGGCTTTCTTTTGGGGTTTTGGAAATTTATTTCTTTTAGCGGTCAGTTTTTGCATCCTGTATGAAGCAGAGTGAGGCTAGTGCACGGTGCATTCTTTGCTTAAGTGCTAGCAAGTATACATTTAGTCTGATCTTTGTACACCACAATAGAGAGGTAGTGAAACGGGAAAGTTCCCTTGTTCCTCTCCCAGGGCATGTGATGGGGGTGTGGCTTGCTTCTTCAGTGCCCTGCTGCTCAAACCTCTAGCCGAGCATACAGATGGGCGGGCTGTGGGACTCCCACCCCACAACAGTGTCTAGGGGTGAATGTTTACAGCTGAAACCCCCATGGGCATGTGTTATCGGGTGCTCTTTCAGTTTGCCTTTCTCTTTCTATAGGCGGCTTGTGTTAGCTCGATTACACCCTCTGCTGTGTCAGAAGGACAGAGAGTTTTCTGCATCCTGGGGTTTCTTGCTTTGGTGTACCGGAAGAATCAGATCACATGTGGGCTTGGAGAATGAATGCAAGGTTTTATTAAATGGAAGTAGCTCTCAGCAAATGGGGGATCCAGAAGGGAGACGGTTTTCCAGTGGAGTCGGCCACCTGGCGGCCAGGCTCTCCTCCAACTGCCCCAGCCAAACTCCACGTGGTTCTGCTGGTCAGTGGCCTGTGGGCATGCCAGTGCTGGTGCATTCCTCTCCATGTCCAGCCACCTGTGTGTTCCTCCGCTGATGTGCGCCTCTCCCATCCAGCTGCCTCTGTCTCTGCCCTGCTCGGGTTTTTAGAGGCACAGGATGGTGACATGGCAGGCCAGGGTAGTATTGGGAAACACAACATTTGGACATGAAGGCAGAAGTGCCTGACCTCACCTAGGTCCCTGAGGGTGGAGCCCTAGCCAGGAACCACACCTTTTCTCTCCCCAGCACTTCCCTTCCCCACTTCCGTATCATTTAAAGGGAACGCTCCTTCCCTTCCCAGCACTTCCGTATCATTTCCCCCTCTGAAGAGGTACATCTAACTGCCTTTAGAATATGGACGGTGACAGGTCTTAGCTGCATCTTCCTGACAGCAGTCATTGTTTTGGAGGAAAGCAGCAGTCAGACTCCTCCCAGAGGTCTATCTAAGGGTTCCTAGCAAAGGTAAGGTATCATCTGAGGCTCTGGTTGCTTGACCATTTGGAGTTTAATGGATTCTAGGAGTGAGAGAAAAAAACAAGTTTTATAAGGTTAAGTATGCATGGGTTAAACATGTGTATTATATAAAGAAAGGATTTAGTGCCAAAGATTACAGAGACAAGAAGTAAAGTATACTAATAACAACATTGTACCCTGAGCTGGTTTACCCTGGTGAAAGAAATTAAACCTTGTATGGGAACAGATAACGTTTTAGAAGAGAGATAACTGTTCTTGCCATATCTTTAGCAGTTAACAGGTGCACCCTGGGAATAACTATATCTTCTCTCTCTTTCCCGGGCCTCCCTGTCTCTATTATGAAAGACCAAGGTGGCCACTTTCAGGAGGTCCTCTAATGTACTTTCTGGTCCCAGGGCTTGTTTCTGCAACTTCCTCCTGATGTCAGGAGCTGCCTGAGTAATACATTTGTCCTTTAGGATTAGCTGTCCCTCGACTGAATCAGGAGATAGAGAAGTGTGCTTTACCAAGTCCTCCCTTAGCCTTTCCAGGAAGGCAGTGGGGTTTTTATCAAATCCCTGGTCGATCATGGACAACTTAGTATAATTGAGAGGTTTGGTCCCATAAGCCTTCCATTATGCACACCTGAGACTTCCATCTCATCACTGGAGTTCCATTTAGGGTAATTCATTGGTACTGCTTCTCTTCCAGCTGAATAATGTTTGTCCACTTCCCTGACACTATATGTGATACAAAGCTCATCCCCCAACCTCTCTGCTGCTTGCAGAGCAGCCTGCTTCTCATTGTCCGCCAGGGTCTGATTCAAAAGTAACATAACATCTCTCCAGGAGAGTTCAAATATTTGAATGAAATCCTGGAAAGCCTCTATATATCTATCAGGGTCATCTGAAAACTTGCCAAGATCTCCCTTAATTTGCCCTAAGTTCTGAAGGGAGAAGGGAAGCTGAACCCTACTGGGCCCAAATTCACTGGGCATCTGTTGAGGTGGGGGCAAGAGAGAGACTGGGGCTTGTTTAGGGCAAGGATTTTTAGGAGGGGGTAAGTGAGAGGCTGAAACAGGATAGGGAGGTAGGGGTGAACCTGGACAGGCAAGGTTGGAGAGAGCCAGCTCCTCTGCTGGGGGTGCCTCTGGGACTCCTATCTTTACTTCCCTGGGCTTGCCCCTTGCAGCCTACCCTGAGATGGCAAACAGGAGGGCTGGATCAATCCTACACTGTTGCAAAGGTCTGGATTGCCTTGCAAGTTATAGAAAGCCTCCACATATGGGGCCTCAGACCATCTGTCCTCATGTCTACAGAAAAGTTTCAATTGCCAGATGGTATTGAAATGAATAGTTCCTTCCTGAGGTCAAGCCAATCCTTGTAAATCATAATTTGCTGAAGCTTTGTGCAGAGGGGGCTATGAGGCATTTTTCCTCCAGATTTGGAAGGTCAAAGCAGTCCCAATGGTTCAGGATACACTCCAGAGTAGTATAGCTGGGGGTGGTGAAGAGAACTGGTTGCCCATTCTGAAAGACAGGGGATAGAGGTGTCTCTCATTCCCTTCCTTCTTTCAGCAAAAACTCAGAAGGTGATGGAGGGAGAAAGCGAGCCACCTCCCTTCACGATCCACCCTTATCCCTGAGCCGGCCATAGGTACCACTGCGGAATATACTCATGAAGCAGTGAAACTCTGGAGAATAGGAATTAACCACCCTCACCTATGCCTCCATTTCTTCCTGCTGTTGGCAAACTTTGAGTTCTCCGGGCCTGTTTATGCCATGAAGCGTGGCCTCCTTCTTTGGGGTGGAGGGTTCAGTTGGCAGGAATTCGTCGTGCCCATTTACATTGTCCTGTTGCCTGGCTTTGGACCCATGCAGACCTAGTTTTTCTTTCTAGGGCCTCTGCCTGAAGCTTGGAATCGAGTTTGGGACTGAAAAGGCATTTTAGAGGCTGTTTGCATCTGTTTGGAGTGTCTCAAACGTGTCCTGTCGAAGTTTTCAGCCAGCAGGTGTCATTCCTCTGTTAACTTCCCTACCAGAAACAGAGTTGGGTGTTGCGGGGTGGGGAGCCCTTTCACTTAGAAAAGGAAAAAGAGAAAAACAGTTTAAGGGGAAAGAGGGGAAGATTCTGGGGGAAGAAAACCTTGCTTAGTGCAAGTGGGCACCCCTAATCTCGATATCTTTTCCCTGAACCAGGTTGAATTCCTTGGCCAGGAGAGAAAAGGTTCCATCTGCTCGGCAGGCTAGAAGCACCTTGTAGGGTCGTGGCTACCACCGCGGTTTTCTCCCCTCACTCGTAGCTGTAGGGCTCAGCCTTTGCCTGCTGTGGGCACGGCTAGGCACCTGTGGGAAAGGATAAGGAGAGGTGTCCTGGGCCATGCGTGCCTGCGGCTGTCAAAGTGGTGGCATGCATGGCACCTCTAGGGACGGCTGGTCTGATCGCACCTTTGGCAGCTGAGCGAAATGCTCACTTTACTTAGTGACATTGCCGTTCCCTGTGGCAAAACTCTTAACGTTATAAAGACAGAGATAAGAGCCATTTCAAACCAGGTGAAAGAAAAGAGACAAAGTCTGGGGGTTTTGACTTGCCAGTTAGGGCAGAGTTTTGAAGGGAAACAGAGCCTGTTACCCACAGGAAAGAGAGAGAAGTGACAGGGCTTCGGAAGAGAGGCAGACATGACAGTTTCACATTCATTCACACTCACCTTCCAGGATCCCAGGGCAAGGCCCCAGTTGAAACAGGAAAGATTCCCTCATCCACTCTCGCACGCCCTGCAAGGGGACAAGGGAACCTTTCCCGTTTTAGTAGGTAGGAGATAAGTTGTCTTCTCTTACTTTTTCTTCCTTCTGCTGTAGCTCTTCCCCGTTATTAAGAATTTGAACTCAGCCTGGCGTGGTGACTCAAGCCTGTAATCCCAGCACTTTGGGAGGCCGAGGCGGGCGGATCGCGAGGTTAGGAGATCGAGACCATCCTGGCTAACACAGTGAAACCCCATCTCTACTAAAAATACAAAAAAAATTAGCCGGGCGTGGTGGCGGCGCCTGTAGTCCCAGCTACTCTGGAGGCCAAGGCAGGAGAATGGCGTGAACCCAGGAGGCGGAGCTTGCAGTGAGCCGAGATCGCGCTACTGCACTCCAGCCTGGGCGACAGAGACTCTGCCTCAAAAAAAAAAAAAAAAAAAAAAAAAAAAAAAAAAAAAAAAGAATTTGAACTCATAGTAATATGCTATTGTTTTTAGCCGTCTTTCCTGTGCTGTTATATGCTTAAAACAGACACATGTCAGGAACAATTATAACGCAACTTATATTTTTAAATAACTGCCCCTGTAAAGTCACTCAATGGGGATCATTTTTTCTCCTGATATTAGATGAAATTTCAGGCAAGCCTCACTGTTTATCTGCTCGCTCTTACACAATGAAAAGTAGGGGATCTATGTAATCCCTTAAAACAGTTGCAGTTCTATTGTTAATACCTCCAGTCAAGTGTAATCATCAAAACTCTGAATTGCATTCAACACTGAAGTTACTCTCTTGCTTTGCTTGGATTTCCATCAGAAGAGGGGCACGGTACATTTATTTTCTTTCCTCAATCAAGTCTTCTACCTCCTACCTCCATCCCACCCCATCCATGCATTAGTTAGCCTCAACTTCTGACCCTTCTAGAGTTAGAGTAGAGGAAGGGAGGGCATGTTTAACTCTCCTGCCACCAAAATGGTTGTAGATATTTGCAGATGCTTAAATATGGCTCTCTTGTGGGTACATTCACGGGCCCTTTAGAGACTTGCTAGTACTGGGGATCTATGACCTGGCAGCTGCAATGACACAGGCAAGTGCATCTTCTCTGGCTGAACCTTTATGACTCTGCTGTTATTCTTTGGTTAGAATTCTGCCACTCTTCTAAAAGCCCTCTTAGGCAGTCTCCAAGATGGTACCATTCTCTGCCTTTCTTTATGTTAAAATGTATACTTTTCCACTCAAAGGGTGAATTCTCTACCAGGCCTCAATCACTGAGCTTGAGGTGACTCCCCCATCCATCATCCACTTCTGCTTATGTGGTCTAAGACTCCACTGAGGAGAGTGAGATTAGTTGGTGTCTATTGTCTTGAGCTCTCAGTTGAAGGTGAGGGCATAGTACCACTTTACTATCCTGTAAAGTGTAACATATACATGTGAAAGAGAACCAAGTAATTTTATAGGCTTGATATTCATGAGTCTGTTAAGAGCCACTGATGAGCAGGACTCTGGTGTGTGTTCTCCTCAGGCTTGGTGTGAGAGGCACTCATCACAAGGGCTCTGCTCCAAGTATTCCCACCTGTTCAGTTCTTTCTTGTAAGCTCCTATCTGTTTCTTCATCATTGCAAAATAAGATAGTAAAAATTCTTCATTGGCCCAAATAACTGGTTAAGCTAGCTCTGTATCTTGTCTCTGAAGTGAGATTCTGAGGTACTCTGGTGATATCCCCTTAGTATGTAGGAATATTTCCACATGTTCTTTTAATAACCTGAAATGAAACTAATACACATATATAAAAATCAATCATATAATCAAAAGATATTTATTGCTCACCTCATGTTCTATTCTTTGTTAGGGAGTTGAAGGGACTAAAGATTGTTCTTTAATATGAGAATACTAAAATATGTGTATGTGAAAAGATACCTAGAAAATGGGCAAGGGGTTGTCAAGGAGCCTAGCTTGACTAGCAGGAGACTTGGCTTTATGAAAAGTAAGTGGAATCTGTTGAGAAAAATTGTTATTAAAGTTTCACTTCTAAAGCCAAAAGTGAAGGATAAATTGTTCATAGAAGTTTATTCCCAAGTTGTGATTCAGGGAAGTTATAATAATTTGTGTTTTGCCAGGTGCAGTCGCTCATGCCTGTTATCCCAGCACTTTGAGAGGCCACGGTGGGCGGATCACTTGAGGTCAGGAGTGTGAGACCAGCCTGGCCAACATGGTGAAAACTTGTCTCTACTAAAAATACAAAAATTAGCCAGGTATGGTGGCACAAACTTGTAATCCCAGCTACATGGGAGGTTTAGGTGGGAGGATCACTTGAACCTGGGAGGTGGAGGTTGCAGTGAGCAGAGATTGTGCCACTGCACTACAACCTGGGTGACAGAGTGAGACTCCATCTCAAAAAGAAAATTGTGTTTTAATTATGCTTGTTTATAACATTAGGGCTAACCTAAAACCTATAAAAATAGAAATTTATGCTTTTAAAGTCTGGTTGCTGTTGTACCCCTGGCACATTATTGCCTCCTGGTGACAGCATGTGCAAATTGCAGGGAATGTGAACAAAAACCAATCTTAGGTGTTGAATCTGTTTTTAGAAAGTGATAATTTTTTGATATGTTAAAATCAGAAATGATTACTAAAATACAATTATAAATTATTATAAATATAAAATTATAAATTATAATAAAATTATAAAATAAATGGAAAAGATTATAGGTACAGATGATTTCAGAGTAAGTGAGGGCGGTGTAGGTAAGTGTGATCATCAGTGGCCCTGGAGAAGATATGGACATGCTTTTAGATGAATGAATAGTGTTCAGGCAAAAAGCAGTGGAAGAGGGATTCCATTAGATTTGGGTCTTCAAGAATAGTCTCTATTTTATCATTCTTTCATTTTCACATGTAGCACAGAGCAGGGCACAGTGGGTGACCTTGTTAATAATAAACTATATGTATGCTGGATATAGTCAACTGATTAGTTGAATGCAGTGGAAGGGTCATGTTGTAAGTGCCAACTGAGTTTATAAATAGATTTGTGCAAGATGGCAAAGCATAGTGGATACTAAGAAGAGGAGTTTGGACTTTGTATGGTATACAATGAGGTCTTTTGAGTGGAAGATTAGCAAATTGATAAAGGAGGATTAATCCAGCAGCAGTGTGCATTAGAAGGGAAGAGCAGACTGTCCTATAAATTTCTTCCCTTCTTTCTACATTGTTGCTCTCAACTTGGGTCCTTATTTCTCCTTGGCAGAACCTCCTGCTCAGACACCTTTGGTGGCTCCTCACCATGACAGAATAGTCTCAACTCTTTAGCTTGCTTATCAAAAACTTCTAATATCCTGTTCCTAAAGATCTCATTCTCCTGCTCTCCTATGTGAAGTTTCATCACCTGAATGAACTCCGTTGTCCATCCAGACAACTGATTTACTCAAATTGGGTTATACTCTTGGTTGCCTTCGTGTCTTGGCTTGCGGGGTTTCCATCCTGTCTACTTATCTGTGCTCACCCCATGCAGTGTGGCATATCAAGTTTATCCTTCTTCAGGAAGTCTTCCTGCCCTGAGAAATAGTCCCTTCTTCTTAAGGTTTGAAGCAATTATTGTTTATCTCTTCCCTTAGCAACTAGCATGTGCCTATGTCATTTTCTATTCATCTCTTGTTTTATATCACATCTACTTTTGAGATTATACATTTTCAGAAAATACAGTTTTCTTGCATTTAAAAATTTTTCTTGGAGGATTCAATAAATATACAGTGTTCAAAGTGAGGATAGTGAAAATAGAAGGGAAAGGCAAATAGATGAGTGATTTTGAAGGAAGAATTCACAGAACTTTGTAATTACTGACCTACCTAAATCCTTCTTGGGCTTATTTTTATTTTTATGCTGTACAAACTCCTGAGATGATAGGTTCCATATACATCCATACTCCTGTGCAAGGAAGTTCTTCCTTTTATTTGTCCTAAATTGCCCTTTTTACTGATGATCCTATTTAAAGCATAAGGTCTATATGCCTTTTAAAGGTTAGGGCACTGTTTAGCCAGACGCCCAAATATTTATATACTGAGACCTACGTGAGTGTTTTCTGATTAATACCTGTCTTCTTGGGAAAGCTGTGAATAATGTCAACATGAACTACATTATTCCTGCTAAAAATGCATCCATTTAGTTTAACTTGCATGTAATGACACCTGAAAGTCAGGAGCTGTTTGCTGAGCACTGTTGCAATACTGTTGCAGCTCATTCATAACGAATGGCAATGAAGTACCTTCAGCATACCAAATGGGAACATCAGCATAAATGGGAAATTTAGGGGCTTCTGGAAACCTTTAATATGTGATGAATATAAAGGGAAAATGCAATGAGTCTCAGAGAAATTCTTGTTTGGAAAAAAGACACCTTTAGTAATAAAATTGAATTGGGAGTTAAAACTATGGTATTATCCATATGCTTTACATTAATGCCAGTTGAAATTTATCAGAATAGCTGAACAAAAAAGAAGGTGGGGATGGAGCTATTAGATAGATCTAGCAAGGGCTGGGGAAAGGCAGAACACCATTCCCTTTTGACCTTTCTGTTTCTTCTTTTTGATTCCTTTTTTTTCTCTCTTGCTACATGACTGTGTTTATGCTTTTTCTTCCCTCTTGAAAACTGCTATTTACCCTGGTCTTTGATCAGCCTCTCCTTTTTTTTTTTTTGTCAAATTGCAGATTCCCTTCCCCATTCCCTCCTCTTTCTTGCTCTCTGAGTCTACCCTTTCTCCACCTCAGATATTCTGTTCCCTCTGTTGTAAGTTACAGATTTCTGCAACGCGAGAGACCTCAAATCGTGTAATTAGCTTTCTCTTATAGGTGAGGCTGAAAAGCCCAAAAGAAATTAACTTACTTGTTCAAGTCACCTAGCCCATGAGCAAAAAAGCGGTATGTCTTAGTATTGAAAGAGACTGTATGTTATCTAACACGGAAACACTTTCCAAGCATCCTTAAATTGTTAGACTGTTGGAGGATACTTCCAGGGAGGGCAACCCACTTCTTGGTTAGGTGCATTGTTACATTATTTACATTATTGGAGAACTGTGAAAGCAAGCTGTTCTTTAAGTTATGTTCTGCCACCCTATGGAGAAAAAGTCATACTTATACACTGTTGATGGGAATGTAGATTAGTTCAGTCACTATGGAAAGCAGTTCGGCAATTTCTCAATGAACTTAAGACAGAAGTACCATTTCCCCCAGCAATACCATTCATTACTGGGTATATATGCAAGTATATATGCAAAAGAAATAAATTGTTCTACCAAAAAGACATATGCATGTGTATGTTCATTGCAGCACTATTCACAATAGCAAAGACATGGAATCAAACTAGGTGCCCATCAGTGGTGGAGTGGATAAAGAAAATGTGGTGCATACACACTATGGAATACTACACAGCCATAAAAAGGAAAAAAATCATATCTTTTGTAGCAACATGGATGCAGCTGGAGGCCATAATCCTAAGAGAATTAATACAGGAGCAGAAAACCAAATACTGTGTGTTAACACTTTTAAGTGGGAGCTAAGTAGTGGATACTCATGGACATGAAGATGGTTAACAATAGACACTGGGGACTACTAGAGTGAAGGAAAAAGGGAGTGAGCAAGGACTGAAAAACGATTGGGTACTATGCTTGGTACCTGGGTGACGGGATTAATTGTAACCCAAACCTCAGCATCATGCAATATACCCGGGTAACAAACGTGCACACTCCCCCATGAATCTAAAATAAAAGTTGAAATTATTAAAAACAATTCTGCTTCCCTGTAATTTTCTTCCAGGATCCTGCTTCTGTCCTCCAGAGTTACAGTGAACATGTTCTTTTATGTGCTTGTTCTTTCAATATGTGAAGAAGAAATTAGACTTCGAAGCCTTTCCTTCTCTAGGCCAAACACCTCCAAGTTCTGTTAATGGTTCCTTGTATCACACAGTTTACACATTTCTCTTCACTTTAGAGCCCTCGCTGGATGATCCCTAGCCAGTGTCATCTTTATAGGATGACAACAAATCGGGCATAATACTTCAAATAATATTTAATCTATACAGACTGTAGAATCATTACCTATCATATTCTGGGAGTTCTGTCATTTTAATAATGCTCATCATGTTGTGCTTGTATAGTGTTGGCTTATCCTGAGATTGGGCCCAGCTAAAATCTTCAGGTCTCATGCATTTGAACTGCAAAGAAACCAGATCTTTCCAGCTCTTCTTTTTTTTTTTTTTTTTTTTTTGAGACAGTGTTTCACTCTTGTTGCCTAGGCTGGAGTGCAATGGCACTATCTCAGCTCACTCTGCCTCCTGGGTTCAAGTGATTCTCCTGCCTTAGCTTCCTGAGGTAGCTGGGATTACAGGTGCCCACTACCATGCCTGGTTAATTTTTGTATTTTTAGTAGAAATGGGGTTTCACCATGTTGGCCAGGCTGGGCTCAAACTCCTGACCTCAGGTGATTGATCTGCCTCAGGCTCCCAAAGTGCTGGGATTACCGGCATGAGCCACTGCGCCTGGCCTCTTTCCAGCTCTTCTTATTTGATTATGTAGATGATTATAGCATTAATTTGGGTCTTAATAGTTATTCCTATAAAATTTGGTCATTTTGGTTTTGTGCCATTTCCTCCAGCAACCTGGGCTCTTTCTAGGCTGCTGGTTTCACTCGGGTTCCTGTACTTTACAGTGTATTGACATCGTCCTACTGGTGAACAGCCACATTTGATCGATGTGTAAATTTATGTTTGCTATAATTAAGTATCCATGCTGTTACTGATATCTTCCAGATAAAATGTTCAGTGACAGAGTCATGTGCTGCAGGGTGGAATGGAGTATGCCCTGTCTTGCGTCAGTTAAGATTCATTTGATTATAAACCATAGCAGTCAATTGGGAGAACTCTGTCATCTCACAAAGCTAAAGAAGAATGGGATAATCAAACCTTGAAATGGGCAATTTGGTGCTAAGTGTTTGTGACATTTTCTAGAGATGGGTGACTCCTAGCTCCTAGGTCTTTCCATTCTACTTTTCAAAATTCTTGGTGAAAGAATCTGATTGATCCAACTTGGGTATCATTGAGGTCTCTGGAGCTGCCTTGGAGGTCCCTGGAGCTCCCCACTTTTGGCAGTCCCACTTTGCTGTGGCTCATGTAGTCAGAAGTTCAAGGTTTTGTTATGCATACACAGAACCCCTGGGACCCAGCTTCTGCATTCTGGACTTCCCAGTGAAGGATGTATGTTATAAGCTACTCACCCTCAATGATTCCTAATAAAGACATGGCATAGTATAAAGAGAATGCCAAAGGAACAAAGTGTGTTTACTGGAATATATGAGAATATAGTCTTATTAGTACAGACAAGAGCAAGGTCAGGGCAGTAAGATTTTCTTCAATAGCTACCCAGTGCTGAAGAGCAACCAAGGGAATAGCGAGAGGTTTAATTACACCGCAAAAGTTGGTTATACTGTAGGAGTGGTTCTGCCATCATGTTGCTGACCTCATTTGTTCGTTCCTTCATCAAATATTTTTTATGTATTTACTATGTACCAGTCATCATTCTAGGTGCTAGGGAAAACTTGGTGAATAAGATAGGCATATTTCTGCCCTGCTGGAGCTTTTTGTAGTGTGTCTATGGCACGATAGACAAGAAAACAAACAGGAAAGATAATTTCAGATAATGATCAGTGTTACAAAGAATACAAAACAAGGTAGTGTGAAGAAGACTAACTGGGGCTGGTGCACAGCCAGGGAAAGCCCTTCTGAGAAGATGACATTTGAGCTGAGCCCTCAACATGTCAGGAAACATTCAGATCAATAGATGCGGAAGGCTAAGGATATTTGACTTGCGTAGCATTCAAGTTTTTTAGTACCTTTAAATGCCCCCAATAATTCTAGTATTTGCAAGTTAATCGTAAAGACAGCAAGTCTGAGAGTGAAGCCCTAGGTAGATTGCTACTGAGTGGTGAATCTTGATTTGCCTCTAAGAATCTGTTGGCTCTGGTGGCTTGACTGAGGCAACAACTCTTGGAGTTAATCTAGTTTGGTATGAGTTGGGGGAGAATAAGCAGACATTTAGGTTTAGTTTCCTGAAGCTTCATTACAAAGAGAGGGGTGTTCTGATTCTCCAATTTCACCTGTGTTGTCCATTGTTCTTCCATTGGCTGCCTGCTTAGACATAAGTCCTAGAAGAACTCAAATTGCCAGACCCAAATCTTCACATGATAAATAAGAAAACTGAGAGGTTTAGTGACTTGTCTCAGATTACACAGCTAGTTAGGTCAGAGCCAGGATTTGACCCCAGGCTTCCCACTTCCCAGTTCAATTTTCTTTCTCCCAGTTCACTATGACCCTGAAGATACAGGAGGTGTTTTCTGAGAGCTCTATTTCAAACATGGGTGAAATCAAAGCTCACATTTATTTTTAAAAGTAATAGTTCCCCAAATTTCTAAATATCAATAAAAGATAAAATATTGTATAACAAAATATATTAGTAAAATGTATTGTTAAGACCAATTAACAAGTAATACATATTTTATTAAAAAATAAACAGTTGTGAAATTACTCACAAGAGACCAATTAACCTTACAGTTGTTTGGTGAGAGAAAGTGAGTTATGGAATGCTGCAGGGAGGAGGTGATATTTAAGCAACCTGGGTCTTACAGGATGAGTAAGCAGATCCCAGGTAGTGGGGTAGGAAGTAGAGGGGAGATATCCCAGGGAGATCAGTGGCAGTGATGGGTTAGGGAGTGATGTAGTGGGGATATTTGGAGGAAGAGGCTAGAGATGAGAGTAAGGCATTTGGGACCAGGCTGTAAAGGGCTTTGTTTGTTTTGCTGAGGATTTTCATCAGTATCCTATTTTAAGAACAATTTCTGTAATCTTGGAAATGTTCAACAGTTGCACTAATACAGTAGCCACATGTAGCTACTGAACAATAAAGGGCCTAGTGACTGGTGCAATGAGGAAACTTTAATTTTAGTGCATTAAAATATAAACTTAGACAAACATGGCTAGTGGCTACAATATCAGACAGTGCCACTCTGGAATATGGGGGCCATGGGAGTTTCCAGGTAGGTGAGTGATGCAGTCAGGTATGTGTTTAATGAGTCTTCATTTGAGGAATCATTAATATGAAGCTGTATCTATGCAATGCTAGGTCAATCAAGTAAGGAAAAAATAAATTCATTGCTTGATTTCTACATGGACCAACTTTGGAATGAAAACTACTACCTTAGGATAGAGGATGCTCATAAAACAGGCTTTTCTATTGTGAATGCTTGTGGGATCAGAATGAATGCTACTTTAAAAGCACTACTCCAGCAATAGTATTAGTAGACTTTGGATTATGATATATCAATACAAAGATAATAGTAAATAAAATATTGTTTTATTAAGGCTCCCCGATTTTCTTAGATTATTAGAATATGTGGCTACATTTCTGTAAGATTGCTGAAATTTCATGTATATATTAAGAATGTAATAATTTTAAAAATCCATTTAGGTTCATTTTTCTGTCACTAGTTAAGTTGCAAATGGTGTGGCAGCTCACAGGGAAATCTTAAATCTGTCATTAGCACAGGGTGATCTCTAGAGGGACTGTGACTTCAACACACATTTTGGATCTATTCCAAGCTAGGGAGAACATCTTTCAACGTTCCTAAAAACGAAAGCAGTTCACTTAGCTCCTGATGGGCTAAAGTCTAATTTGGCCCACTGTGGACAGGACTTAAGCTGCAATTTGGGGCGCAGCACCTGCTCCCAGCTCAGGCCACCTTTACTGTGAATCGGCCTCACCTCCTGCTCCCTGAAGTCTGGTTTGGTTTCACGGTTGATCTAGTCCAAGATTTTGTAATTGGCCTGAGCCCCTGACCTCCTCTTCTCTAGAGGAGATGTAACCCTGAGGATCGGTCTTGGAATACCTCATCTTACTAGCTTTCTCCTACCTCCCACCACCCCTGGGTGGCCTAGGGTTAAGCCAAGAGCCCAAATTCAGATTTGTACCACAAGAAAACTATAAGCACTATGACAAATTATGCCTTTTGTTGCTTCTCCTCCTTCACAATTTCTTCCAAGGCTAAGGAGATAACCCAGACCTCCCTTGGCAAGCAGCAAGATGGGATACCAAGGCATCCACAAGAGGGCAGCAAATGATTTCCATTCTAGTTTTGCTTCTTTTTAAAAGTCATTTTGCTTCTCTGCCACAGAGCTTCTATTTAGTCAAGAAATAAAAATTTGATGCTGATTTGAGGAATGGGACCTGGTTTCATTTCTCTGAGAATTCTTGTTAGTACAGCTTACCACAGGAGCCTGGCAAGTCCTGGCGGGTGGTCTCCTGGCCCAGGCATGCAGGATGGAAAAGCCTATGGGAATGGTGCCTTTCTGTCCACCCAGCTTTTAAGGTCGGGGTTTATTCCCAAGGAAAGGAACTTTGAGCCCTGCATTTAGTCGAATATTTATACATTTTCTTTTTCCAACATCCCTTGTTTGTAAAAATCCCTCAGATTGTGCCTCTGACTGAATTATCAAATGCTGGTCAACTGTCAGTTTACCTACCCAGGACCCTGAACGTGGAGAGGATGCCATGAGGGTGGAGGTCCATGGAACTGAATGCTGCCCTGTTGATGAAGGATGTGTTCCTACCAAGTGACACACAGACAAGTCTGGACTGAATTGGGATTGGCCTTTACCTGCGATCCTTTGATGACCTCTTCTTATGTCCTTCTCTCTCATGAAAGAGTCTTTCTCTAGCATTCCAATTCAAATCAACAATTATTTATTAAGTACCTCCAGTGGCAAGTCACTAGAGAGGTGCCCAAAAGGCCACAAAATGGCACTAATAACTTACTTATTAAATGTATATTCGTAGCTTATTTGTTGACATTTTATGAATCCCCAAAACAACCCTGTGAGGTTGGTTTTATTCCCAATTTGCAGATGAAGAAATTGAGACTGCAAGAAGTTAAGCAATTTGTCACTTAACTAGTCGAGGGGAGCAGCAGGGATTTGAACCCAGGTTTGGCTGACTCCAGGACCCTACTGTGCCATTATATTGGTTTTCTCCCTGGGAAAGCCTTTCGTCGCAAAGACCTTATAATTTACTGCGGTGACTCCAATTTGAGTACACATCAGAATCACCTAGGGAGCTTTTAAAAATCCCAGTGCCAGGGCCTTATCCCAGGCTAATCAAATCAGAATGTGTGTGTGTATGTGTGTTTGGGTGAGGGAGGTGTCCCAGCCACTGGCACTTAAAAAACTCCTCAGGTGATTCCTCTGTGCAATCAGAGTTGGGAAGCTGTGCTTTGTGGATGGAAAGGGATGGGTGATGCGAAGTCCAGGCACCAAAATAGAGAGAGGGGTACATTTGTTTTAGGTGGGATTGCCTATCAGCATTGCTCAGCCCTCTCAAGCAGGCAGCTGACTGTTCCTGTTAAGGTGAGTACATGTGTACACTGTTTCATTTGATAAGAGTGATAACAGCTAATTTTTTTGAGTGCTTGCCTCTTGTGACACACAGTTTCAGATTTGTCCATCTATTTCAACTCTGTTAATCATCACAACAACCTAATACAGTAGATCCTACCTTTTCGTCAAGTGTAAGATGCTGTGGGTTCTAAGATGCATCACTTTAGAGCATCTTATGTACCATAAGAAATAAAGAAAACACTACCCACTAATTTTAAGTCACTATAAATTAGAATTTGTTCTTTCCCTAGAGATGTTAAAGTGTGAGAAAATATGCATCTTAAAGTTAATTAAATATGGTGGTGGTATCTTCACTTATAGATGAGGAAACAGAGGCACAGAAAGCTGAAGTTATGTGTCCAAGATTACTTAGCTAGACAGCATTATATCGTGAGCATTTACCATTCATTAATATTCTTCCTTAGCATAATTTTTAATGGCAACATTAAATTTCACATAAATATACCCTAAGTACTTTAATTACTCCTCTAATTTTGGCTGATTATATCTCGATGTAAGTTTTCATATGCATGTTTTCCAGGGCATTGCCAACCACAGGTTGGGTGCTGACTATTTTGCAGCCAATGATTCCGGTAAATTTATCTCCACCTGCTGTCACATGAGAAAGATGCTGGGACATCATGGGCCTCTTATTGACCATTCTCTTTTACATGGCTTTATGTTGAACTCTGAATGGTGGGATGCTGATTGGCTGCATGTTGCTAACTTCATCATCCAGCATCTCTAGTTCTTCAGGCTCAGGTTGGTCCACCCTGCACTCACCTAACTGCCCTTTGAGACCTAATGACCAATGATTGTATAGTTGATCAGGTCGCGGGTGTGTTGCTTTTTCTTTAGCATTGAGAGGTGAATGGAGGAATATGACCTGATGGGTGGACACACTTAATGATCAGAAACAAATTGCTAGGGCTTTTTGATTCTGGGAGGTCCAACACTCTTCACTGAAAACTCCTGATCCCTCATCAGACATTGGCATGTCTACAGGTATCCTAAGCAGGTTCTTGCAGTCTTTCCTTCTCTTGAATGGAGTGACACAGTTGAGGTTCAACATTGACGAAGGTGATATAGTTCATGGGGCAGATTACCTCAGCTGGCTGAGAGTTGGCTGGTCACACCTGAAAACAGTAGTCATGTTCACTCTGAAGCAAGTGTAGCTGGACCCTGACTTCCCAGCCCTTTATCAGTCATCCTCTTTTAGTAAGTGTTAGAGTGTTTATTCCACATGCACTGGGATTGCAGCAGGCACAGCAATAGACTGAAGGCTGACCATTTGGAAGTGTTGGTTGTTTTCTTTCACATAAGATAGATTTCTGATAGGTAGGTTGATCTTCTTGAGATCCCAAGGCCATTTCTGATCTGATAGGTAGGTTGATCTTCTTGAGATCCCAAGGCCATTTCTGACTTACCAGAAGTATATTACTTCAACATATTATTTATTGATGTGTAATGAAGTTCCCACAGCTTAGGGGATTACAAGAAGAACCATTCTATCATTTCTCATTGGTTTTGTAGGTTGACTGGGTTCAGCAGTGTGGTTCTGCTTAGTTGCTTGGAGTCTCTCACGTGGCTGGAGTTGCCTGAAGGCTGGACTGGGATTCTGGGAGGGCTGAATCTCTCTCCTTCTCCATGTAGCTACTGGCCTTTCTTCTCCATGGGGTCTCTCCACCAGGGGTGTCAGATTACCCAAATGGCAACTCAGGGCTCTCAAAAGAGCAAAGGGGAAGTTGCCAGACCTTCTTAAGACGTAGGCCTGGAACTGGCACACTGTCACTTTTATTCATTAGGGAGTCACAGCAACAGCCTAGATTCACAGAGAAAGTTAATAAACTACAGTTTTATGGGGAGAGTGACAGGATTTGTGGCCAGCTGTACTCTACCATGCACTGTATGTTCACACATTGATTGGTCATATTGGTGAAAGCAGGCTAAGAGATAGATCTCACCCCAAGGATTCTAGGGAATGCAACTGCTTCCTTACTGTTCCTTTGGCAAAAGTGCTGAATGGGTCTTGCACGCATTGGCAAGTTTTCTTAGGAGGAAACCAGAAAGCATAGTGGACTGAAGAGGGTGCATGGTGGTCTTTCTGCTTTGAACATTGGCCATCTAATCCAAGTATAGAAAGTAGAGTGAGGCACTTTTCCAAATAAAAAATGAGTTTATACCTAAATAGCTCTAATTTGTTTGTTGTCACATCTTGGTCTTGCCTAGTTTTGGTTAGTGAAGGTCTTCTCTCAGTTGTTGGTGCCCTTGGAGTGCTCACAATACAGCCTACTGTTGGGATGAATGGTAAGAGAGAGTCTAGACTGCATTTCCTGGAGGACATGTCCTTGTCCTACATCTTAGCTGCCTTTGTAACCATTGCACCTGCCATAGTGCCTGGCACAGAATAGACAAGAATTTCATGTGGTTTGAGCTGAACTTCAAGGGTAATGAAGACGACAGGGCAAATCTGGGTAAGCACAGATAATGAAAAGCACAAGAGAAAATAAAAGTAATATCTTCCTACACACAGCTTCATGTACTGTGGGAGATGGGACAGAATAGCAATGGGGGAAAGACTTGTGACTGAAATCATGACAAACTCACTAAGAAAAACTTTAGGATGTTAATAAAAGAAAAGGGAGGACTCAGGGGGCCAGGTGGAGAGGGACTTAGGAAGAAGAAGAATGTATGTAATGATGTGGCAGCCTCTCAAACTTCTATGTGCAAGAAAATAACATAAGGATCCTGATAAAATGTAGATTTTTTTTTTTTTTTTTTTTTTTGAGCTGGAGTCCTGCTCCATTGCACAGGCTGGAGTACAGTGGTGCGATCTTGACTCACTGCAACCTCTGCCTCCTGCGTTCAAAGCGATTGTCCTGCCTCAGCCTCCTGAGTAGCTGGGACTACAGGCGCTCACCATCATGGCCAGCTAATTTTTGTATTTTTAGTCGAGATGGGGTTTCACTATATCGGCCAGGCTGGTCTCGAACTCCTGACCTCATGATCCACCCACCTCAGTCTCTCAAAGAGCTGGGATTACAGGCATGAGCCACCATGCCTGGCCAAAATGCAGATTCTTTTTTGGTAGTTCAGGGTGGGTTCTGAGAGTATGCATTCTAACACGCTCCCAGGTATTATAGGTGCTCCCTGTCTGAGAAGGATCTAGTAGAAAGGAGAAAAACCAGACAAGTTTTTTGGGTGGAGAAGAGTAGGTGAAGCTTGGAGACGGTGTTCCAGGGCACTGCTAATGGAATCACGTTTCTCTGGACAGCTCTTCCTTTAGGAACATCTGTCCTGTAGGGATATGATAGAGTATGAAGCAATACCCTTCCAGAAGGCAGGAATGTGGGAGTGAATGAGAGGTAAGTGTCCCATATTTTTATCTATCCATTTTGTACAATTTCAGCAAGTTGAATTCAGATGTTCTCTTAAATATTCCCCACTTAACACTCTGCTTCCCCTAGTGCATTGGGATTCTATTTCTCTAGGATCTGCCTTAAAATGGTGTCAGAGATTCATTTCTGAGGGACATAGGGAATCTACTAATTTTTGAAACCACTTTGAGATTATGAACAAATGTTACAATAGTTGAAATTAATTTGAAGACCAAAATGATGTTTGAAGCCCTTCAACAGTCAACAGAGATGAGAAATACTTGAAAAATCTATTTAAAATCAATTTCCTATTTATGGCTATTATTTATTTCCATTTTTCTTACATGCACAACTTTCATTTTTCCAGTTTAATATGGCAAACATTTTAAGTTGTGTGGGTTACTTCCACTTCTAAGAATATGCTTTTAGTCCTCCCAATAAAATCCTGTTCATCCTAGGGGCATGTGATACTCAGTCGTGGAGGGGGAGATTATGCCCAAGAAACAACTGACCTCTACTGTAGCTAAATGGAGTTCTGTGTCTCTGTTCCATCTGAGACAGATAGGCCCCATGACCACCATTACTTCCATGGTGAGAGATGTGTACAGACTGTAATGGGAGGTTAACACCCCAGCAGATTTATGACCCCAGCCAGCCCCAGTCACGGTTCAGATAGGCAGTATCTCCTCTTATCACATCCCTTTCATCATAATCTGAAAGATAGCAGTCAGGGTCCAAATAAGTGATACAATTTGAGTTCAATTGGTGATTTTTTTTGTTTCATAGTAGTTATTTCAAGTGTATACTCCCAAGCTCTATGAAATGTGGTGTCGTGTCTTTTCTGTATAGGAACTGTTGATTTGTAACACTCATTTTCCAGATAATTGTTTTCCTTGGTCTTGTATTGCTGCAAACCACTCCCTGAAAAGCTAATATTGTATCTTCTTCTTTTTCTTCTTTTAAAGTGGTCTAGTTTAGATAAGAAAACTTGATTTCAGATTCTTATCCAAAGCCTATGCAAACCACTTTGGTTTAGAAAATTGGTCTGTAAATCTTACAAGGTCCAGGATTTTCTTGGGCACTTACTTGGTTTTAGGTGGATCAGAAATATTGATACAGTCTGGCCTTAGAATTACAACATTGCTCTCTGAAGTCAGCCTATCATTACAACTACAAGAATGTATTACGAAATCGAAAGGAGAGCTACTGGATGTTTTGAATTCTCAAAAGAACTTGTATCATTTCAATTTGAGGTTAAAGGTCAGTTCTCTTTGATGGTGAAGCTTAGTTTATCCTCTGAGGCTCATACAGCCTTGTAAAGAGAGAGTTTACCTGTTCTCTGGGGGCCACAGCTGAAGGTGGCCAGGTGTGGATATTGCTGCATCTGTTTTGTGTAATGAAGTTGAGCTGTGTGTGATATGTGTGGTAGCTCGTTATACAGAAAGCAACAATAGTAAACCGGGTGCTGATTTGCATGACTTGCCAGGGGAGAGAGCAATTGTAACTGCTCCTGTTTATTTTGTGACTACTGCGTGCAGGGCATTATGCACTCATCATACCATTTAATTCCCTCAGTAACCCTGCAATATAGGTGTTATCATCCTGATTTCCCAGTGGAGGAAACCTAGCCTCAAAGAAGAGAGGTCTTTAACTTTCTGCCAGGATGACAATGGGAGAAGCTGTCAATACAGCTAGCATTAGCAGTGCCCCGAAATTAATTGGATAGGTCTCCATTCTCAACCTTATCCATCTCTTTAGCTTATTTGTCCTGTGCCCCAATCCTACCTTTCCCCTTTGAGAATCCAGGAAGGGAGACAGGGACGGAAGAAGGAGAGGCAGAAAAAGAGGATGACGTTAATAGTTTGAGCTAGGAGAAGGACTGAACAGACTCAGAAGGAGGCAGCAAATGGAGTAAAGTTGCCCCATCTTAGTCATCCAGGCTCCGACACACATGAACGGTTTTTCATGGGAAGGAGACATGAGTGGCCTGGCCAAATTTGTCTTTGGCTGCTTGAGTAGCACTGAGGGCAGGGTGGCAAAGTGGGTCCCTGGGCTGAGCTCTTCTTGGCATCATGGCCAGTATCAATGGTGCTACGGTAGGAAGGATACAGGAATCTTCCATTAGTGTAGGGGGTGCTCTCCTACTCTTTAAAGGTTCATTAACATTCAGAGCTAAGATGGTTTCCTTCCCTCCTTTTTTAGTACTGGAGCCAGACTTTTGGGGAAGCATTTCTTTTACTTTCTTAGACTTACATTCTGCCTCAGGGGTGAGGATGCTGTTGCAAGCAGCTTCACAAAGCTGTGGGATGAGGCACCACAAAGCTGTGGGATGAGGCACCACAAAGCCTGGTTCTGGAAAGGCCGAGCCTTCCTTATAGAATCCTCCGTAGTGACTCTGCTTTGCAAGGCAGCTTGTCTTCCTTCTTTGAAACTGGGTTTATTTGCTAAGCAAAGGCAGCACCATCACATCTTGCTGATGCTCCGAGCAAACATCAGTAGCAAATGATCCTCTTAAACAAGTGCAAGTGGCTGGAGGCAATGCTAGGGGCTAAAAATACAGAATGGACTAAAACCAAAAACAACTGCTCAGCCTCAATGCCACCGAGCATCAGAGGGCCCCCTCAGAATACTGATGTGAGGAAGGCTCCTTAGAATGGGCAGCTGACGGAGCAGGAGAAGGGACTTCCTTCCATGTGAGCAAACTGCTCACATTCTAGGGCACAGAGTCAATGACTTCAGCTTTCCTCTTTGTTTAGCTGGAGAGAGGCTCAGCCACTGAGCCTGACTGGATGAGGGAATAAGAGATCTGGACCCGAGCTGAAAAGGGAAGTACTCTCTGCACACTCTGGCTCTTTTATTCCAGCAAGCAGTATTCCCGTGGGCTCAACGGGCTGTTTTCCATTCTTCCCAATGGATGGCAGAAATCCTTACTCTTGGCGTGAAATGGTCTATGTTTTGATTTTGGAAAAGGAAACCCTTGGATATTTTTCACGTAATCCTTGTTCAGTCTTAGCATTCCTGTCAGTAGTTTATCCTAAATCACAGGAATTCACTTTTGTGACAGAAGCCTGGAACAGGGCTCTTTGTATGGAAGGGAAGTCAGGGAGTGTTAATGGCTGGTGCCACTGGGTTACTAGTACGCTTGGTTACTAGTGTAATTGGGGCTCGAACTGTGTTATTGGCTTACTAGTATGCTAGGTTACTAGTGTAATCGGGGCTCATAGAAGAAAGACCACGTGAGGATTCAAGCTTCTCAATCACAGAGCAATTGTAAAGTGGCTGTATTTTTAGATGACTTGTAATAGTCCATGGGATTTGCTGTTTCTACTTTTTTTGGAATCCCATTTCACTTCCCATTTCTCTTCTCTGGAGTCATTAGGATCCTGTTTGCTTCCCAGGTTGTCTGGTTTTCAGCCTTTGTTCTTTCCTCTCCCAAAGGCTGTATCTTGCTGGACAAACCTGCAGTTCTCACTTCTGTCCTGGGCTTGAGGATTAATCCTGCCTCTAGGCAGGGGGAGATTTATAGGAGTTCCAGGTCCCAGCAGCAAGCAGCCTTTGGTGTTAGTTCTAATTTCTGAAGCTGTGTGCTGGTCATGAGATATCTTGCTCTATGCCTTAGGTCTGAGAATTGAGCTTTTGTCTAGGAATGAAGACCCATTCATTGTTGTTTTCTCCTTGCAGAAAAATACCCATTTGTTGTTGTTATTTTCTTCTTAGTTTTTGTGTTATTTGCCTGTGTATAAATTATTTTTTCAACAATCTTCCATTTATTTTGGTAGTTCTCTCTGTTCTCTCTCCATACTTTCCTCCACCTGCTGATGGATCTCTCTGATACTGCCTGCCTGTCGGGGCTGCTGAGTTTCTCCTGCATCCCTCATTCCCCTTTATAGATAACTTAATATCTCATAGCTCTTTTTGGATTCTGAATAGGAAGACGCATTCATTTACCCATCCATCCAGAAGTTACTGAGTCCCCGCTGTGTGCCAGGCTTTATCTTCTGTGACTATACTCTTTAGAGATCATGTTGCACCTGCCAGCTCCAGTGCATACAACCACGTTTATCCTTCAGCTCCACTGAGTTGGTCCAAGAATGGAACATTCTCCTCCAGTGTCAGACCCTTCCAAATTCTCTGCCTTGTTTTACTTTACTGAGATTTCTCATTTGCCTGCATGTGACAGGATCTTCAACTTTTTCATTTTTTCTTTTATGACTCTGGTCACCATTATGGAAATATTTAGTTTAACATTTTAAACTCATTATTATTAACTTCATGATATTTCTTGAACTTCATTTATTAAGATTCATGATCTGGTGAATGTAAACATGATTCTGTTGTTTCAGATACATTCAAATTTCTTTAAGTTGCACAATTAGTTCATATTAATTCCACTCCTACCTTTGTCTTAATAAGTTTTAACGTTGTGTCCATCTGAGAAATGTTGTATCACTTTGTCAAAATCTCTCATATTTTGAAGTTCCTTATGAATGGAAAAACAAGGTCAAAAAGAATAGATGTCTTGCCCAACTCAAACAACCTCAGAGACTGGCAAAACTAGAGAGAAAACCATGTAGTGCTCTCTCTTCAGACTACTCAATAGGTATTATTTTTCAGTTTTCCAAATAAATTGCTTAAAATTGTTTTCTTTGAAGCAGTGAGTTTGTTATGAAAACAGTAAAGTGGTAGAAAAAAGTTAAAAAAAATTAAGAAGACATTATAAAATTATTTGGTTTAAGGAGTATAGAAAGACATAATAGTCTAAAAACACGGCAAAGTAGTTTTTACTTAAAAAATAATGGCATGTATAATAAGTGAGTCCAATTGCAAGTGCTAAATGCAAAATTAAGTGCTAAAGTCAATGAACTGGTAGAATACTATAATTTCTCAAGAGCTAGAGATTGTTGCTCTTTGAGGAAGATTGTTGGAATAGGGGTGACATTCTGTAGATGGTCAGAGGTCCCTGAATTAGGGTGGAGACATTTAAAGACAAGCAGATCCCACTGGAATCCCGGATCCTTTCCATTTAAGCTTTCAGTCAGAGTGTTCTGAATGAGCACTTGAATAGTTAGTTCCTCTGGGCAAAGTCCTTAGATGTGGTGGCTGAAAGCCAGTCTTATTATTTCCACAGTCCTCCTTCTCTCTCTTAACTTTATAACAATTCCCTTGATTCCCAAATGAAATGTTTCTGTCCTCTCAGAGTCTTTGATCTGGCATGTCAGCGTCACAACACATTGCGTCACCTGCTCTCCTCTCTTCTTGCTGTATCATCTTACTCTGTTTCTTCTGAACGGCATGTCCCTTCACATTTGGATGACTATGTTTGAAAGCGCTGTCTCGACATTTTCCCTATTGTATCATGTGTCTTGTGCTCCCACTCTCCGTTGGAAATGAGAATGCAGTTAAAAGAACCCCAAACATTTTAACAAGATAGGACAGAAACCTTCTTATGTGTGCCATGCATTGGGATACATTTGAAGAGACACTCTTAAAGCACTTCTCTTTAAAGTGTTGCATATGCATTCATTTAAAGTAGTTACATATACAATTTAGAAAACTCTAAATTCTATATAGACTCTGACTGGTTCATTCTGTTCTGCTTTAAAAACAATTGTTTAGCTAAGATCTACCTGTTAAGTTATACAGTTTTCTCTCTTCTTTATTACAGCATGATCTATATTATTTATTATAGAGTAGTATTATAGTATTTATATGTTAAGTATAATTACAGTAATCTGAACACTTGTCAAATTTATAATAGGTTCTACTTATTAAGTACATACTATGTGGAACAGTGGGTTTTAAACTTGGGTGCTACCCCTCAGAATCACCTAGGGGTATTCAAAGAAATTCCAATACTCAGGCCATACCGTAGATCAATTTAATGAGACTTTCTGGGGGTGGAACTCAATCCTCAGTATTTCTTAAAGTTCCTCAGATAATTCAAAGGTGTAGTCAAGTTTGAGAACCAGTGATATATATATAGTTTTGCTACTGATAGCTTGGTCTGTGTACCGGCAGTATTGGTATCACCTGAGAGCTTGTTGGAACTCTCGTGCCCCCTCCCAGTCTTACTGTATCAGAGCCTGATCTTTATCAATATTGCAAGATGTTTTCTTTTTCTTTCTTTCTTTTTTTTTTTTTTTGAGATGGAATTTTGCTCTTGTCACCCAGGCTGTAGTGCAGTGGTGCGATCTTGGCTCACCGCAACCTCCGCCTCCCAGGTTCAAGCGATTCTCCTGCCTCAGCCTCCTGAGAAGCTGGGATTACAGGGATGCGTCATCACGCCCTGCTAATTTTGTAGTTTTAGTAGAGACAGGGTTTCTCCATGTTGGTCAGGCTGGTCTCAAACTTCTGACCTCAGGTGATTCACCCGCCTCGGCCTCCCAAAGTGCTGGGATTACAGGCGTGAGCCACCGCTCCCGGCCCAAGATGTTTTCATATGCACTTTTAAGGTTTCGGGAGCACTGATGGACTCTGAAGGGCGCAATGCTAAGCATTTTAAAGCCATTCATTTATGAACAATTTATTAAGCTCCCACAATGTGCTGGGCACTGTGCAAGGCTTAAAGTTATCACTACCCAGCAAAGTGGTATTTCAGCATTTTTTAAATTGGGAATTAATCCGCCCAGTTAAAGCTTGGGCAGATTAAATAGCTCAAAACAGGCCCAGTCACGATTTGAACCCTGGTCTCTGGTACTCCCCATAGAACCACGCTGCTTCTAAATATAGATTTTTGATATTTTTCTATAGTAAACCAAATCGACAATAATTCCTAAACTTTTACCCTATTAATAAAACCTTTAAATCTATCTATCAAGAACAGCAATAAATGCAAGATTCCTGATGAAACATAGTTCTTGGCAAAAAATATAGTAAGGTGAAGAGTTGTTTTTCAGTTACAGAAGCAGAAGGCAGGTGGCAGGATAAAAATATTCCCTTTTGGTTATGAGTGAGTCCCAGGGGACACACTGAATATTCATTTTATAGAGAAAATATCCTTAGTTAGCTATGTAGGGGCTCTAGTGTGCTTGACTTAGGTAACCGGTCTGGAAGAACCAAAACTGCCTGTAGGGGAGCTTCACATAATTCTTCCTACATTTTTGTGGTCTTGCTCAGTTGTTTGCCTCAAGGGCATCATTCTGGGACTACTTGTACAAAGATTTTGTGTAAGCAATTCATAGGAACTGTGGTAGCTAGGATGTGAAGAATATTTGATATGACTGGAAATGTGCTCAGCGATGTATATTGTAGTACTGATATTATTTCAACCAAATAATAATGATCTGCCACTGTAGGTCTCTTCAGCAAATCTAACTCTTGGCTATACTGTGTCAGTTTGCTTCCCAAATTAGAGATGGTTTTAATGAAATGCTTCTAAGATACATTAGCTATGGTAAAATGGAATAGGTGAAACAAACCCTACCTTTTTACTTAATTATTTTTTCTTGTCTTTAAAGACCATAAATGTGCAACAGGTTTTAAAAATTACTGCTTAATATTCCATTCTTTGGATATGTCATAACTTGCTTCACTATCATCATACCTCAGGATATCTCACATTTTTCTATTTTATATGAACCTCTTTCTTCATAAATTTTTGCTCATAATTTAAAAAATTTCCGTAGGATCTATTTTCTAAGTGGCGATAGTGAGCCAAAGAGTATAAACGCTAAAATCAGAAAGGCAATGCCTTCATTGACAATGAGACATTTAATGATCAAAAAGACCATTCGTCAACACATTTTCCCCTTGTCACAGAGAAGTGCAGATTTTGAGGGCTCATAATACATTTTGTGAAGTTTTATTCCAGACAATTTATACAAGTGTACATTTGTACCGAAGAGGTAGCATCTGAACAACAGCGCCACCACAGGCCTTGTGATGGGGCATCTGTGTGGTGCGACAGCCATTGCAATGGGTGGGTTGGAGGGAGAGTGGTAGGACGGGGAGTTAGCCCTCGCTCTGCACCTTTGAGCTCTGCGATGCTGGCAATCATCTGTAGCTGCTGTTTTCTGCAAAACTCCCTTACACTAGTTAGCAAAACCAAGAATTTCAAGAGGATGGAGCAAGCCATAGGCCCAACTGGATCCAGTGGCTTTATGGACGTGAATAGAACATTGTTGCTCTCCCAGATTTTCTTGTTTCTTTGAATTCGTTTTCAGGTTTATTTTTTCTACTTTGTGGCAAAAGATATGCCTAGGTAGTTTCAACTTAGATATTACTCATGAATAGTGATTGAGGGTAAAAGGTATGAAGTCCTCTCTCTCTGTATCTATAGGAATTCCTGAAAATGATTTGAATTGACTGTGTTTGTGTCACATATTCATCCCTGAACCAAGCCCTATGTTCTGCAGGATGTATATTCTAATTGGTCAGCCAGAATTATATGCCCATATCTGATTGGTACATTTTCTTCTGCTTTTTAAAGAAAATGTTTAGGTAAGACCTAGCTGCTAAGTTATACAGTTCTCTCTGCTCTTTATTACAGCATGGTGTATGCGACTTATGATAGAATGATATTATAGGGTGTTATATGTTAGGCATCATCACAGTCATTTGGAGCCTCATCAAATTTATAATTACAATCAGTTCTACTTATTAAGTACACACTATATGAAACAGTGGTTTGCAAACTTGGGTGCTACACTTCAGAAGCACCTAAGTAGATTTAAAAAAATCCCAGTGCTCAGGTCACACCCTAGACTAATTAAATGAGAATCGATCTCTCTCTTCCAGATAGGGAAGGGAAGCTAGCTTCCCAAAGAGTTAGAGGATAGCCAAAAACGTGAACAATGTAAAAGGTAGAAATCATTCCTTGTATGATTCTCTGGGTTCCAGTTTCTTCAGCGACAAAATAAAGAAAAAATTTAGAAGTCTAAATTTCTTTAAAAAACTTGATTGATCTGATTCTAAAAGTAATTTATGTTGGTATGAAAATTAAAGCAATATATAAATTTATAATGTAAAAGAGGAAAACAACCGAATCACCTCCAATGTACTATTTTCTAGGTTCCCCCCCATGCATAGCCAATATTTATTTTATAAAATTTTATCTACTATTGGGCTTATTACTTTTATATTTGATAATATATACTGGGTATTTACATTTATTAGCACATATAGATCCATTTTATTTTTTAAAAGTGCAATAGGATTTAATTGATGAATGTACCATACTTATTTAACCAATCCCCATTTGATGCTTATTTTTAGTTTTTGGCTATTTTAAACAATTAGGTAATACATTTTGTATTTTGTACAGTAATACTTGAAGGGCATATTTCTGCAAGTGAAACTGATATATCAAAAGGTATATGTATTTTAAATATACATATAGTATTATTATAACAATATCCTTAGTATCAAGAAACTGATATTCAGAGACTACATTCACGTTCCAAGGTTACTTTATTAGGCCATTTTCACGCTGCTGATAAAGACATACCTGAGGCTGGGTAATTTACAATGGAAAAGAGGTTTAATGGACTCACAGTTCCACATGGCTGGGGAGGCCTCAAAATCATGGCAGAAGGTGAAAGACACGTCTTACATGGTGGCAGGCAAGAGAGACTGAGAGCCAAGTGAAAAGGGAAACCCCTTATAAAATCATCAGATCTCAGGAGACTTATTCACCACCATGAGAACAGTATAGGGGAAACCAGCCCCATGATTCAATTATCTCTCACCAGGTCCCTCCTACAACACATGGAAATTATGGGAGCTCTAATTCAAGATGAGATTTGGGTGGGGACACATCCAAACCATATCAGACCCAGCTAAACAGTGGCAGTGGAGACCATGCTTTCTCCATTGCCACATACAGCCTCTCTGGGCGGTCTGTGAGGGACTTTATCACTGTGGCATGTGCCTACAGAGGAGGAGCCTGGCCTATGTCTCATGGGTTTGGGGACTGGGATTTTGACCTGGAGTATTTGGAGATAACCTCCTTACCTCTCATGACAGTGCATGTGAAGGATTTCTAGTGACCAAGGAAACAGACATGAATGTGTGAAGTTTTGCATGGCCTTCATTTGTGAAGGCCTCTGAAAGCCTAGGTGGAGGAGATGGATGAAATTGCAGGGTTAATATACTCCCTTGGTGTTGAAACAGAACCCAGGATAGACCTGGGTTCAGCAAAAGGTGGGAGGAGGCCTTAGGCTGCCACTTCTGCCTCAATCTGGTGGCTCTGTTCTTATCTGTTTCATATATTGCGCTTCTGGGTAAGATTTCTCTTAACAGAGGACCTTTGACCTTAAAAAAGTTTGGAAATCACTGATCTAGTTTAATATTCCATTTAGTAGTGAGGAAACTGAGGCTGAGCCAGGGTTTCCAGATGTATTAGTCTGTTCTCACACTGCTATAAAGAACTACCTGAGACTGAATAATTTATGAAGGAAAGAGGTTTAATAGATTCACAGTTCCATGCTGTACAAAGTATGGCTGGGAGGCCTCAGGAAACTTAACAATCATAGCAGAAGATGAAAGGGAAGCAAGAATGTCTTGCCATGGTGGAGTAGGAGAGAAAGAAAGAGGGAGAGGGCAACTGCCATGCACATTTAAACCATCAGATCTCATGAGTGTAGTGAGGGGAAAATCACCCCATGATCCAGTCACCTCCCACCAGGTTTCTCCCCTAACACATGGGGATTATAATCTGATATGAGATTTGAGTGGGGACACAGAGCCAAACCATATCACCAGATAAAATGCAGGATGCCAAATCAAATTTGAATTTCAAATGAACAAAGAGTAATTTAAAAATATTAGTATGTCTCAAATATTGCGTGGGAAATACCTATATTAAAACTAATTCATAAACTGGGTATGGTGGCTCATGCCTGTAATCCCAGTGCTTTGGGAGGCTGTGGTGGGAGGATTGCTTGAGACCAGGAGTTTAAGACCAACCAGGGCAATTGCTGTCTCTACAAAAAAATTAAAAAATTAGCTGAGAGTGGTCACATGTACCTATAGTCTAATTACTCAGGAGGCTGAGGTGGGAGGATTGCTTGAAGTCCAGGAGTTTGAAGATACAGTGAGCTATGATCATGCCACTGCACTCTAGCCTGAGCAACAGGGTGAGACTCCATCTCTTTAAAAAAATTACAAGAATAGAATTCATTTTTGCTAAATCTGGCAGCCTTAGGCCTAGAGAGCATAACTGCCCTGCCCAGGAGATGGTTAGGCCTAATGAGGGGAAGCAGGTGCGGGTGGGGCTGGTTCACATGAATGGCCTCCTGTCCAGAAGTGGGCTTTGGCTGGACTATCTTGTATAAAAGTACAGATCCTCCCTTGCTGGGGGCCTAGAGATTCACCAGAGTCACGTCTGTTTACAGGCTGGTATGAGAGGTAAGTAGAGGCAGGCCTGGGTGAGGCCAGGACGCTGCTGGCCTCTGCTGTGCAGGGCCTCCTCCCTGTGTATCTTCTGTCCTCCCTTCCCAGCCATGCCCTGGGGTCCGGGGGCTGTGCAGCCCATGGCACAGAGGGTGGGGGGTGATCTAGCACTGGTGCTGGTGAAGGGGACACACTGAATCCTTGTCATGAAAGCTTCCAGCTTTCTCTAAAGGCGAGGAGTGAGAAGCATTGGGAAGAGTGAAGAGGGCTGGGGGTTAACAAGCAAAATCACTCCAATGATCTCCCTTCTTCCTCCTCCCTGACTCGGCCTCATTAACACAAGGAGGCTAATATTTAGCTCTGGAGTGCAGGCAGGACTGAAGGTCTCTCCAGGGGCTCTGTTAAATGTCATAAATTGCGAGCACACAGCTTGAGGAGTTTGTGAATGGCATCTGAGCCTGAGGCCATCTAGTAATATTTATACTAAGTTCAGCCTTTTTCCTCCTTTAAAAAAAGTTTCCGATTTGTTTCAGAAGATGTCCATCTTAATCACTGTTTCTGGGATTCTGATGGGAAAGACTCTCCATTCCTGGGTGCCAGGGGAAGGCTGTGGAAGAAACAGGCTTGGCGCTCAGGGAGGTGCTCACAGGAGTGCAGATTCGGGGCCTTTTATTCTGCCAAATGCCTGGTTTCTATGTGGAGTACTGTAGAGATAGGAAGCAGGTGTCCAGCTGTCCTGGACCAAGAGAATTATTCTTATTTTGGTCAATAAAACCCGGAGAAAGAATTAAATACTCCTATTTAGCCATGTCCAAAGATGATGGAATAGTACCCCCAATTATAAAATAATAACTAACTTGTACCTAGAACTTATTTTCCAGGTCCTGTTTTAAGATATGTATACATATATAAATATACACACACACACAGAGCTTATATTTATAGAACATATATATATAACATATATATAGTCATTTTATTCTTGGATCAATACTGCCATAAGGTAGGTACTGTTACTATACCAATTTTATTCTTTTTATTTTTTGCTTTCCCTTTCTTACCCTAGGGAATATTTTCCCTGTTTCAAAAAACTGAGAAGCTGAAGCTGGGCCCTTTGCCACTAATCTCCGTTACAGACCCAAGCAGAGGATCATGCTAGCTATTCACACCTAGGTAGGCATTCCAGGCCCTTCATAATTTGTCCACTACTTGCCTTTTTAATTATCTTGTACAACTCATCTTCAGGTCTGACTCAGATGCAACAGATCTCACTGACCCTGAGCTCATGAGGCACATCCCTCCTCTGACACTGGCCATATTGGGGATGTTGAGAATGTTGTCTACCCATTACACACACACACACACACACACACACACACACACACACACACACACGTATATTTTTAATTTTAGAGACAGAGCCCCACTCTGTCGCCCAGGCTGGAGTGCAGTGGCATGATCTCGGCTCACTGTAACCTCTGCCTCCCAGGTTCAAGCGATTCTCCTGCCTCAGCCTCCCGAGTAGCTGGATTGCAGGCATGCACCATCGAGCTGGGCTAGTTTTCGTGTTTTTAGTAGAGATGGGTTTTGCCATGTTGGCCCTGCTCGTCTTGAACTCCTGACCTCAAGCGATCCTCTTGCCTCAGCCTTCCAAAGTGCTGGGATTACTAGGCCTGCCCTCTGCCCATTTCTTCACAAAGAAAAAAAATTCCATCCAGTCTTGGAACAGATTCCACCTTTTACCTAGGCATCCCCATGGCCATTCCAGACCCTAGAGATGTCTCTCTTACTCTGAATTATTGAAGAACTGCTCTTTGGTTGTTTAGGTCTGTATGGCCTTGAAGTTGCTGTGTACTGCCAGTCAAGCCTTGTGCTGCTTCTTTATGACTCATCCCTCTGCCGCTCCCTAACTAGATTATAAGCTCCAGGAGGGAAGAGGCTTTGTATGAATATAATGGTCCCTCAGTCAAGAGACTCTGAAGGGATAAAAGGCTGAGAGCTTTATTTTACACTTCTTGACTCTTATAAAAAAAAGTCACAAAAGAGCTAAATGGTGCTCCTCCAGGACACTTGGGATACTCCTGGTGTCTCTTGAAATAGGTAAGATCTGAGATTTAATACTGAATATAAGCAGATAGCTCCCTCACTTATGAGAGGCCTTACACAAATTCTCTCCTCAAATTATTTCCTGAAACACATAATAAAATGTTAGAGTTGCAGAGAGTTTGCACTCTTGCAGGAACACAGAGCCATATGTTGTGTTATTTGTGTGATTTTTCCCACTCATTGCCATTGATTGTCTTTCCCATTAATCGCAGAGTTGTGATTTAGGAGAAGCTAAACGTCTTCGAAGATGTAAGGGTAAAGTACTCTGACTTCGAGTCTAGTCATGGGTGGATCACTGTTAAATCCATGAGTGAATTTAAAGCTCACGTTTAGTTTTACAATGTTAGAGGGAGCTGTGAGGTGGGACTGAAAGGAACAGAGAAGTCTGCTGGAATGTTTTTGACTCTCATGAAATTTGTGTTTGGCAAGACATTTTCTAACTGAACAGGTGGGTGTCCCAGTGAGCATTTGTGATTTGTGAATCTGGGTAAGATAAACCAAAGGTGAAATATTTATGGAAATGTGTAAACCTTTTGCACCTTTATCCTTTGCAAGGTCTCCAAGCTCACAGTGGTGGTGCTTCTGGTCTTATCCTTCCCCACCGCCTAGAGAGAGCTGTTTGTCCTCTCTCGGGGAGACAGGGGAGACCTTCTGGGGACAGAGAGTAATGACTGCTTTTCTTTTATATTCATCATCAAGATCGATAATCCACATATAATTTCCACACTAGGCCATAAGTATGAGTAATTATGGAATAATTAAATGTGCTAAGGGTGGCAAGGACTGTTAAAAGAGCAATTATGTAGCTAACTCCTCTGGGCTGCCTTTACTCTGAGTTGAAATGAAATAATTTTAAGTATTACATCAGATTTCAGAATGAACATTTCAGAGTCCTCTTCTATTACACACTGTTTACCTGTAGTAGAACTTCTTTGTTCTTTCTCAAATTTAATGAACAGATATGTGTTAGGACTTCAAACAAGGGCAGGGACAAACGACATTCAAGTGTGTGTCAGAATATGGGCTGTTGCTACCTACCTGTGTGCATGTTTCTACTAGAATCCTGCCAGTCTTTGAATATCTAGTTCAAATGCTACTTCCCCTTGAAGACTTCTGTGATCCTAGCCACCTTAAGTAACTCCCTCCTCCTAGTACTTTTTACTTCTATAGTAGAACCTGATAAAGTCTGTCTTATTTTATGGTGATTTGGTAATAAAAGTAATAAGAACTTTTCTATAGTGCTTTACAATTTATAAAGCATTTCTCACATGTAATAACTCATTTTAATCCTCATGACAACCTTGTGAGGGTACATAATATTGCAAATTTATAGATGAAGAAATGAAAGCTCAGATGACTTAAAAAAGGATGGTATGGTGGCTAATGCCTGTAATCCCAGCACTTTGGGAGGCTGAGGAGGGTGGTTTGCTTGAGCTGAGGAGTCTGAGACCAGCCTGGGAAACATGGTGAAACCCCGTCTCTACCAAAAAATACAAAAAATTAGCCAGGTGTGGTGGCACACCCCTGTGGTCCCAGCTACTTGGGAGGCTGAGGTGGCAGGATCACTTGAAACCAGGAGGCGGAGATTGCAGTGAGTCGAGATCGTGCCATTGCACTCCAGCCTAGGTGACAAAGTGAGGCTCCGTCTCACAAAACAACTTTTAAACTAAAATGCTTATAGGACTTAAAGCAAGTACAAATGCAAAACAAGCTGTTCAGGTGTGTGTCAGTCAGCAGAAGCTAACATATGTGCAGTAACAACGTGATCCCTAAATCTTGGTGGCTTGTATCAATACATGTTTATTTCTCAACCAAGTTTCATATTCACTGTAGGTTAGCTGTGGCTTTGTTCTATGCATCTTCACTTTGGGTCCAGGCTGACTAGCAGGGATATTGTAATGGCGGGGGGGCGGGGAGGGGGGCAAAAGATAATATGATGGAGCCATGTCCTGACTTCTAAAGATCCTCCCTGGAAGGGGTACACATCTCTTCTGCTTGCAAATCAGAACATGTCCTTTTCCTCAGGCTTCTCTAGCAGATCGATACAAACCAGACATTCACCCTGCATTAGGAATTGGCCAACTAATGCTCTTGGGCCAAATCTGGCCCACTGCCTGGTTTATACTGCCCATGAGCTAAGCATGGTGTTTAGATTTTTTTAAAGTTAAAAAAAATCAAGAAGAAGAATAATATTTTGTGACACATGAAAATTGCATGAAATTCAAATTGCAGTGTTTTGTGAATAAAGCTTTATTTGGATGAAGCCACTCCACTTGTTTGTTTATGTATTATCTTTGGCTGCTTTCATGTTACAATGGTAGAGTTGAGTAAAGGACAACAGAGATGTAGGCCCTCAAAGCCTAAAACAGTTACTATCTGGCTGCACTCTGTCCTACAGCCCTGGTCAGAAGTCAACTTGGTCCAGTAGGAGCTCAAGTGTTAGACTCAGCAGCTTTATTTATTTATTTTCCAGTCTCTGTGGACAACGCATTTGCAATCCAGGGCCACTGCATACTGCTGTGGATTCCAGGGTGTGCAGGGTGTGTTGTTCAAACAGCTTCCAGTAATAATGGAGCCCACCAGTGGGAATTAGGGTCTATATGCAGAAAGTTTCTTAACTCTTACTTGGAGCTGGCATATGAATTGTAACTCATGCCAAAAGTACCCTAAATAATGTTAAAAAGCAAAGATAGCCTGGGGGAAATATTGGCAGCCAATATGGTAGGCCAAAAAGGAATATTTTTAATGCACAAGGAACTCTTACAAATTAATAGGATAAAGAGAAATACCATAGTATAAAAATGGATAGAGGTTTTAAATATTTAAGCAAATGTCCAAAAAACAACATATACTAACATGTTTAATCTCACTACTAAACAAAGAAATGCCAATTAAAACAATGAGTTCTCAATTTTATGTATTCAATTGGTAAAACCTGGAAATGCCCACCATTGGCAAATGTGTAGGGAATAGGGCACACTTTACAAGTGTGTACAATTTTTGATGGGCACTTGTTAATATGAATCAAAAGCTTAAAAACATGCATATTCTCTGTCTTTGTCTACCTCAAGGAATTAATTTTAAATAAATAAGAAATAAGAAATAAGGACATTATAGGACACACAAAGAGATTTGTGCACAAGACCTTTTACTACTGATGTTATTTCTGATAGAGAAATTTAGAAACAACTTAAAATATCTGACAGTAAATACTACATGACCATTAAAATTATGTTTTAGAAGAAAAATTAATGTCATGGGAAACCGTTTAAGATGTATCATTAAGTGGAATAAACAGGATACAAATAGTGTCCATAATATGCTCCCATTTTTGTAAAAAACAAACATAAAAGCAGGAGAGACAAATACATATGCATAGAAAAGACTGGAATATCTATTCACTGAAATGATAACAGTGGTTGTTGATGAGTTGCTGGATTTTGATTAATTTAAATTTTTATCTTTATGCTTTCCTATACTTTTGTAATTTTTTACCATAAACATGTATTATTCTGGTAATCACAAAAAGTATATAAACATATTTGAACCAAAGAACCTTTTGATTTAAAGGATGCTCAAGAACATATTGTGGACCATATAATCCTTCCCATTATTTCCTTCAACTTTGAGAAAATCACTTTTTTAAAGCTACTTTTTGGGTGAGTCATGGGCTTTGCTTTCTTTGATGCATTAAAAATATGTGTGATTCCCACTCACGCTGGAAAAGCAACATCCTGCTTTGGTCTCTCTTGCCTGGGTATTAAAGAGAAAATATTTTGCCTGGATGTTCTGAAATATTTAGAAAATTGCATCCACTCAACAGACCACTTTATTACTGTTGTTATGGCTTAAGACAATCAGTGGCTGGAGTGCTTTCTGAGATGGAATGATCCAGCTTTGAACAGAAGCTGTTCTAAGCTTCTAAATTGGGGTAGAAACCTACAGCATGTGGTTTTCATTGAGAGTCAGCACACTACCCCACCCCCTGAGAAGAGTGGGCACCTCCTTGCTGCAGCCCAGGCATGTCTGAACATCAGGGGAGAACAGCTGGGTGTGGTGCCTCACTTTGGAAAGGTTGCCGACTGCTATTCAAGAAAATTGCTTTAGTTCTTCCGTTTTTGTTACTGCTGATTTGGCCCTGGTTGTTCATGGCAAATGAATTTCTAAGCAAAGTTTGGAGAAAGTTGAATACTTTTCTAGGGTCTACAACTAGAAAGCTAGAAGTTCTGGGCAAAAGCCTATTCATTTCTTCTGAAAGTCACCTTCTGCTCAGCCTCTTGGATTTGGTTCTATCTTAATTGATTACCTGACATTTCTGGTGTCTTGATGCTTCCTGTCATTTCTCAGGATCCACATTGCCCTGGATCGGGCTCACAGGCAGATGGGGCAGATTGAGGGGAACTGAGAAGAGGCCCATACTGCTCCTGGTTGGTCAGCCTTCGGGGGCTGAGGGAGGACTGCTCTGGCAGAGCAGCAGAGATTCCTGGGAGAAAGGAAGTAGCCTGGCAGAGGCCAGCCAGTCAGTGGGGGAGATCCCCAAGACAAAGCAGCTGGGAGCGGGGGCGGTCCCAGCAGAGAGGCGGATTCCAGCAGGGGGAGTCCTGGGCTGGCAGTGTTCTGAACTCCTTATGAGGCCAGTCAGTGGGTAGCAGGGCACAGCCACCAGGTGAGTGCTCAGGGAAGGTGGATGCTTACCCCAGGAGTGGAGTGCCGTTGGGCCTGTGGTGCAGTGGAAAGGGTATGGGTTTTGGAATCAGAGAGACCTGGTTTGATCCTGGCTTTACCACTGTGTGCTGTTTGGTAAAAATCCTCAGGTGTTTTACTTGTGAGTATGCGTAACACAAGCTAGCTCTGCACAGTTCGTTGTATAATGCACTCAGGACAGAGTGGACACACAAAGGGACATTCTTAAACTCTTTTGCCCTGGCTCAGGGTTATAACTGGGAGCGGGATGGGCTTGCAAATGGAGTACCGGTGGTAACAGTGAAGGAACTTGCTGTGCTGAGGCTGGAAGCCAGGCTGGGTCTCATATCGTTCACAGGAATTTTAGCAAAATATTCCCATTGGGTTTTTCTACTTACTTTTGCAGTGGCTTCTCTTTGGAAGCTCACAGGAAAGATTAGATTAGAAAAAGATTAGAAAAGAATTAGGTGGTCCGAAGAACAATTGAAGTTTGACTTGTGGAGAGGATTCTAAGATGCGCTAGAAATTCTTGCAAAGAAATGAAGTTACAAACATTTATTTAGAGGGACAATAAAAATATAAAGATTGTTCATCTCACACAGTGTCAATGTCAGTTAAGCAAGTATGGACCTATTCTTACAGTTTTATTCCCTTTGCAAATCATCTAAAAAGATCTATTAAGGTCAATTTTTTTTATTAGTCCTTAAAATTACTACCTGGTATCCCTTTCAGTACTGCATGAAAACATTTCCACTTTTCAGCCAGGTGTGGTGGCTCACCCCTGTAATCCCATCACTTTGGGAGGCCGAGGTGGGTGGGTCATTTGAGGTCAGGAGTTTGAGACCAGGGTGAAACCCCATCTCTACCAAAGAATACAAAAATTAGCTGGACATAGTGGCGTGTGTCTGTAGTCCCAGTTACTTGTGAGGCTGAGTGGGGAGAATCGCTTGAACCTGGGAAGTGGAGGTTGCAGTGAGCCAAGATTGCGCCACTGCACTCCAGCCTGGGCAACAGAGTGAGACCTTGTCTCAAAAAAAGAAAAAAGATTTCCACTTTTCTATAGTCACTATATAGCCCCTACTACAACATTCAGCATATATATAATACATATATATGTATATAAATATAAATATTTATATAAAATATATGTGTGTGTGTGTATATATACATATAATGATGCCACCTCCTTGAAGCCTGCAGGGACTGTGCCACACTCACTTCTGTGTCCCTGACCTTTAGCTCAATGCTTGCTTGTTTCTAACAGGCCTTCAATAAGGGGTTGTTGAGCTGACCTGAATGTTAAATAACATTTTTAAATGAATGTGCTCCACTCCACAAAAACCTAATGAACAAAAAGATTTATGCCACAGATACATGGTGGTTGAATATAAGGAAAGTTAAAATTCACACTACAAATGAGTTCTTATTTTACATAGGAAAAATGATTTTAAAGATAAAGTTTCTGTACTGAATTAAAAATAAGATCCAACATTGGGAAATTCATCTTTGCATCAATTTTTTGGAACAAGTTAATTTCATGAACTGAGGAACACAGATACTTCTTTTTCGATTAAAGTTAGTAAGTAAAAAAAGCTTGATTTTCCTTGAAGTGTCAGAGAGTATATGGCTCCCTGACTCTGATGAGGAGCGAAACATCCCTGGTTTTGCTATGGACCCAAAACCTAAATTCCTAAGATTGGAATTCTAAGTCCTTCTCCAGCTCACCCACTGTACAGCCTTGACTCTGTTTCTGTGACCGTGGACGTGTGGTGGAGCGTTAGTCCTGGGACAGAAAGTCCCTGCATTGTTTTCAGGCAGGGCTGAATGAGGACCCTGGACAGTAGTGAAATACATGTGGGAGTTTGAGTCCAGTGGCCTTCTAGCACCTTCCTCCCTGCAGACATCTGGTTGTCCCTGTGAGTACTTGGGCTATAGGGAGACATTCTAGTTCTGCAGCAGCCAAGGGGCAAGACCTCAGTAAAGAAGTGATACACCCAATGAAGACATTTCCTAAAATGTAAGAGAAGCCATGGGTTAATTTGCATTGCTCTGTAAGTCATTATTGATCAACACTGAGAGTCACACTGCTGACATATTTGAAGCATCTTTTGGGGCTATAAAGACGAAATTTATTTCATCGGCAGGAACATTTCACAATCAATATTGGAGGCCACTTGCAGACACTATTTTAGCCACAAAGGCTAAAGTATATTTGATTTGAGCCTGTCTCTAGGTTAAGTGGTTTGCTATTGAGATAGAATAAGTTTTTTTATGAAGGGATTTAATTTTTAAAATATCAACTACATTTAAAAATTATTTCAAAATATCCACATATATATAGATCTTATAGCGTGTTGATATATAATGTACTCTCTCATTCCTGACCTGCTGTATTTCTCCCAGCCCCACCATGTGGATTCTGAGGTCCAGCTTTGCTGAATTATTCACTATTCCCTTTGTACTTGCCTCTGTGTCTTTGTTTGGGCTATTCCTTCACTTGAAATTCCCCTGCCCCCTCTAGACCACATCCCATTCTTTCTTTAAGGCTCTTCTCAAGTGCTGATTCTGTGTGAAGACTTTTGAGCATATGCTGGCAGTGCCCCACCCACAGTCCCTTAGCCCACTTGCAGGACTCGAAGGTAGTGCCTCTAAACAGTGAAAATTCCCGTCCCCTTTGGAGGGTGTTCTCGGCCGCAGGTGGTGTTTTTGGGCTGCTGGGCAAGGGGACTTATTGCTCCAGGAGCAACCCTCCATCTTAAGGAATGGGAGTTGTAGGATAAACACTGCAGCTTCCTCTTCTCTTATTGCAATGACCCTGAGGGATGTTCACTCTCCGAGTTTCCTCAGTGTGGCAGAGCCCCAGTTGCTCACAGTGGTAACCTGCTCATTAAAGAATCCTTTATTGGTTTTTCTTCCTTTGCTGTCTCGACTTCTACTCCTTTTGTGTGTCTTGAGATCCTCTCTCTCCCAAATAAACTACTTGCACTCAAATCCTCGTATTGGGATCTGCTTTTGGGGAAACCCAAACTCCAGACAACTTCCCTGATACTCTAAATGCAAGTAATGTCTTTCTACTCCCGAGATTCCACCTTCCATTGCATCTATTATGTTTTACCTCGTCTTAGAGAAAGTTCTGTCTCTGACATATCTCCTCTATTAATGTATGACCTTTTTGAGGGCAGGATATCTGGTGAATTCTCCTTTTATTTTCCACATTGCTTAACACAGTACTTTCCACAGAGCAGATATTCAGTATCTGTTTATTGAATAAGTGAATAAAGAAATGAATGATGAACTAATGAATGAATGACAGAGTTTTCTCCTACTTTATACTTTATCAGTTCAGGTTTAGGCAGAACACATCTCAGTCTTTAGCACGTGGGAGGCGCTCAAAACATTTTAGTGGCATGAGAGAAAAGCATTTTTGGCTGAAACAAAGAATCTACTAGAGGGGACAGCCAAGCTTTAAACCAGGCCTATGTCCAGTTCATGGTCAGTTGATCCAATGGTATTCGAGAAGTCTGCATGTTCTGCTGACTTTAGAGGCTGTCTGCAGCCAAACCCAGTTTGCTGGGTCCTCACAGAAAGAGCCAAAATAGTCTGTCAGTCTGGACTCTGTCCCTGTCTCCGTGAATGAGCCTCAGGACTGGCCAGAGGCAAGAGGGAGACCTGCCTCCCTGACAGCTGTCAGCTGCCCATGGACGTAGCAAACCAACTCAAGTTGCAGCCTGTAACATTCAGACTACTCTGAACCACAGAGGGGAAGTCTTAAAATCCCTCAGATAGTGCCCAAGCCCTGATCTCAGCCTTAAAAATCCCCTGGGGGCACTGGGGCTTGGCTGGACTCCCCTAGGGATGGGTGGGATGGGGGAGCCTGGGGAATTCTTTGGGTTGTGGGAGTGTTGAGGAGATGGTGAGGCTCCAATTCAGACTTTCAGCTGCTTGAAGTGTTTTCTTGCTGGTTGACTGTGTTGATGTCTCAGGGTCCAGGGTGATAGAAGAGGTGACATCTATTTCTTTGTGTCAAGAGAACTGATTAGTGTGCTAGGAATAGACTTCACCAAAAATGAGGGCAAGGCACTAATGTGCGTTAAGAGGCTGCCCAAAATAATGGCTTCTGGCAGTGGAGGTGGGAATTGCAGTCACCTTGGACCATGTGCAAATGGTGTAAATATGCTCAGCCTTGGTTTCCTTCCTTGTTACTGGAAACAACCATGACAACCAAGACAATTAGGAGAATTATGGGAGATGATACATGCAAAGTACCTGGGCCACAGTAGATGTAGAAATATGCATGTTCCACAGTTACCTTTCAAGAACATGCATAGGTGGTGTTCTTTACTCCTGGGCTTGTCTAGGTCCTGGGATTTGGAGACCTGAAAGGAAGTAGTGAGAAATACTCTCCTCCCATCCTTGTGCCTTGACTGCAGCTGGTTCTGACCCCAGACCTTGGAGCCTGAGAATTTTCTGAGGAAGCGAATGCTCCCAGGTATACTAAGTTCCTGAGGCAGGCACCTTAGTCAGATGTGGGAGCTTAAGAAAGTGAAAAATCTGGCCAGGCAAGGTGGCTCATGCCTGTAATCCCAACACTTTGGGAGGCCGAGGCAAGCAGATTACTTGAGGTCAGGAGTTCAAGACCAGCCTGGCCAACATGGTGAAACCCCATGTTTCTACTAAAAATACTACTAAACTAAAATGCATGACTCTACTAAAAATATAAAAATTATCTGGGCGTGGCGGAGCATGCCTGTAATCCCAGCTACTCGTGGGGCTGAGGCAGGATACTTGATTGAACCCAGGAGGCAGAGGTTGCAGTGAGCTGAGATCGCACCACTGCACTCCAGCCTGGGAAACAGAGCGAGACTCTGAAATAAAGAAAGTGAAAATCTCAGAAGCAGTTGGTTGATGGACACTGCATTGCACATTCCTGCCTCCTGAAAGGAAGCAGAGATAAATACTTAGTTAAAAAAAGAGACAGAATCCCCTGAGAGCAACCCAAACAACTCAGAAAAGTAACATGGAAGACTTCATAATTTTCAGTATTAAAAAAGCTTTTAATTTAAGTATATAATGGATAACACAGAAACAGGAATGCTGCATAGGTAATGAGCTTTCATACTTTTGTTTTGGTTGGGAGGTTGGGAACAATGAAGGGAAAGTAAAAATTTGTAGGCCAAATCAGCTTTGGTAAGGAGGGAAGACACATTTTAAAAATCTTTAATTATAGGTAAGCAAGAACTCTCTTCTGTCATACCTTTGTTTATAATGTTGGCAACTATGTTTTCTTTTACTTTATTAATTTGCCTAATAGCTTTTTTAAATGTAATTTGAACTTTTATATTAGACTCAGGGGGTACATGAGCAGGTTTGTTACCTGGGTATATTGTGTGATGCTGAGGTCTGGGGTATGAATGATCCCATCCACCAGGTACTGAGCATAGTACCCAATAGGTAGTTTTTCATCCCTTGCTCCCTTCCTCCCTCTTCCCTCTAGTAGTCCCCAGTTTCTATTGTCCCTTTCTTTGTGTCGATGAGTATGCAATGTTTAGCTTTCACTCATAAATGAGAATGGAGGTATCTAGTTTTCTATTCCTTTGTTAATTCACTTAGGATAATGGCCTCTAGCTGCATTTATGTTGCTGAAAAGTACATGATTTCATTCTTTTTTATGGTTGTGTAGTAGTCCACAGTGTACATGTACTACATTTTCTTTATCCAGTCCATCATTGATGGGCACCTAGATTGATTCCATGTTTTTGCTATTATGAATAGTGCTGCAAGAAACATGTGAGTACATTTTTTTTTGGCAAAACGTTTCTTTTGGGTGTATAATCAGTAATGAGACTGCTAGGTTGAATGGCAGTTCTGTTTCAAGTTCTTTGAGAAATTTCCAGACTGCTTTCTACAGTGGCTGAACTAATTTACATTCCCACCATCAGTGTATAAGTGTTCCCTTTTCCCTGCAGCCTCACCAGCATCTGTTGTTTTTTGACTTTTTAATAATAGACATTCTGACTAGTGTGAAATGGTATCTCATTGTGGTTTTGAACTGTATTTGAATTGAATTGATGATTAGTGATGTGGGGCATTTTCTTCATAGGTTTGTTGGCCACTCGTATGTCTTCTTTCGAGAATTGTCTGTCCATATCTTTTGCCTGTTTTTTAATAGTTGTTTGTTTTTTGTTTTGTTTTTCTGTTTTTTTTTTCTTGTTCAATTGTTTAAGTTCTTTTAAGATTCTAGATATTTGGCCTATGTTGGTTGCATAGTTTGTGAATATTTTCTCCCATTCTGCTGGTTGTCTATTAACTCTGTTCATAGGTTCTTTTGCTGTGTAGAAGCTCTTTAGTATAATTAGGTCCCACTTGTCAATTTTCGTCTTTGTTACAATTGCTTTTGAGGACTTAGTAATAAATTATTTCCCAAGGCTGATGACCAGAATGGTATTTCCTAGGTTTTCTTCTAGAATTCTTATAGTTTGAAGTCTTACATTTAAATATTTAATCTATCTTTAGTTAATTTTTTTATATGGGTCCAGTTTCATTCTTCTGCACATGGTTAACCAGGTATCCCAGTATCATTTATTGAATAGGGAGTCCTTTCTCGTTGCTTATTTTTGTCGACTTTCATCAAAGATCAGATGGCTGTAAGTGTATGACTTTATTTCTGAGTTCTCTATTCTGTTCCATTGGTCTATGTGTCTGTTTTTGTAACAGTACCATACTGTTGTGGTTACTGTAGTTTTATAGTATAGTTTGAAGTCAGAATGTGATACCTTCAGATTTGTTCTTTTTGTTTAGGATTGCTTTGGCTATTCAGGCTCTTATTTAGTTCCATATGAATTTTAGAATAGTTTTTTTCTAGTTCTGTGAAAAGAGACATTGGTAGCTTGATAGGAATAGCAATGAATCTGGAGGTTGCTTTGGGCAGTATGACTGTCTTAATGATATTGATTCTTCCAATCTGTGAGCATGGAATTTTTCTTTTTCTTATTTTGAGACAAGTTTCACTCTGTTACCCAGGCCGGAATGCAGTGGTGTGATCTTAGCTCACTGCAGCTTCGACCTCCCCAGCTCAAGTGATCCTCTTACCTCAGCCTGCTGAGTAGCTGGGATTATGGGTGCATGCCACCATGCCCTGGCTAATTTTTTGCATTTTTAGTAGAGACGGGGTTTCACCATGTTGCCCAGGCTGGTCTCAAACTCCTGGGCTCAAGTGATCCACCTACCTCAGCCTCCCAAAGTGCCGGGATTACAGGTGTGAGCCACCATGCCCAGCTAGGAATGTGTTTCCATTTGTTTCTGTCATCTATGATTTCTTTTAGTGGTGTTTTATAGTCTACCTTCTGGAGATAGTCCACCTCCTTGCTTAGATGCGTTTTTAGGTATTTTATTTTATTTTATTTTTTTCCGCTACTGTAAATGGGATTGCGTTCTTAATTTGGTTCTCATCTTGAATGTTATTGGTGTGTAGAAATGCTACTAATTTTTGTACATTGATTTTGTATCCTGAAGCTTTACTGAAGTCATTTATCAGTTCTAGGAGCCTTTCGGCAGAGTCCTTAGGGTTTTCTAGGTATAGAATCATATCTTCCATGGGGAAAGATAGGTTTCTATAGGCTTGGAGAGTGAGAGTGTTTTAATTTGGAAGTATAGTAGTAGGAGATTTAGGTTAGATGATGAAAAAAATGTCTTTATGTGAATATGGCCATGAAATAGATTTATGATGAGGATACCTATCCTATAATCACATTTTTGGAGCACCTTTCCCTTGGTAGTTAGGGCAGGTGGAAAAATGACCCCCAAAATGTCCATATTCTAATCCCAAGAACCTGTGAATATATTTACCTTACATGGCAAAATAGGCCTTACAGATATGATTAAGTTAAGGACTTTGAGATATGACATTAGCTTCGATTATCCACATGGGTCCAGTTTAATCACGTGGGTTCTCAGGAATGGAGAATCTTTCCAGGCTTGTGTCAGAGGGAGATGTGACTACAGAAAAATGGTTGGAGAGATGCAACATTGTTGGTTTTGAGGGTGGAAGATGGGGCACAAAGCCAAGGAACGTGGTGGCCCCTTGAAGCTGGAAAAGGCAAGGAAATGGATTCTCTCCTACAGCCTCCAGAAAGGAATGCAGCCCTGCCAACACCCTGGTTTTAGCCTAGTTAGACCTGTGTTGTGCTTCTGACCTGCAGAGCTGTAAAATAATAAATTTGTATTGTTTTAAGCTGCCAAGTTTGTGGTAGTTTGTTACTACAAACAGCAATAGGAAACTAATACAGTAGTGGAGAACTGGACTAATGACTGCAGATCTCTGAGAGTGCATCTAGTTCTGGGATTCCTTAATCCAAACTGTCTTATTAAACATTTCCTCCTATATGCATAATCTTCCCATTAGCTTCACATACTTCCAAAGAATGTGACAGCATAAACTACTTAAGTCAAGACAAATAGACTTAATGAGTTGGCTCATCTTGATTTTTATAAACATTTTCTCATTGATCAAAGACAGTCTTTTTTTCCTCCCCTCTGTTCTCTCAGAATAGTCCAGTTCAAACACACTTCTTTTGAAATGAGTTCAAAAGTGTATCCCCTGTACATTGTCAGTGTTTTGTGACCTTAGGAAATTAACTTTCACATGTTACCTTTTAGCTGCCAAGATGGGTCACTGACACCTTAACAGATGAGATTTAATTACAGTGCAAACAAAAATGCACCAATGTGCTACCCAGAGCAAACCAATGCTGGCTGAAGAGGGCTCAGAATGACACTGATTCTGAGAGTCAATTAGTAAGAGGTAAGAACTGAGGGAGTTCAGGGCAGGGAGTCATGCTGACCCAGGTCTCCCTTAGCTATAAACCCCTGGGCTTGTTCTAAGAAGGGATTTCTCTTTAAAAGCAACCATTAGGTGCAAAACATTCTAAAATGATTGTTTTTAAGGATTAAAATGAATATTTATACTCAGAAGATAAAAAGATTTTGAAAAAGTCATTGAGTCTATTCTACTCTTTCCTATAATGTTTTGCTTAACCTGTACTGCCACTCAGAAAGGACAGAGAAGGTGCAGAGATGGATCTACTTTCCAAAGATAAATTAAATTTCCATTTCTCAACAGCTGAGAGAATCATAGTCACAGAACCAAAAATTTTTGCAAACCATGTTCCCTATACCTCTTTTTACCTCAAAACTTTTTGGAAGCCTTAGATAAGAAGATAAATACAAGGCATAGCATTCCATTCTATTCTGTTTCATTCCACTGAATTAAATCCAATTTGTGTTTATTGAGTACCTATTATGAATCAGGTATTGTATCAATAGCTGAGAAGATAAATCAACAAGATACATTTTTTACCCTTAAGGGACTGTTGAGCAGGAAAAACATGTGAGAAAAGTTCAGTTGAGGGATTAGTGCTACAATAATAGGGGTAAATAGAAAGTATAAACGGAGCAGAGAAGAAATGGGTTAATCAACATGGCAAGGAGGATATGCAGGAAGTCTCCTGGAGGAGGTGATCTTTTTATTGGGGTTTCAATTATGATTGATATTTTGACAAGGAACACGTAAGAAAGAATTTTGTATGCAGTGGAAGTAGCTCTCTAGGTGAATTCTTCCCCACCCATGAATAGCTGACTGGAGCACTTCATCGCAGATGGTTTGCTGAGGGGTAGTAAGTATATTAAGCATGAACTTTGTTTCCAGAAGGACCTACATGTGAGTCTTGCCAGCAACTTCCTATATAACCTTTAGAAAGTTTCTTAACCTTTTTGTCAGACACCCTATATAGGAGCCATCCTACTGGCATCAAGTTGATGTCCCTCAAGTTCAGAGATCCCAGAAGAAGGAGCAGACACCCATTTTTGCTGTTCCCCAGCCCCCTTCAGTTGCATCTCCAGGCATTGGGGCAAACCAGATGAATAGGGCCTGAAATGAACCCTCAGCAAACTGTAGCAGCAGCAGAAGGACCTGACCATTGAAAGAAAAACAAACAAACAGAAAGCAACAACAAGGGGGAACAAACAAAACAACAACAACAAAAAAGTCCCTACAGAAACCCCATCAAAGGATCAGTGCCTCAAAGGTCGAAACCAGACAAACTCATGAAGATGAGAATCAATGAAAAAACGCTGAAAACCCCAAAAGCCAAAGTGCCTCTTCTCTTCCAAATGATTGCACTGCCTCTCCAGCAAGGGGACAGAACTGGACGGAGGATGAGATGGACAAATTGACAGAAGTAGGCTTCAGAGGATGGATAATTAAAAAACTCTGCTGAGCTAAAGGAGCATGCTCTCACCCAATGCAAAGAAGCTAAGAACCTTGATAAAAGGTTAGAGAAGCTGCTAACTAGAATAACCAATTTAGAGAGAAAATAAATGACCGGGTGAAGCTGAAAAACACAGCACATGAACTTCGTGAAACATACACAAGTATTAGTAGCTGAATTGACCAAGGAGAAGAAAAGATATTGGAGTTTGAAGACTACCTTGCTGAAATAAGGTATGCAGACAAGATTAGAGAAAAAAGAATGACAAGGAAGGAACAAAGCCTCTGAGAAATATGGGGCTACCTAAAAAGGCCAAACTTATAAAACTGATTGTAGTACCTGAAGGTGATGGGGAGAATGAAAACAAGCTGGAAAACACACTTAAGGATATTATCCGGGTGAACTTCCACAACCTAGCAAGACAGGCCAACATGCAAATTCAGGAAATACAGACAATAGCACTAAGATACCCCACAAGAAGTTCAACCCTAAGATACATAACCATCAGATTCTCCAAGGTTGAAATGAAGGAAAAAATGTAGGTGTCCTGGCCAGAGAGAAAGGCCAGGTCACCTACAAAGGGAAGCCTATCAGACTAAAAGTGGACCTCTCAGCAGAAACCCTACAAGCCAGAAGAGATTGGAGGCCAATATTAAACATTCTTAAAGAAAAGAATTTTCAACCCAGAATTTCATATTCAGCCAAACTAAGCTTCGTAAACGAAGGAGAAATAAAATCGTTTCTGGACAAGCAAATGCTGAGGGATTTCATCACCACCAGGCCTACATTGCAAGAGCTCCTGAAGGAAGCACTAAATATGGAAAGGAAAAACTGGTACCAGCCACCGCAAAAACACACCAAAATATAAAGACCAATGAAACTACGAAGAAACTGCATCAACTAATGCGCAAAATAACCAGATAGCATCATGATGACAGGATCAAATTCACACATACAATACTAACCTTAAATATAAATAGGCTAAATGCCTCAGTTAAAAGACACAGACTGGCAAATTGTGTAGAGTCAAGACCCATCTGTGTGCTGTATTCAGGAGACCCATCTCACATGCAAAGACACACATAGACTCAAAATAAAGGGATGGAGGAATATTTACCAAGCAAATGGAAAGAAAAAAAAAGCAGGGTTACAATTCTAGTCTCTGCTGACACAGAACACAGACTTTAAACCAGCAAAGATAAAACAACAACAACCACAACAACAACAACAAAAAAAAGAAGGGCATTACATAATGGAAAAGGGATAAATGCAACAAGAAGAGCTAACTATCCTAAATATATATGGACCCAATACAGGAACATCTAGATGCATAAAACACGTGCTTAGAGACCTACAAAGAGATTTAGACTCCCACACAATAATAGTGGGAGACTTTAACACCCCACTGTCAATATTAGATAGATCAACGAGACAGAAAATTAACAATGTTATTCAGGACTTGAACTCAACTCTGAATCAAATGGACCTAACAGACATCTACAGAACTCTCCACCCTAAATCAACAGAATGTACATTCTTCTCAGTGACACATGACATTTATTCTTAAATCAGCCACATAATTGGAAGTAAAACACTCCTCAGCAAATGCAAAAGAACTGAAATAGTAACAAAGTCTCTCAGATGACAGTGCAATCAAATTAGAACTCAGGATTAAGAAACTCACTCAAAACCACACAATTACATGGAAATTGAACAACCTGCTCCTGAATGACTCCTGGGCAAATAATAAAATTAAGGCAGAAATCAAGAATTTCTTTGAAACCAATGAGAACAAAGGACAATGTACCAGAATCTCGGGACACAGCTAAAGCAATGTTAAGAGGAAAATTTATAACATTAAATGCCCACATCAGAAAGCTAGAAAGATCTCAAATCAACACCCTAACATCACAATTAAATGAGCTAGAGAAGCAAGAGCAAACTAATCCAAAAGCTAGCAAAAGACAAGAAATAACTAAGATCAGAGCAGAATTGAAGGAGATAGAGACACAAAAAACCCTCCAAAAAAATCAGTGAATTCAGGAGCTGCTTTTTTGAAAAACATTAACAAAATAGATAGACTGCTAGCTAGGCTAATAAAGAAGAAAAGAGAGAGGTATCAAATAGACACAATAAAAAATGATAAAGGGGATATCACCACTGACCCCACAGAAATACAAACTACCATCAGAGAAATAAGCTAGAAAATCTAGAGGAAATGGATAAATTCCTGGACACATACACCTTCCCAAGACTAAACCAGGAAGAAGTTGAATCCCTGAATAGACCATCAAGAAGTTCTGAAATTGAGGCAGTAGTAGCTTACCAACCAAAAAAAGCCCAGGACCAGACAGATTCACAGCTGATTTCTACCAGAGGTACCAAGAAGAGCTGGTACCATTCCTTCTGAAGCTATTCCAAACAATTGAAAAGGAGGGATTCCTCCTTAACTCATTTTATAGAGCCAGCATCATCCTGATACCAAAACCTGGCAGAGGCACAACAAAAAAAGAAAATTTCAGGCCAATATCCGTGATGAATATTGATGCAAAAATTCTCAATAAAATATTGGGAAACCAAATCCAGCATCACACTGAAAAGCTTATCCACTATGATCAAGTGGGCTTCATCCCTGGGGTGCAAGGCTGGTTCAACATATGCAAATCAATAAACGTAATCTATCATGTAAATGGAACCAATGACAAAAACCACATGATTATCTCAATAGATGCAGAAAAGGCCTTTGACAAAATTCAGTACCCCTTCGTGCTAAAAACACTCAATAAACTAGGTACTGATGGAACATATCTCAAAATAATAAGAGTTATTTATGACAAACCCACAGTCAATATCATACTGAATGGGCAAAAGACGGAAGCATTCCCTTTGAAAACTGGCACAAGACAAGGATACCCTCTCTCACCACTCCTATTCAACATAGTATTGGAAGTTCTGGCCAGGGCAATCAGGCACGAGAGAGAAATATAGGGTATTCAAATAGGAAGAGAGGAAGTCAGATTGTCTCTGTTTGCAGATGACATGATTGTATGTTTAGAAAACCCCATTGTCTCAGCCCCCAAAACTCCTTAAGCTGATAAGCAACTTCAGCAAAGTCTCAGGCTACAAAGTCAATGTGCAAACAACACAAGCATTCCTATACAAAAAAATAGACAAACAGAGAGCCAAATCATGAGTGAACTCCCATTCATGGTTGCTACAAAGAGAATAAAATACCTAGGAATACAATGAGGGATGTGAAGAACCTCTTCAAGGAGAATTACCACTGCTCAAGGACATAAGAGAGGACACAAACAAATGGAAAAACATACCATCCTCATGGATAGGAAGAATCAATATTGTGAAAATGGCTGTACTGTCCAAAGTAATTTATAGATTCAACACTATTCCCATCAAATTACCATTGAATTTTTTACAGCATTAAGAAAAACTACTTTAAATTTCATATGGAATCAAAGAAGACCCTGTATATCCAAGACAATCCTAAGCAAAAAGAACAAAGCTGGAGGCATCATGCTACCTGACTTCAAACTATACTACAAGGCTACAGTAACCAAAACAGCATATTACTGGTACCAAAACAGACATATAGACCAATGGAACAGAACAGAGACCTCAGAAATAACACCACACATCTACAACCATCTGATCTTTGACAAGTCAGACGAAAACAAGCAATGGGGAAAGGATCTTCTATTTAATAAATGGTGCTGGGAAAACTGGCTAGGCACATGCAGAAAACTGAAACTGGACCCCTTCCTTACACCTTATATGAAAATTAACTCAAGATGGATTAAAGACTTAAATGTGAAACCCCAAACCATAAAAACCCTAGAAGAAAATCTAGGTAATACCATTCAGGACACAAGCATGGGCAAAGACTTAATGATGAAAACACCAAAAGCGATTGCAACAAAAGCCAAGATTGACAAATGGGATCTGATTAAACGAAAGAGCTTCTGCACAGCAAAATAAACTATCATCAGAGTGAACAGGCAACCTACAGAACGGGAGAAAATTTTTGCAGTTTACCCACCTGACAAAGGTCTAATACCCAGAATTTACAGGGAACTTAAACAAATTTACAAGAAAAAAACAAACAACCCCATCGAAAAATGGGCAAAGGATATGAACAGACACTTCTCAAAATAAGACATTTATGCAGCCAACAAACATGAAAAAAAGCTCAACATCACTGATCATTAGAGAAATGCAAATCAAAACCACAATGAGATACCATCTTATGCCAGTGAGAATGGCGATTATTAAAAAGTCAAGAAATAATAGATGCTGGTGAGGCTGTGGAGAAACAGGAATGCTTTTACACTGTTTGTGGGAGTGTAAATTAGTTCAACCATTGTGCAAGACAGTATGGTGATTCCTCAGGGATCTAGAACCAGAAATATCATTTGACCCAGCAATCCTATTACTGAGTATATATTCAAAGGAGTATAAATCATTCTACTGTAATGACACATGCACGTATATGTTTATTGCAGCACTATTTACAGTAGCAAAGACATGGAACCAACCTAAATGCCCATTAATGATAGACTGGATAAAGAAAATGTGGAGACAAATGTCTACATAAATGACTACAGATTGATATGGTAAGTGCTAGAAGCAGGGATGTGGATGGTATTGTTGAAACCCAGGGAAAGACGTTCAGGAATCACAGTGTGTATTAAACATTTATTATCTTTGTGTGTTGGTCTCTCCTAGGTTTACTTGGAAGAATGGGTCATTGTCCCCATGATTTTATTTTCATGAATGAGGGTCTATGGGAGGGAAAATTTGATACTGCAATTCTTGCAACTCAAAAAGGCACGAAACATGAATGTGTTTGAGTAGAGGCCTTCTCCTAAGATCCTACGGTGGGTTCTGGAAGTTTCTCCCTATCAGATGGTGTGAATGGCTGCAAATGACTTTATAGTCTGGCAAATAGGCACCTGAAGCTGATGAGGCCTTTGTCATAAGGTCCTTTAACGTTTTTCTAATAGCTATTCTCATGGTAATTTTGTCATTTCCATAATATCTCTCTCCTCACTTGGAAATACCTTGAGTCCTATCTTTACTAGAAGTGAAAGTTTCCTACAGGACTCCTCATCAATTCTCTCATTATAAAACGTTTTCATTGGCTGATCAAAAGGATAATTTGGGGGAAGATTTAGGTTTTTTTCTCCCCCTCTAACAAAATAATTATAAACAGTGTTAGACTGCAAGGTGGCCCTTAGTAGTAAAACCGAACCTCTTCTTACTCTGCTCCATAAAGGGAGCCCTTACATCCTATTTGCCTCTGCTGTGTCTAGCATGGTGCCTGCCACCTGGTAAGGGCTCAAACAACAGCAGGTGAAATGGAACAGAATATTGGAGTGGGAGTGAATGCCCTTTGGAACAGGAGTGCCAAAAAGCAATTTTTTTCTTATTTATTTATTTTTGTACATAAATGGGTTCTTTAGTGGTGATTTCTGAGATTTTGGTACACCCATCACCTGAGCCATGTACACTGTACCCAATGTAGTCTACTAAAAAGCAATTTTGAAAGGTAAAATGGAGTTTCTAAAGCTTCACCTGCTGAAAAGTAACCAACCATGGCAAGCTTCTGGTCAATTCAGGGTCCTGGAATGAATCTACCTTTAAACACTAAGGTTATGCTTCAGTGATGCCAAGTAATTGGATTAACTGTTTTGGACTTTTCCTGAATTGGCCTGTTGTGTGCTGTCCATGTGGAGGGAACTGTAGAGTGCTCCTAGTTTCTCTTCAGTTACATAAACTGAGGCTTGAGCCCCTTTCCAGAATATTTCTCAGCTGAGTTGATTCAGTGTGTTACATTATTCTATTTATACAAATACTCTTTCCAAGCAGAAACAACAGACCTGGATTCATTTACAGCCAGGGCACAAATATGTACATCTTTAACAGAATGTCATGTTATTTCAGAGCCAAATCCCACCTTCTGATGTTGACATTGTTCCTTTATAAGTCATGGAAGCTGAGAGCCCATCACCACAGATCTCAATCTGGCCTTTAATTCCAGTCATGCTCTCCAACAGCTAGGGAAAGCATTTAAGGTGAACAGGTGCTCTCAAGAGATGAACTTCTGGTCGTTATTCCTTATGAGAAGATCTAGGGCTTCTCATAAAATAACACCTAGCATTTGTTTTACTTGAAAAGGAGAAAGAAAGCAAAACCAAGTAAAATAGAATACACTTAAAGTAGATAGAACATCTTTGTAGTTGGAGATTCGAGATCAGACTCCTGCCCTAGATGTCTTTCTCTTCATTTCTATACCAAATAGCAACTTACTGTGGATTGGATGACCACCAATGCTATTATTATTATTATATTTCAGTCACACAGCACTAGATATGGGCAAAGTGATTTACAATAATGCTATATGATTAATTAAGAAAAAATGATTCTTTTAAGTGAATTTAATTTTTATCTGGGGAGTATTTGTCTACTGCTCTCTGGTTCACTTAACTCAGGCAGCAAAAATAAATGGCTCATTTTCACTTCTGAATTTGAGTACATTTGTACACGACTCCCATGTTTTAGAATTTAACACTTTGATAAAAAGTAAAAGCCAGAAACAGTTTTTGTGAATTTTTTTTAGCCTTTCATAAAAACATCCCTTCTGCAGTACTTGTAATATTGGTAACTATAGTGAATTTAAATTAGAGAATGAGAAGATAGGCTAGAAAAAAGAAGAGAGTGACTTGAGTTTGAAGCAAATCTTGTCACCTCCACTGCTGCTGTCCTCATCATTCCAGTGGGCAATTAGAATAGCGTAATAAAATAGAATAAGATTGATAGAGGTGATCATATCACACCCACCCCCTTGGTTGAACCTGTTGATGGTTTTCCATCGTTACCCAATGTCTGACATGCAATAAACCTAAAGCAAACTTTAATTGAATTTGCTTGTTGAAATTCTCATTTATAATACCCATAGGTCAAAGGGAAGAAGTTAGGAAGAAAAAAAGACTTTTGATTGATTACTAATGAGGCAGAATATTTTTTTCTATGTCTATTGAACTTTTGTGTGTGTGTGAATTTCCTGTTGTTTCTTATCTATTTTTTTCTGATATGGTGGGTGTGCTTTTTCTTTCTTGGTCTAAACATATATTTATTACACCAGCAGTCCCCAACCTTTTTGGTACTAGGGACCAGTTTTGTGGAAGACAATTTTTCCACAGACCGGGTAAGGGGATCATTTTGGAATGATTAAAGCACATTACATTTATTGTGCACTTTATTTCTATTATTATTATTATATTGTCATATATAATGAAAAAATTATACAACTCACCATAATGTAGAATCAGTGGGAGCCCTGAGCTTGTCTTCCTGAAACTAGACAGTCCCATGTGGGGTGATGGGAGACAGTGACAGATCATCAGGCATTAGATTCTCATAAGGAGCACACAACCTAGATTCCTTGCATGTGCCATTCACAATAGGGTTTGTGCTCCTATGGGAATCTAGGGCGGGTGCTGATCTGACAGGAGGCAGAGCTCAGGTAGTAATGTGAGCAATGAGGAGCAGCTATAAATACAGATGAAGTTTCGCTTACTTGCTGCTCACCTCCTGTTGTGCGGGCCAGTTCCTAATGGTACTGGTCCATGGCCTGGGGCTTGAGGATGCCTCTATTAAACATTTTCTTAAAAACTGTGATGGGTCAGCTCTTAGCTCTCTTGGCTATAAGTATGTGTGTAGTCGCACGGGTGTGCACACACGCACACACACACAGGTGTTCTGTAATCTCTGCTTTGCATCATCATTTCATAAATTGTGCTTAAACTCCTTCAGTAAAGAAGTCCAGAGGTCATATTCTTTTCTTTAAAACTTTGCCTTTCTCTCCATCCCAGACATGAAGTGCACATTAGAGGTACTAGTACTGTGAGAACATTTAGATCTCTTTCACCAATGTAGTCTTAAATATGGGGTTTAGCTGAATTCCTTCACTGAGGTGGTGTAAGCTTTACGCTCTGGAGTGAGCACTGTCCCCTCTGTTGGGAATCCATTCCTGGGTCTACACTCTGCCCATTGGCCCTATCTGCAGTCTGCCCCACTTTCCCATCTGCCCTACATGAAGCTGGTAATAAAAGACCTGAGAAGGAATTGATGTTTAACAGATGCATTAAAGAGCATTTACTGTGCCCTCATCATTGGGCAACTTAAGGATAAGACCTGATCCTGACTACTGGGAGCTTGACTTAGTTGGGCAGTTGAGCTACAGGGGCTTCAGTTATGAAAAAAATACAAGGCCATATATACTTATGAAATTGAGGGGATGGTTCAGATAACAAGTGCTATAGGAATCTAAGAAAGGAGAGAGCGGTGGGGGCTGAAAGGATGAAGTACTGTGGAGACAATGGGACTGACTTGGGATTTAAGGAGTGGCTAGTTTGGATTGTGAAGATGTTCCAAGCAAGAGGAAATAGGATTTTTGTTGCAGAGAATGGGTAGTTAAGGTGAACACATTGGGCAGCTCTGGTTATCACCTGACCTCAGGGCCAGGTGAAGCCTGGGCTCCAGGCTGAGGACCTGCTGGGGGCTTCTGAATAGGACCATGAGATAAATGTTTCAGGAGGATGACTCTGCCTGCAGCATGGAAGGAGGAGCAATGAGGTTCCATGAGCCTAGATGGAAGGAGAGCCTTAACCTGTGCCCAGCAGTCCAGCTGTGGTGTTGGAGGAGGGCTGCATCTGAGCGGGGCAGTGAGAGTGGACAGACTTGGCCAGATAAGGGACTTGATAGCTGATTAGACATGGGTCACAAGTTGAAAACTTGACTCTGGTGGAGTCAGTGACCATGATATGCAAAGCAGGAGGGAACTCTTTCTCTGGTCTTTGGTGAAAGAATGAAGGCTGGTGCAATGTTAAAGCTTTGAGGGAGGGTGAGCCCTGGTCCCTCGAATGTCACTACTACTGAGATATCATGCAGGCTGCTGCTGAATCTTCCCTTGTTCCTGACTGCCTCATTCCTGACCACAGGTGTTGTCAGGGCATCTGTCTTTCAGCCACTTCCTTCTCATGATCACATCGGCACTGTTGGTTCTTATTATGCAGACATTGTTGTTCGGCTGTGATGCCATCTTGGATTGCAGGAGATTTCGTTAGGGTGTCAAAGGGCCTGTTCACTCTGTGCCACACCTGGATACACTAATTTGTCTTGCTCCTGCCCTGCTTTGCTAGCAGGTGTGTGTATGTGTGTGTGTGTGTACGCGTGCGTGTGTGTGTTGAAGGACTTATCAGCCTACACATAGCACATGGCTGTTTCTTTCCTGGGCATTAGAAATTCTACATTACTTTGCTGTTTTCCCAGGTTTCTGTCCAAGAAGGGCCTAGTGTCTCTTTGCTCTGTTTTTACAATGTATCATCATATTTCACACCCTCCCTAACACACACACACACAATACATACATGCTTTTTACTTCTGTATGTCCCCTTCGGTTCTTACTTTATCTCATGTAAGAGGATCTTTACCTAATCTTGGGGTAGAATGTGTGGGGGAAGGCATTGCTTTACTTGTCAGCTCATCTTTCCAATTATTCTATCTATGTCAGGGATGAGGCATTTGGAGTCAAACACTGACTCCTGTGTTTTCTACTTTATGCTGTGTCATTTGGTCACTGAGGTAATTAATACCACATGAGTAAGAGTAGGAGTAATAAGAAATATTAGAAAAAAACTAAGAATTCGATATATGAAACAAATTTGAAAATGGGAGTGCATCCTGCTCTTTTTTTTTTTTTTTTCCAGTGGGAAATAACTTTTATTGAGACCCCGCCAGCTGCAAAATCTGTTCCTGGCATTAAGCTCATTCTTCCTTTGCAATTCGGTCTTTCTTGAGTGGTCCCATGAATGCTTTCTCCTCCTCCATGGTTTGGAAGCGGCCATGGCCAAACTTGGAGGTAGTGTCAATGAACTTAAGGTCAATCTTCTCCAGAGCCCACTGCTTCATCTGCACCAGCAAGGACTTGCGGAGGGTGAGTACCCACTTCTTGGTTCCCATCACACAGCCTTTCAGCATGACAAAGTCATTGGTCACTTCACCATAGTGGACAAAGCCACCTAGAGGGTTGATGCTCTTGTCAGACAGGTCATAGTCAGTGGAGGCATTGTTCTTGATCAGCTTGCCATCCTTGATAAGGTAGCCCTGGCCAATCTTATAGATCTTCTTGTTGATCTCAGTGCAATGATGGTAGCCTTTCTGCCCAACGCGTGCCACAGAAAAGGCCACATGAGCAGGAGGCCACGCCCTAATACAGGCCACCTTGCTCAGGCCTCGGTGGGTCTTGCAGGGCAGCTTCTTGGTGTGCAAAGACTGGTGACCCCTCTGTAGTCTTTGCCCTTGGTCACCCCGATGACGCCGATCATCTCATCCTGCCCAAACGCTTGGTTCACAGGTACCTGCTGCTCGAGCCTCTCACAGGTCCAGTACAGCTTCTCGGCCATGGTGCCTCCATTCACCTGGATCTCCATCAGGTGGGCCTCCTTCTGGCGCAGAGGAAGCAGGTGCATCTGGGTGTGGGCAATGACACGGATAACTTGGCAGTACTTCTTCATGCTGCTGAAGTCCTTCTCCAGCTGCTTCTTGCCATCCTCATCCATTTCTTGCAGTACTTGGTAAAGGCCTTCTTCTTAGATTTATGCCAGTTCTTATAGAAACACCTCTTGCATTCATCACTGTTGTGCTCAGCGAAGACAGTCCTGAAGGTCCGGAGGCCTCGAGGGGTTTCCATGTAGCCCACAATGCCCACAGACACCATGGGTGTCGTCTCCACAACGGTCACAGCCTCCACCACCTCCTTCTTGTTCACCTTGGATCCTGGCCTGTCGACTTCCTGCACGATGTGGGTCATGCCAGCCTTGTATCCCAGGAAGGCTGTGAGGTGGACCGGCTTGGACGGGTCATCCTTAGGGAAGCTCTTCACCTTCCCACGATGCCTGCTGCTGCACTTCTGAGGCAGGAAACCAAGGGACCCATGTCTGGGAGCGGAGAACTTTCTGTGAGACATCACACCATCAAATCCCGCCGGTAGAGCCCTGCTCTTTTACTTAAAATTGTGTTTTCACCATTTTCCTATTTTGTTATGTACTTTTCAAAAACATAGTTTTAAATGGCGGCATCATTTATTTAACAACCCTTCTATTGTTGGAATTAAGTTTTCCCAAGATTTCTCTTTTTGAATTTCAAACAACTTAGGGATGAAAAACAGTGTGCATAAGTCTTTGAGTACCCTTCTTTTTATTTCCTTAATAAGAATTCCTAAGGGGGAATTACTGAGTCAAAGCAAATGAACATTTAAAGGACTCTTGATAATTGTGTCCAAATTGCCCTGCAGATAAGTCGTTGCAAACACTTCAAACTGCAGCACTTATTTATCCATGTTGTTAGCAGCCTTATTACTTTGAACATCATCATTTATAGGAGCTTTTCCATTTGAGAGTTCATCTTTCCATGTAGTCTTAACTTGAAAGTCTTTATTTGTAGTGAGGTTCTCTTAGTCTGTTTTCTTTCTAAATTTTTATTTAATTTTTTTTTTTTTTTAATAGACATGGGCTTTTGCCATGTTGCCCAGGGTGATTTCAATCAAGCAATCCTCCCGCCTTGGCCTCCCAAAGTGCTGGGATTACAGGTGTGAGTCATTATGCCTGGCTCCAGTCTGTCTTCTGTTATTATAATATAACACTTGAAGACTAGGAAGTTTATAATGGAAAGAGGCTTATTTAGCTCACAGTTCTGGAAACCGGGAGGTCCAAGATCAGGCGACTGAATCTGGTCCGCTTCTGGTGAGGATCTTGTACTGCCTTATAACACGGCAGGGAAGTAGAAGGGGAAGTGGGCAAGAACGGAAGGGATATTAGGTCTTAATGACCAAATCACCTCTTAGAGGCCCCACCTCCCAACATTGCCACACTGGGGACCCAATTTCCAACACATGAATTCTGGGGACACACTCAAACCATAGCAGAGGTTGAATATTCAAAAAAATAGTTTGGAAGCTTCCTAGAGAAGTTGAACTGGTGTGGATCTGTAAAAGGAGAGCCTTGACAGCCTTGGGAAGGGATTATCATCCATGCTCAGGAAGACAGATGGGAATATGGGATGAGGAATGGGAAGATGAGAACTTGGACAAGATGGTAAGGTGGGGGATCTTCCTAGGAGGAGGGGACTGAATCAGGACATCTAGTGCCCCTGAAACCTTCAACTACTCAGGAACCTCAGTATGATCACATTCACTTTTATTTGTAGCCATCATATTTAAAAAAAAGTTCTCTTTTTTTTTTCCCTAAGTAAACTAGAAGACAGAAAAGCTGTAAGGCTGACATATAGCATATTCCAAGTGGGACCCATTTGCTGGCTAAGCAGTAGATCAGCACAAATTATGAGCATTTAGACATGTGTTAACCTACTAATTGAGGGTTGGGGGACACTAGATGATGAGGCCTCTAGTAGATGCCCTTGATCTGCCCCCTCCTGATTCCTGAAACACCAATTAACACTCTCAGTCAATACTAGAAAACATATGGTGAAGATAAACACTACCCCATAAAGAGTATCACCCTGGCTTGTCACAGAACATTAACTGACCCATACTGGCACCCCTACGGGGGTGGCAGCAGCAAATTGTAATGGAAAAGTTGCTGTTTTCCTATTTAACTTTCTGTTTGTGAGAAAGGCCCTCTTGACATCTAAGAACAATATAAGAAAGTTGTGCACATGTGGGCGTATGTGTGAGTGTGTGTTGGGTCTTTTGTGGTCTACCTCATTCTCATTCTCACTCACTTGTGATGATCTTATGATCTGACTGTTGCTGTTTCGGTATAAGGTCAGCCTAATTGCAAAGGTGGTTTGAGCAATGAATACATAATGTATTTAAGAAGTCATCCAAGTAACTTTCCAAATAAAATCTGAAATTTTATCATTGGTAAGTCATCTCTTTATGTATGTCAAGTGTTGACCCTTTCTCCAGGAGCTCCTATGCCATGGGAGGGACATGAGAAGTCCCTTAGTATAGACAAATTCATCACTTCATACTCTTTCCTGAAAGGAGAGATGGAGCCACCTTAGAGGCAGGGGATTCTGGTAGTCTCAACTGCCTGGACAGCAGTGCTAATATCCTAACTGAGAGCTTCTGTAGGGAATGTTCTCTACCCTGTGGCCCTTCCTGCTCCATCCTGGGCCAGTGCCTCCCAGGACTCTGGGACTTTGCTTCCCCTGCTCTGCATGCTTGTGGTAGGCAGAATAATGGCCCACAAGTATGTCTATGTCCTAATCTCTGGAATCTGTGAATATGTTAGGTTATATGACAAAATAAATTATAGTTGTAGATGGATTAAGGTTGATAATTAACTGAACTTGAAATGGGAAGATTATATAAGTTGAGTATCACTTATCTGAAATGCTTGCAACCAAAAGTGTTTCAGATTTCAGAATATTTGAATTTATACTCACTGGATGAGCATCCTAAATCTGAAAACTTGAAATTCAAAATGCTCCAATGAGCATTTCATTTGAGTGTCACATTGGGACTCACAAAGTTTCAGGTTTTAGAGCATTTTGGATTTCAGATTTTTTAGATTTGGGATGCCTAACCTGTACTGAATTATGTAGGTAGGTTCAGTGTAATCATGCGTCCTTATAAGTAGAAGAAGGAGGCAGAAGAGAGAGAGCACCAGAGTGTGAGAAGGAGTTGGCTTGATATTGTTGGCTTTGAAGATGATGAAATAGTGTCATAAGCCCAGGGATGCTGGTGGCCTCTAGGAGCTGGAAAAGGCAAAGAAATGGATTTTCCCCTAGTGCCTCCAGAAGGAATACACTTCTGCTGACACCTTGAGTTTAGCTTAGTGAGACCCATTTTAAGCCTCTGAAATTCAGAACTTTAAGATAATTCAACCACAACTGTTTGTGGTTGATTTGTTACAGCAGCAATGGAAACTAATATAAAGCCCAAGTTGTCTGGCCCTGAGCCTGGGAGCCCAGTAAGGACATTGTCTGAACCCCCACCAAGCTTAAGGTTGTGGTTAGTCTCTAGGATGATGTGTACTGGTTATTTAGTAGAAGTTTTAACTGCTAGGACTGAGATGTCTCAGAAGGTGCTGCAGAATGCTTCTCAACTGGCCCAACTAGGTTGGTAAGGGGACGAGAAAGATGCACGTTTGATACTCTGAGACCTGAAGCATTTTCTGTCCCCCTTTAAATAATTAAAACCTACTGTCCACTAAAATTCTCCTTGTGTTCCTGTTCATCTTAGGCAGTTACTCCAGGAGAGTTGTGCTTCTCAGAACATGAAGAAATATGAACAAGGTTTTTGTCTTCAAAGCATTGGCTGACCATAAACATGTAGTCATTCACTTATTTATACAATGCATATTAACTTAAAGTTTTCGTTGTGTAAGTTGGCATGAGAATGCATTTCCTCTGCTTAGAAATGTAAACCTGTGGGAAGGTTGAAAGCAAGGACATTGGTCCATTTGTTCTTTTATTTATTAACTTGGGGTGGGCACCTATATGTGCTAGACAGTAGGCTAGGCTCATGGATACAGTGTTGACAGACTTTATGAAAATGACTTTATAATTTTAGTGGTGTTGAGTTCCATGAGGATGTAGTACTAGGTACTATGAGAATGTGTAATGGGCCTATTCAATGGTGGTTCAGTGTTTGGTTGGAGAGTGCGTTACAAGAAATAATAATAATATATTATCTGTGCTGGGGTGGTGGGCTGATTGAGAGCCATTGGAAGTTTTCAAAGCAGCTCAGGAAATGGGAACCTTGGGGAAAGTGGAGAGCTGAATAAAGTCTGGCTGGTCTTATTTCCAAGGAAGAGAGATAATCCTGTTGGGGGAGAGATCAAGCCAGGTTTTGACACCCAATACTTGTTCCTCTAACACCATTTCCTGCAGAACTCTGGGTAAAAGAAAAAATGGACACTTTTGGACATTGGAATCAGTCTTTAAAATGAGATAGATCATTTATTGCAAAGGGTTGTCTTCCCTTGAAAGGAATTTAGTATTCTGGGAACGTTTAGTTTGAGACAGAACTTTGAGTGCAGCCACAAGAGCAAACCAATATTTACTCTTAGGGCCAGAAGAGCCAAATTATTTTTTAAAATGAGTTTACTTTTTTTCAGGTGACACAATAATGGTGCAAGTGTAAGACAGAAGCATATTGAACAACGGGATGGGGCTATAAAAGCAAAGGGTCAGATTGCAACAATGTCCTAGGACACGGACCATAGGAGGGCAACTCCAGAGTGCTTAAAATGGAGTTGCTTGGGTAATGTGCCAAGGAAGTATCTGTGAGTCATCCTACTTCTGTTTCCAAAATAGACTCACTGACCTGATTTAAGAGGCATTAAAAGGGATGAAGTTGACATTTGCAAATACATTTAACTTATTTGTCTTGCAGGCAGGGAACATGTTGGGACAACTTTCAACTGCATAATGTGTGGTCCAGGAGCTTTGATCTCTTTATGCTTTCTTTATATTGAGAAAAAGCTTTGAAGTATCCTGCAACTATGAATACAGTAGACACCTGTTGTAATGGGTTGCTGTGAAATTGATTTGGCTCTACCAAGGGTCAACTCCCATCTCCTGATGAAACCCTCATGTGCTTTAAAAGCCTTTTTCCTCATAGTAACTTAAGAATGTTAGTCATACTTCCTATTTTCAGCCCAGGGAGGGTTATTTACCATTTTAATTTTTCTTTTCGGTCATTGATTAGATAGGGTATCTGTTCAAGAATGGCTGTCACATTGGCCAGTACAAGTGGAGGTGACATGATTCTCATGCATTTACTTCTGGATAACTGTTTTTCAGTTGAAAATGAACTTTTGAGTGGTGCTGGTGATTTTGATGATGCCTTTTCTTATGACTATTCTGTTGAGTAGGGAAACAAAAGCAAAAACTAAAAGTAGTCTTGGCTTTATATTATCCATAGATCATTGATAGGTTAAGTTTGATTTAACTTAATGCTTTAGAGCACATGAGAAACAAATCTTGTGTTTGATCAGCTGAGTCTCTCTTTCTGAGCTCATTGCCTAGGTTTTCTAATTGGACAAAGAATTGGGCAACTTTATAGCTCTGGCAATTCCACCTTTGCCATGTGTTGGGACTCAGAGCCAAGAGTCCCTGAAGAGGGATGGTATGCACCTGTTGGTCACTGTAACTCCTAGCTATTCCTCAGGGGACAGAACAGAGTTGTAGAACATATTTGTGCTTCTGCCAAACAAACATAACGTTCCTTTCGCTCCTCCTTCCTTTCCTGCCTCCTTCACATTGTATTCCTTTCATATTCCCAGGCTTCTTGTCATGTGGCATTAATATCTAAGTGGTAGAGATGGGTAACTAAGAACGGAGTACTCATGTTACCATGCTTGTGCACCCCTTCTGCACTGGGAGGGCTCTGCGTGGGATATGGGACTTTGCCTAGGTTTTGCCAAACCCTTGTCAAACATTTTGCAAAACCCTTACCAATGGGGTGGGTCATGAGGACCCAGTGGATTTTACATCTTCTGGGTGAGTCTAATTCTCTATAGCTTGGTGCTAGGTTTGGGGGCAGGGTGGGCAAAAGCATGGCCTAGGCATCGAGTATGTCTCCTGTGGTGGGGAGAGGTGGTGTCTTTATGTTTTGGGGAGTGTTGCTTTAGACTTAAACAATGAGTACCGGAACTCCAACTGTGAGACACTGGTCTTTAATAAATGCAAAATAATCTCTCACTGGAATAACTTTCACTTCAGGAAGATCAGTTTTCAGTCCGAAACTCATTCATAGTGCTCCTTTAATGAGAAAAATAGTGACCTGGGATGAGGAAAGTCTGTTTAGAGCACAAATAGCTATTATTACAATTTTAGATAACCCAGTCTAACAGAAGGCCATGTGATTGAAAGGACAGATGATAAAATCTAAATATGAGTAAAGCCTGAGAATACACCCTTTCTTCTAATGCTGACTGTCTAGTTGTGTTTGTTATCTAACCCTGTAATTAGGATGGCATTCAGAAAATATGAGAAAAGTTGGTATTCTTTTCATAACCCCCAAATCTTTGCATTGCTGCATGAAACTTTTGGCTTCAGCTTTTCCCTGTTCATTAACCATGCCAAAATTTTTAATCTAACACCACTGTTAAAGAGTGGCAGGCTTCCAGGGAAATATATCAGCCAGGCTTATTAATTTCATGCCAAGTGCTGGAGGCGTGAATGTAGAGAACGCTGTTTGACTTTGGATAATAGGAATCAGGCAGCTTAAAGGCAAGGGATAAAGATCAGGAGCCCTGCGTCTCAGGAGGAGGAGCAGGTGCAGGCTTCAAGCAAGGCCTTCAGGCCCAAAGGGGCAGCCCATGCTTAAAACAATCTGCAGTGCTGTTTTTTTTTTTTTTTTTTTTTTTTAATTTGGCGTGTGCCTCTCACAGCTTAACAGACCGCTGCTCCACAAAGAGGGGTAAACAGAGAAAGGGAAATTAAAAAGGGAAGTCCCCAGGTAGACAAAAACAAATTAGGGCAAACAAATTACACAGAGTCAACAAATAAACAAGGGAACATCTGTGAATATATTTCTTGGATTTTCTGATTCTGAATGCAACCTGAGAGATGGTAGAGGGAGGTGAGGGGTATAATCTAGAGCAACGTCCTCTTTGGAGGGAATGAGCAAGCTGAACACAAAAAGAGCAAGAGATACCTGAAGTGGAACTCTCGCCAGTGTGCTGCGGGAGGAGGTCAGAAGCTCTCCAGGTGGCGTGACCGGCCGCAGCTACATGAGCTGGTCTTCCTGCTTCCCCTGCTGCACCCTCTGTCTGTAACCCAACCATGCCTTGAAGGGTGGTTGGTGCCATGGGTTCTGCCAACCATCACATAGGAAAGGGCTTTGGAAATATAAAGAGGTAGCAGTCCATTCATATAAGCAAACAAAATAAAGCTAGCAACATTCCAATAGAGGATGTATGTGCACCTTATCCATTTTTCACATCTGTTCCCAGTGGGTAAACTTAGCTCTTCCAGCCACTAGACATTTGCCAGGTGTTGCCTGGATGTTGGAAAACATTTAAGCTGTACCTTCTGGCCGTTTGGTTGCTGCTGACACAATTTCCCTTTTACCCTGAGGCTGTTGAGATGATTTCAAGGTTTTGAAGGAAGTTCAGCATATTGCATACTGTTAACCAAAGGCATAACTGCATTTAGAAACAGATGAAAAGAGTAGGAATTGGTTTACAACATCTTCCGTGGATCCTCTCTCACTGTGGAATGTGGGCAAATATAATAAGGAAGTGAAGAAATGATAAGTATTTGATTTATTCACTACATACACTCAAATGATACTCAGATAATTTCTAAATTTTTTCCTTTGGATTCTTTAAGCTTCATGAAGTGTGCAGTTGTTTAGGGTCTAAACTGTTCTTTTCTAATCTAATTGTTGTGCTAAGTGCCCTATCACTCCTGCTGCCTTGAGCCTTCATCATGCAGATGATAACCTACTAGAAACACCCAACGAAGTGGGAAACTTTTTGTGTATGTGTAAATGCAAGAGTGAAATAAGCCCACAATTCTCCCCCTATTCCTCACTTACATATTTTTGGTTTATTGCTTATTCCTAAATGGGATACAACAAGTAAGCTGTGCAATAGAAGAATTATGCTAGATGTGATCAATGTGCAAATCTAAGAACAATACAATGATGTTAGACAACTACATTAGAAAGAGGTCAGCACTTAGGATTTGGTCTATGAAGCTAACAGTGTAGGGAATAACAGTAAGCAGAAAGGTAATACTAATCAGTAACTCTTGGAATCAGTGGTTGAGACACCCAGGCACATTTCCTGGCCGAGGTGGGCATATTTGGTGAACTTTATTGAATTATTTGACTTCTGTTTGCCGATTTGTAAAATGAGTGTAACCATGTTTTTTTAGTCCTTCAAGAAATGGTAGGAAGTACAGCCAGTGTCTATGAGATGCTTTCAGTTCTGGACAGAAATTATCAATAAAAATGCTAACCTCCATTTATTATTAATTCTCAAGTCACAGTGTTGCAAGGGGCCTTGTGAGGTCAACCTGTTCTCACCCCATTTGCAGTGCTTGTTATTTGGAATCCTAGAGAAACACAATGATGGATTATTCCAAATTTCTTTGTGTCAGATGAGGTACCCAATTACTATCAAAGCCCCACTAAAAGCTCATTGTAGATGCAGGAAATCAATATCATCAAATATTTTTTGGGTGTCTACTGGGTGCTCTGTGTTTCATTTGTAACTATTTGCTGTGATTTAGAGTTAAGATCTACAGACTCCTCCTGGCATATTTAGTAACTTTTCTCCCCATTCAGTTTAGAGAAAAATATTTAAATTTCTTTTATAAGCTCAACATGCCTCTCGGGAACGAATTTGTAAGAAATTTGTAAGGAATCCATGTTTCATGCCAATTCTGGAGAGAAGGCATAGAAAAATCTCCATAGAATAAAATACGACTTCAAAGGCTACTGCTACAGTAAACCTAAAAGGATAAACAGAATATGGTTTGTAATACTGTTACTATTTCACTTACTTGAGAAACCAAATTCGACCTTAAATGACTGTATTTGTTGTCTCATAAGTCTTATAATTATTTTACTGTAATTATGTTTCTAAAAACTTTCTGAGAGGCCTTGATACCAATCTGCTTACTCTGCTTGATGATGTAACCAAACCAGCACTAAGCACATGCTACATACTTTCCATATCCCTCTACAACACTAGAGGTTATAGACAACTACAAGTTTAATATGAATCATGGTGTACTTAGGGGGAGTCTGTTTCTTGGGATTTCAAATCATTCTGATGATTTTGGCAATCAGCATATTTAGTACCTCTTTTTATCTAATTTTTCTGGATACTTCGTGCCTATGAACTTAAGTTATTTTCTTCCATTACATCAATTTAAAATTTATAAATTAGAGCTGGAGGAAACTAGCAATGGTCCTTTGTAATGTGCTGAAATGCTTTGAAATCATTGGAAGAGCAGTGCTGTGGAAATTCAAGGTAGTTATTTGTTTAATTAACCAAATAATTTAATAAATCCAATTAGTTCTTAACTTTGTATTGCTTGTAGCCTATTAAAAAGTAATTACCACTTGTGCTTTTGATTAAGATTGAGTAGCTAGTATCAGACCAACTCTCCTGCTAAGAACATCTAGAAAATAGACATTTTTAAAGGCAGCAAAAGGAAATCAAGGCAGTCAAGACTTGACAGGTCAAGATCCCTAAGAGAAGCAGAATGCATTAAAGTGAGGCCTACATTTCCTATCAATTTTTCCTCTTGGGGCATTTACCAGTTGTGGGGCAGGGCACAGAATCTGAACAGAAAGGTTGTAGCAGGACTCATTGGGCTGGGAGTCAAATATTAGGGTTCAGTTTTCCTGAGGCAGTCAGGACTTGAAGAACAAGATACTAGAAGAAAGGTTACTATAAAATATTGAGCCCTGTATTCTACCTGCAATTTCCCCTATAGTCATTTGTCACATTCTAAGAAGTACATATGTGAGATGAGATGCTGATTAACTAAGCATAAGGTAGCTGCAGGAGGCTAAAAAGCTAAGCAGGGAGGGTAGAGTCACCGTGCTAAGAAAGCTCAACTGGAGTTCAGGAGGAGGGACTCTGATAAATACTCTAGGCTTTCAGTTGAGATTCCAAAGGGTCAAGCACTAGGAACAAGGGAAAACGAGAATTAGGCTTACCTTGCCTGGATCAAGATGATCTACTAGTTTTCCATCTGTCTTCAAGAAATAAAAAAACAATTAAATCTCCTCTGTGGACTTATACACAGAGAGTGTTGCCTATACATTAACATAGAAAAAATTAGCTGGCATAATGGGAAACAGGACCAAAAGACTACAACCAAAACAAACTCCCACATCCCTAAAACTCCAAACAAAATAAACCCCCCAAGCAACAAACAAAACAAAAACACAAGGGGAAAAAAAAGACCTACAAGTGATTCAGATTTGGGGTTGTCAGACACAGACATGTGTTCAAATAAGTACCATTAATGTGCTCAACAAAATAGAGAAGACAATAAAAAATTTCACAGACAGCAAGAACCAATAAAAATGAATCAAATAGAAATTCTCTAATTCAAATTCTTGTTACTAAGTTTAATAATTCAATAGATGGTTTAATAACAGATTAGAACTCAGTAATCTATCCTATCTGGAAGATAGGCCAGCAAAAGCTATCTAGATTAATGCACAAAGAGAAAAAAGAATGAAAAGTATGAAATATATGATACAGATTGAAAATTATGAATGGTCTAAATATATGTAACTGGAGTTCCAGAAAGAGAAAAGAGAGAAAATGCATCCATGAAACAGTATAATGTGTCAAATAAGTAATATTTGAAGATAAATTGGCTGAGAAGTTTCATAAACCCATGAGATATCAAGCCATAGAGGCAGGAGTTTTATATATCACAAGTAGTATAGATGCAAAGAAAACTACATGTATGCACACAATAATAAAATTGATGAAAAAGACAAAAACATCTTACAAGTTGCCAGAAAAAAAGGAAACATGTTCACAGAAGCAGCAACATGATTAACAACTGACTTTTAAGAGAATTCATGAAAGCTAGGTAAGAGTGGAATGACATCTGTAAAGTGTGGAAACAGTCTACCTAGAATTTTATACTGAGAAAAATATTCTTCAAAATGAAGAAAAAACAAAAATGACATTTTGAGATAAAGAAAAGCTTAGGGAATTCATCTCTTGCAGAAAAAAAAAAAAAAAAAGAAAACCCAAAACCGTAAAGGGATTTCTTCAGCTGGAAGGAAAATGTTCCCAAATGGAAATGTGAAAATTCAGGAAGGAATGAGGAGAATGGGTAAGTATGTAAAAAATATAAATCAATATACTGCCTGTTTAAAACAACAATTATAATGTGAGGTTTAAAATGTTTCTAGAATATAAATATAAGACAACAATATCATACAAAGGAGAGGAACTGTATAAAGTGTCAAAGACCCTTATGTTTTCTGAGAAGTGGTAGAAGCATTAATATGCAGTAAACTATAATAAGTTAAAAATGCATGTGTAATTTCTAAGGCAACCACTAAAAAAATAGCAAATAATCCCTATGTAACAAGCCAGTTGGGGAGGGAATGAAACAATTTTAAATTTCAATTGTCACAAGAAAGACAAGATAAGAGAAAAAAGGGGGAAAATATATGTTTACAAAAAGAAAATAGTATGGTAGCAGATTTGAACCCAAATATATCCATCTTTATATTAAGTATAAATGGACTAAATTCTTCAAGTTAAATAAAATATTATCAGAATGTATAAAAATCAAAATCTTAAAAGATTATACTTAAAAGAGTGTAAGAACACACAAAAAGTATAAGAACCCACAAAAATCATGCTTGTAATCCCAGCACTTTGGGAGGCTGAGGCAGACAGATCGCGAGGTCAGGAGATTAAGACCATCATGGCTAACATGGCGAAACCCCATCTCTACTAAAAAATACAAAAAAATTACCCAGGTGTGGTGGCGGGTGCCTGTAGTCCCAGCTACTTGGGAGACTGAGGCAGGATAATGGTGTGAACGTGGGAGGTGGAGCTTGCTGCGAGCTCAGATCACGTCACTGCACTCTAGCTTAGGTGACAGAGAGAGACTCTGTCTCAAAAAAAAAAAAAAAAAAAACACACACAAAACGTTGACAGTCAAAGGATAAAAGATACATCAGGTTCTACTAACTAATCTGATATTACTATCAATGTAGATTTTAGGGCAAAAAGTATTATTACATAAAAGTGTTTTTCAACTCAGCACTATTGGTATTTTGAACTGGATAATTCTTTGTTGTGAGGGACCATCCTGTCCATTGTAGGATGCTTATAAGCATCCCTGGCCTTTACTCACTAGATGTCAGCAACATTCCCTGCCCCAAGTTGTGACAACCAAAAATTGTCTTTAGACCTTGCTAATGTACTCAGTTGAGAAGCACTGTTATATGTAAAAAAAGGCATTTCACTATATTAAAAGGGTCAATTCAAAAGGAAAATAAAAATAAAACAATCCTAAATTGAAACATTATTCCTCTTCCAACATAAGCATTAAGGTTATAAATTTTTATCTAAGCACTGCTTTACTTAAGTTTCATGATTTTTTTTAATGCATAGGTTAATAGGTAGTGTATTGCTTAATTTCCAATTTTCTAGTTCTATATAGAACACTGTACTGAACAACTGTAGACATACACTTTATTTTCAAGTACATGAGAAACATTTGCAACAATACACTGTAAGCTGGGTCATAAAACATGTCTCAACAAATTTCAAAAAATCAAAATCATATGGAGTATGTTCTCTGACCATAGTCGAATTCTGTATAAATTTTAACAGGATGGAGAAGAAAATAAATATGATCATCTCAAAAAATTAAGAAGCAGCATTTGATAAAATTTAACACCAATTCACGAAAAAATCCTTAGCAAAGTAGAAATAGAAAGTAATTTTCTTAATAATAAAGAGTATTTTTAAAAGCTAACCACAGATGTCACTTTTAATGACTAAATACTAAAAACCTTGCCCCTGATGTCGAAATGAAGCAAGGATGTCTGCTATTGCCATTTTTATGAATCATTGTATTGGAATTCCTTGTCAGTGCAATAAGACAAGAAAATGAAACAGAAGACATATGTAATATGTAGGAAGAAATAAAACTGTTTTTGTTCGTGAATGACAGGACTGTATACTTGGAAATTCTAAAAATAATCTACAAAAATTGACTATTAGAATTGATAATAGTTAATTTAGCATGGCCACTGTATGCAACAAAGTCAATATATAAAAATCAATTGTATCTGCATGTATCAGCCACATCAAATTAGAAAATGGGTTTAAAAATTTTACTGGCATCAAAAAATATTAAATAGGGAAAATAAAAGACAGGCAAAGCTTTCACACAGAAAACTATAAAATATTACTGAAAGAAATTAGAGTAGAAAGAAATTAAGTAGAAAGCTATAACATGTTAATGGATTAGAAAGCTCAATATCATGTCAATGAAAAGAGGTAAACTCTGTAAAATATTTGAAGAGCTTTATTTTGAACCAAGTATCAGAGACCAATGGTGCATGACACAGCCCCCAGGAGATCCTGATAACATGTCCCTAAGGTGGTTGGGATATAACTTGGTTTATACATTTTAGGGAGATATAAGATATCAATCAAAGCATGTAAGATGTATATTGGTTTGGTCTGGAAAGGTGGGACAACTGAAAATGGGGGGGTGGTGCTTACAGGTCATAGGCAGATTAAAAGATTTTCTGGTTGGCAATTGGTTAAAAGAGTGAAGTTGTTGTCTAAAGATCTAGAATCAATAGAAAGGAATGTGTGGGATAAGATAAAGGGTTGTGGAGACCAAGGTTTTATCATGCTGATGAAGCCTCCAGGTAGCAGGCTTCAGAGAGAATAGATTATAAATGTTTCTTTCTTTTTTCTTTTTTTAAGACAGAGTCTCGCTCTGTCACCCAGGCTGGAGTACAGTGGCATGATCTCAGCTCACTGCAAGCTCCGCCTTCTGGGTTCACACCATTCTCCTGCCTCAGCCTCACAAGTAGCTGGGACTACAGGTGCCCGCCACGACACCTGGCTACTTTTTCTTTTATTTTTTTTTTTGTATTTGTAGTAGAGACGGGGTTTCACCGTGTTAGCCAGGATGGTCTTGATCTTCTGATCTCATGATCTGCCCTCCTCAGCCTCCTATAGTGCTGGGATTACAGGTATGAGCCACGTGCCCAGCCATAAATGTTTCTTATAAGACTTTAAAGAGTCTATTAAGACTCTTATCAGTTTTAAAGTTTCTGTGTTGATGTTAATGCTGGTCAGCTGTGAGTCATATCTGACTTCCCACTTCCCCTCATGGCCCAAACTAGTTTTTCAGGTTAACTTTGGAATGCCCTTGGCCAAGAGGAGGAGTCCATTCAGATATTTGGGCAGCTTAGAATTTCATTTTTGGTTAACAATCAAAAAGATGATTATTCTCACCAAATTGAACTATAGATTCAATGCCATCTTAATAAAAACTCTAGCAGTTTTTTTTTTTTTTGGTGGAAGTTGACAAACTGATTCTGAGATTTATACATAAATGCAAACCATCAAGGATAGTAAAGACAATCTTGAAGAATAATAGTGAAGACAAACTTAAAGGGTATAGACTTCCAGATGCCACAACTTCTTATAAAGTCACAGTAATTAACACTACTCTCTTGGTCCAAGGATCAACACATTGACTAAAGGAACAGAAGATAAAGTCCTGAAACAGACCCACATATATCCCTGTCCCCCTTATTTATGACAAAGGTGCTACAGTAGTACAGTGCCAAAGTCTATTTTTCTTCCTTCAATAAATGGTGATGAATCAACTGATTGAAATTTGGAAAAAAACAAAACAAAACAAACTTTGCTACCTATCCCAGACCATAAACAAAAATAAATTCTTAGATCATAGATCTTAATGTGAAATACATTTTCCAGAAGATAACAATGTATTTAATGTATTGGAGAATGTACTTAAAACCTTGGAACATGCAACGATTTCTTAAAAAAGATACAAGAAGAACAAACTATGAACTGAGAGACTAGTGCACTGACTTTATTCAAATCAAGAATCTTTTCTTTTCTTTCTTTCTTTTTCTTTTTTTTTTTGAAATGGAGTTTCACTCTTGTTGCCCAGGATGCAGTGCAATGGCACGGTCTCAGCTCACTGCAACCTCCTCCTCCCAGGTTCAAGTGATTCTCCTGCCTCAGTCTCCCAACTACAAATTACAGGCAACTGACACCACATCTGGCTAATTTTTGTATTTGTAGTAAAGACGGGCTTGCACCAGGTTGGCTAGGATGGTTGCGAACTCCTGACCTCAGGTGCTCCACCTGCCTTGGCCTCCCAAAGTGCTGGGATTATAGGCATGAGTCACTGTGCCTGGCCAAAAATCTTTTCTTACTATTAAGGAAAATAAAATGGCAAGCAACAGAGGAAGATATTTACATTAGACAGAAAAAAATATTTATAAATATCAGACAAAGCATCCAGAATTTATTTTAAAATTTCCTACAAATAAGAAAAAAACAGTTAAAAGTGGACAAAAGACAGACGGGCACATTTTAAAAGGGAGTACCTCCATAGCCAAGAGGCATATAATATAAAAAGTTGCTCAACATCAATAGCCATTAGGGAAATGCAGATTAATACTACAGGAGCTCCTCCTAACCACCTATGAGAATGCTTAAAATTTTACAATTTGACAATACTAAATGTTGTAGAGGATGTGGAGAATTCAAATTTTCATTGAGTGTAAATTAGTAAAATTACTTTGGAAAACTTTGGCAGTATCTTTTAAAGCTGAACATATACATACCTGATGATGCAGCAATTCCCCTCTTAGGTATAAACCCCACAGACATTCACAAGTGTGTGTATGAAAAGGCATATACTAGAATGTTTGTAGCAGCATTATTCACCATTGCCAAAACTGGAAACAATTTGGATGTCCATCAAAGGTAGAATGAATGAATAAATTGTGGTACATCCATATAATAGAATAAACAATGGCAACAAAAAAGAATGAATTAGTGTTACCCACCACAATGTAGATTGATCTCATGGATATAATATGTGAACAAAAGAAGTCAGATATAAAAGAGTGCATTTGGTATAATTCCATTTATATGAAGTTGAAAACCAGGCAAAGCTCATCTATGGAAGTAGAAGTGAGACTTGTAGTTGCATTTGGCCGAGTTAATGACTGGGAGGAGCCATGAGGGAGGCTTCTGGGGTACTGATAGCACCCTAAATCTTGACCTGGTGCTAGTTATGCAGGAGTGTTCAGTTTGTAAAAATTCATGAGATGTACACATCCCTTTGTACACAATGGTGTATTTTTACATTAATCACAAGTTGACAAAAAACAATGACTACCTAACAATCTGGAGATAAACCATGGAATTGCTTTTCCAGGGTAGTGGAGAAGTGCTTTCAGTGGAGTTGAATTATACGAGGTTTCTAAGTTCAGCCTTCTGAAAGGGAAGATTGTCTTCAGGTTCCTCTAATTCTTGTTCAGTGGAATTTTACCTGATGATTAGATTGTTATGCTAAATATGGGCCGTGATATAGATTTTTTTCCTTTTACCAGTTAGGCTGGTCAATTGAGTTTGGTTAAATAACAAAGGGTTATTTAAATAATCTTGACAAAAGCGACACTAGGGATTAACAAACTTTTTTTTTTTTTTAAATTACCTTCTTTCTAGAACTAAGGGGCCAAGGATGAATTGGTAAAGCTTTTTTATGCCTGGATTTTAAATCAAAGAAAAATTATCTCCAGTCTGGCATCTTTTGGGGCAAAACAAATAGAGACATGTGGGCGATTCTGAGGGTGGGGAGCATGGGACTTTGGGTTGGGGACTGAAAAGAGCCAAGAGAGCAGTAGGAAGGAGGGAGAGTGTCAGAGGCCGAGAGTTAAGAGACAGCCAAGGAACCTGAAGTGAATCGGTATTTGTTCATTTGGATATGTAAAGCACCTAAGGGAGAGGAAAACAGGTGCAATATGAATGCATTAATGGAATGAAATATGAGGCTTGACCTATGAATAAATATTCAGAATAAAAGCATTTTAAAATGTATCTTGGTTTTAGGGCACTTACTGTGTCTGGCAGATAATTCAAAGTTTTCATGGCCATACACACTCACATGGTTTGTCAGCTTCAGATCCGCCTGAGACACACTCACCAAAGATCCCATGGTCTGTGTACCTCCTCCTCCCTTTTTATGGCTCAATCTTGTTCTCTGAAGTACAGAGCCTGCATAAGTTGTATGAAACAGGACTCCTTATCATATGGATTCAGATATTCCAATTATGTCACCAGAAATCATGACCTAGGATGAAAGCTCCCGACAGTAATCCTAGAGGACAGTTAGTCCATGCTGTAAAGAAAAGAATTTGATGGCATCTCCACTATGGCCTGAGAATTGCTCCAGCCCAGTGATCTAAATTTTACCAGAAATCTGTTACTAAAAGGGATATTATTAGTTTTTCCCCCCTTAGGCTTATGACAGGTTGGAGACCCGCCGTAGTTCAGATGTGTGGGGAGCATCTCTGAAACACAGAGAAATTGGCTTTCAAAACGATTTATTCAGCCTGGAGACCAGGAAACTGAATGCCACCCTAAGTTGTCTCTCTGGCCCAAGACATGAAAGCTGAAAAGAGACTTTCAACAGTTTAAAGAAATAGCCCACTGCCCTTCTGCCCAATTACTGAAAAGTTTTCTTCTGACTCAAAGGAGGGCATTGATGGGGGACAAGCTAAGATCCCTGCAGCACATCCAGGCATATGTTTACCTGCCCAGAAGCAGCACTCAGGCTTCTCCATCCTCAGCAATGCCCAAAGCTTGTTCCCCTCTGCATTATCCTAGGGTTGGCCTGCCTTCTCTATGCTGGCCATGGAGGGTGCTGGCCTGCCTTACCGCTTTAGAAATCCAAAGAATTGTTCCACTGGGTCCTAGTCCATGAAGAGTTCAGTTTATCAGGTTAATCTCAGGAGATGAATAAACAAATTCAAAGATAATTTTGTACTTGAAGTGGACTGAAAATCTTTTGATTATTCTTGCTGTTCAACACTGAATCAAGGCCTTCTCATTAAAAAATAAAATAGTAACCTATTTGTTGCAGTCCTGCTTGGTTTTGGTATCTGAGTTTTAGGTTTACGGTAAATGCTACCTCACAAGATTAAGACAGAAATCTACTTGAACAATTCATAAAAAAATAAACAGACATTAAATAAGCAAACAGAAAATGTAAAAGATCACTTGTAATCAAATAATTGAAAGTTGAAATAAGTCAACAGTAATAATATTTTCTTAAAAAGAGAAATTGAAGGGATTTTTATTTAGCTTTGGGGTCTCTGTGAGATTCCAAGATGGAAAGTAGCTTTTTTACCCCAGAACCACATTTATATTTCACTCATTTCTTCAGGCTGCAGAGGGCTCAGGAGCCTGTGTTCCAATGTGTGGAAGCAATTCAGGGGTTGAGTCTGGGATCAGGTGGACCTGTCATGATGCTTTCATGATGACTTTCTGTCCCTACTAGAGCCTCCTGTGAAAAATAACTTTCACTTTTCTTAATCCCTCTCTTCTGTAAGATCAGCTTGTGGGAAAATTTTAAGTAGTGCCCCACAGGGATTAATGGAGTGTTTTGTCATCCCCTTCTCTGGAAAGGGGATCTTTTCTAATTCAGAAGAGACTATACTCTTTCCCCAAGATTTCAAAATTCCAAAATTATAGAGATGGCCAAGGGCTTATTGTATTTTTCCCATGATTTGGAATAGGATTGACTCCAGGGTTGGGAATGGTAGAATATACAGATGGGGATCAAGGGACATAAGAGGTGGGGTGGGAAGGGTTGGGCGAAGGGGAGGCAGAGTGGCGGGGAATGGGGCAGCATCTGGGGGTGGCTGTCCTTGGCTCAGTATTTAGAAGTGCTACCGTGAAGGGACTGCAAAGATGTGTGAATGTTTGTCCCTCCTCTTATACCCCATGGGATAGGGTCCTTTAATGACAGTGCCTTGAAGTTTTGGTTAATAATTTTGATTTTCTTCCCTGTTGTTATCTAGAAATGTCTTTGTATAATACAACTAACAGTAGTATTTTAATGCATTTAGTGTTTACAATAGTTCTTGAAACAGGAATGGGTATTAACTCTTCCTCACAGAAGAGGAAGCTGAATTACAGAGAGTTTAAGTAACATGTATGGTGGCATCACCAGCTGGGCAGTGGTGGAGCTAGAATTGGATCTCTTTCTCTTAATGACTATACTGCTTCCCAGGAAGAGTTCCTGTTACACTGCAAGTGATACATCTTGAAACAATACAGGCCTTGGAGTCAGGTATGGCATGGATAACCTAACCACAGAATTTGGAAAACTTAACCATGTCTCACTCCTATATTGTTTGATTGGTTGATGAATTCATTCATTAGATTAAACTGTGAAAACCTACTATGTGCCAGACATGTGTTGGGTGTGGGGAATTCGGAGATAAGTAAGATAGAGTCTTTGCCTGAAGGAAGCTCACCACCTAGCTAGAAAACATGGCTACAATTGTTTACTAAGTAGTAGTGCATATATGACTGTAGAAATAAGTATGATATGCATTTGAGTCACTCAGGAAAAGGCACATCCAGGGAGTCAGGGGAAGATTGAAGAGTTGACATTTGAGTAAGGCAGTAAGAAAACTAAACACAAAAACAACTACTCAAGTGATACATTTGCTGTATAAAAATGCAAATTGTTCAGAGTAGATAGAATAAGAGGGCAAAACTACTTCCTTCCCGGATATATCTATTAAAAGTTTACTACGTATTCTTCCAGACATTTTTCTATATATTTACATAAAAATACATGCATACTAATACAGAGGTTAGGACTATAGCAAAATGGGTGCATTTATACATACTGTTCTGCACACTGTCCTTCCAACTTACTGATTCTCTAAGTTCTCCCAACTTAGAAATTTTTCCATGTCACATAATGTAGGTCCATTCATTCTCTTAATTGTTGAGTAATAGTTGATTAAATGAGTATAGCATGATTTATTTTCCATCTTGCTCTTGATGTGTATTTGGGTTGTTTCCTTTTATTTGCTATCATAAACAATACTGTCATAAAAGTTAGCGTATGTATCATCATCACCGTGTGTTTGGCATACAAATTATTGTCTCTATGTGTCATTTCTGTAGTATATATGCTCACTTCAAAATTTGATATACATAAATAAATTAGGTTCTGTAGTGGCTGTTTCAGTTGACATTCCTACTCTTAAGGTTGAGTGCCCATTCCGTTACATGCTTGTCCATATCGGATGTTAACAATCTCTGAAAATGTGGCCAATCTAATCATTAAAAATGATACCTCATTATTTAAAATTTATTTCTCTGATCACTAATATGTTTGTGCTTACTTATGTTGTTTTATACTTTCAGCTTTTAAATTATTATTATTTTGTTTTCAGTATTTTGCTATCTGGAGCATATTTTGTTTGTTTCCTTCAGTGATTTGTAGGGCTCACATCCTGCTTGAAATTTCATACTGTTGAACTCTTCATTTTTTACAAACTTTCCTCAGTCTATATTTCATTGAAGATCAGATAATTTAGTTATCTTTCTCCCTGCAACTCTCCTGTATAAGATTTTTTTTTAGCATTATTTTACTTTATTTTCCATTCTCTGCTACACTTCACTACCCCTCCTCCCACCTTTGTTCTTCCTACTGAGTTTGGGGATCCAGATTATTGCTAAATTATTATTCTTTTACTTTTCACATCTTTCCTTTAAAGAAAATTTCTAGATTTATGTATTTGATTTTGTATCCATGTATGCCATTATTTTTGCCTTTGACTGCCTGTGATATTTACTGCTAGTCTTTTTATACCACAACTCACAGCTTTTTATTCTGATTTATCACTTATTTGACTGTAGTTGGTATTTAGCTATTTTTTTTTTAAGAAGGGGAAGAGTTTGGTATGTTTTCTAGGTGGGCCCCTGTATGCCTGAGGGTGTTTTTCTATTTCCTTAATACGTGACTGACAACTTGGCTGGGTGTACAGTTTTAGGGTTTTTGTTTTTCTTTTGTCAAAACTATCTTTTTGGATTTCGTATATGGAGGAGACATCTGAGCTCAGATTGATTTTATTTTCCCTTTGTAAGAATTACTCCTACTCAATTTGGTTGTTTGTAAAACTTCTCCTTCTTCTATTTAGATAAGTCCTAAAGGTACTAAAAAATACGAGGAATAAAATAGACATTAATACTCCCAATACCTGGAATGAACATATTTATATTCTGTCACACTTGCTTTGAGTCTCTTTCTTCCTTTCTTCCTTTCCTCTTCCCTCCCTTCTTTCCCCTCTTCCCTCCCCTCCCCTCCCCACTCCTCTCCTCCCCTCCCCCCCTTCCCTTCCCATCAACGTTACAGATATAGCTAAAGTGCCCTTTAACCTTTAACCAGCACTTTTTTTTTTTTTTTTTTTTTTTTATACTTTAAGTTCTAGGGTACATGTGCATAACCTGCAGGTTTGTTACATATGTATACTTGTGCCATGTTGGTGTGCTGCACCCATCAACTCGTCAGCACCCATCAATTCGTCATTTATATCAGGTATAACTCCCAGTGCAATCCCTCCCCCCTCCCCCCCCACCATGATAGGCCCTGGTGTGTGATGTTCCCCTTCCCGAGTCCAAGAGATCTCATTGTTCAGTTCCCACCTATGAGTGAGAACATGCGGTGTTTGGTTTTCTGTTCTTGTGATAGTTTGCTAAGAATGATGGTTTCCAGCTGCATCCATGTCCCTACAAAGGACGCAAACTCATCCATTTTTATGGCTGCATAGTATTCCATGGTGTATATGTGCCACATTTTCTTAATCCAGTCTGTCACAGATGGACATTTGGGTTGATTCCAAGTCTTTGCTATTGTGAATAGTGCCGCAATAAACATACGTATGCATGTGTCTTTATAGCAGCATGATTTATAATCCTTTGGGTATATACCCAGTAGTGGGATGGCTGGGTCATATGGTACATCTAGTTCTAGATCCTTGAGGAATCGCCATACTGTTTTCCATAATGGTTGAACTAGTTTACAATCCCACCAACAGTGTAAAAGTGTTCCTATTTCTCCACATCCTCTCCAGCACCTGTTGTTTCCTGACTTTTTAATGATTGCTATTCTAACTGGTGTGAGATGGTATCTCATTGTGGTTTTGATTTGCATTTCTCTGATGGCCAGTGATGATGAGCATTTTTTCATGTGTCTGTTGGCTGTATGAATGTCTTCTTTTGAGAAATGTCTGTTCATATCCTTTGCCCACTTTTTGATGGGGTTGTTTGTTTTTTTCTTGTAAATTTGTTTGAGTTCTTTGTAGATTCTGGATATTAGCCCTTTGTCAGATGAGTAGATTGCAAAAATTTTCTCCCATTCTGTAGGTTGACTGTTCACTCTAATGGTAGTTTCTTTTGCTGTGCAGAAGCTCTTTAGTTTAATTAGATCCCATTTGTCGATCCTTTCCTTACTCCTTATATGAAAATTAATTCAAGATGGATTAGAGACTTAAATGTTAGACCTAATACCATAAAAATCCTAGAAGAAAACCTAGGTAGTACCATTCAGGACATAGGCATGGGCAAGGACTTCATGTCTAAAACACCAAAAGCAACGGCAGCAAAAACCAGCACTTCTTATTGCACTCACCAGTCTCCTTTGTGACCACTCAAGAACAACCACTATTAGAATTTAAACTGTAAGTTTTTAGGCCATTTCTTTATAATTTTGCATACATATTTATAAATCCAATATATATACACACATAATATATACATATATACTATAAATATAGCTTCAAAACACTTATTTTGAAGGTATATATGTTTTCTTTATTTGTATAAATGGTACCATACTAGAGATATTATTCTGTATCATTTTTAGTGAATTTATTTTTCTTAATCTCTATACTTAAAAGATTGCTAGGATGTGTTGAGATGATATCTTTTTCTTTATTTTGGGTAATATACTTGGATCTCTTTTAATTTAAAATTCAGGGTTTTTTTTTCAGTGTAGGAAGTTTTTTTTTTCTTTCAGTTATGTTTTTGTTTATTGCTTCTGCTTGAATTATTCTAGTCTTCCCTTGGGAATACCTGTAATGTATAGAGTGGATCTAAGCTATTTTTCCCTTATTTATGCTTTGATGTGGCGAGGTTAATCAAAACTCAGTGCTTGTTAGCAGACGTGTATTTCTGTTATTTAAGTCTGCACTATTAACATTCTTTTTAGGGTCATAGTTATGAGGAAGGCTGATATGCTCCACTCCTAGCCCAATTTCCAGTTTCTGCAAGTTTTTGCCATGGATACCTCTAAGGTACTGAATGACTAATTTTACTCTCTAGTTCTGCATTCACAGATGCACTGAAGAGACAAAGTTAACAAAAAGCCTAAAATCCCGAATATCACTTCATTCCAGGAATCTTTCAATCTTGGTCCAACCTACCTCATTTACATATATGCAGTAAACCTCCCAGGATGCTTTTCAGGGCCAGCAGAATCTCCACTCCCTGTTCTAGTCTTGCTTTTCTGAAATTTGCTATCCCAGAATGACTAAAGAAAAAATTGGGAGGAATAGCGTTGGGGTATAGTACTCTAGACTTATCTGTATACCACACAGATCCTTGCAATAAGCTATCTGTAAGTTAATTTCTTAGCTTTGGGTGGTATTATAAGTTCTTTCTCTCTGTCTCTCTTCCACTCTCCCTCTCCATCTCTCCCTGTCTTTGTGTCCTTCTTTCCAGCTAAGTTAGTGGTAGCTTAAGAATAGACAGTTAACTAGACCCAATTTTTTTTTTTTTTTTTTTTTTTGAGACGGAGTCTCGCTCCGTCGCCCAGGCTGGAGTGCAGTGGCCGGATCTCAGCTCACTGCAAGCTCCGCCTCCTGGGTTTACGCCATTCTCTCGCCTCAGCCTCCCGAGTAGCTGGGACTACAGGCGCCCGCCATCTCGCCCGGCTAATTTTTTGTATTTTTTTAGTAGAGACGGGGTTTCACCGTGTTAGCCAGGATGGTCTCGATCTCCTGACCTCGTGATCCGCCCGTCTCGGCCTCCCAACTAGACCCAATTTTAACCGGAATACATTTGAGTCTTGAGTCTCTAAGTTTCTCTTACCTCCCAGTTTGGGGCACCATGGAATTAGGTTCTTAGAGTAGCAGCTCCTTAAGTAGATAAGAGTAAAGTGACAGTGGTGCTGGGGTCAGTAATAATGAGGCATTCTAGAAAGAGGAAAACACATGTGCAATGGGAAGACGATAGGAAGAACATAGTATACGTAAGGAGTTTTGAATTAGTGATGAAACCGTTTTAGTTTTAAGAATCTGGGTTTTGATATTGGACCAGCTCCATTAATTACTATCTGTGTGAATTTTTACAAATCACTCAAACACTCTTCACTTTCCTCATCTGTAAAATGGGGACAGTAAGAGAAACCAGTTCATATGATTGTTGCAAAGATTAAATAATATAATGCAAATGTGTTTAGTGCTTAGCATAGAGTAAGGGTCAATGACTGTTAGGTTTTGTTACTATTATTGTTATCATTCATGTTTAATTTTGACCTAAAATACAGCTGGAGTCAACTGTGGCCAGAAAATGGAGGGTCTTGCATACATAGGTAAAGGATTTTGGACTGTGAGAAACCACTAACAAGAGCAAGGACAGTAACATGATCAGATTTGTGTTGAAATGTCTGCTGTGCTTTGGAGAACACCTTGAATGCAGAGACTAGAGCCAGGTCAGTGCTGTGCAGAAGTGAGTGCATGTTAGCTTGTGACAGCCAATTGTTAGGTTTTCTGAATAGGTTGATAAATATATCCGTTATTAAGTATTAAATTCTATAAAGGTATAATTAAGTTATATTGAAATCAAAGATAAATAAGATAAAACATATTACTTCCTAATTATCTCACTGTATTTTACTATTTTCGTGTTTCTAAGGTCACTTGTATCCACTGTATCTGTATGGTAGAAATACAATGTAATGGTGAGCTACTGAGCATCTCTTCCCAATCAGTGAAGTCACTGGTAGCTTTAAATGGGCCAGGCGAGGGGCAATTACACAGTAGAAATCAGCAAAGTTTACAAATCGGGGTTTTCCCTACTACCCAGAGAGGGAGATCAGTTGTTAAACCTTTATGAGTGCACCACTGGGCCAGAGAGACACATTAGAAACTACTGAAACAGTCTGTAGAGAAACGATGACAGTTTGACTCTAAGCACTTGGAGTGGAGAGGAGGCAGCTGGATTTGAGAGATACTTTAGTGTTAGAATCAGTAGGATTCTACTGATTTTATGTAGGGGAAAAGAAGATGAAGATTGAAGTCTGAAAAGGAGTTATCTCCCTTGAGCAACTCTCCCTTGCTGTTTTTGATGAAGCAAGCTGCCATATTGTGAGCTGCCCTATGGAGAGGCCCACATGACAAGGAACTGAAGCAAAGGGCTGAGGCCCTTAGTCCAGATTCTGAATCCTGCCAACAATCATGTGAGCTTTGAGCCTTCATATAAGACTCTAGCTGTGGTTGACACTTTGATTGTAGACTCTTGAGAGACCCTAAAGTAGAAGACCCAGTTAAGGTGTGCCCAAATTCCTGACCCTCCAAAACCATGAGATAATAAATGTGTGTTATTGTAAGCTACTAAATTTGTATAGTTTCTTCTACAGCAGCAGTAGGTAACAAATGCAAGTCTTTTGTATAACTTAGCATTGGGGTATACCTTCCTGCCTTAGGGACTGAGGTTGCTGGAGTCTAGCCTTCAAGTCCACTGAGAAGAGTTCTGCAGTAGAACCGGGTCAGGTCTTGTCCTTCTGGGTAACAGGGGAGTTGACTCAGGGCTTGCCAGGCTGCACTCTCCTTTACTGCATGTAGAGTGGAGCCTTCAGGATTCTGAAAAGTGGTTAGTAGTGCCCAGTTGGGCAAATCTGTGTAAGAGTGATAGCTGAGATGAGGCCTGCTGTAGCACTCGCAGCCAGTCACTGATTAATTCTTCTCTGCTGAACAAACCATGGTCCTTCCTCTGTGGATGACCTCTGGGTTGGGCCAGAATTAATGTCTGAAGATATGCTCACTTTCCAGAAATGGGAAGGATCTTGAAGAGAAACATGGGTGTTTTTTTACATTAACTGTTTAACTTGAGAAAGACCACATGCTACCACATTCTCTCTCTTTTTTATTCCATCAGAGAGGATTAAAAAACTTAATGAAGGCTGGGCGCGGTGGCTCAAGCCTGTAATCCCAGCACTTTGGGAGGCCGAGACGGGCGGATCACGAGATCAGGAGATGGAGACCATCCTGGCTAACACGGTGAAACCTCGTCTCTACTAAAAAATACAAAAAACTAGCCGGGCGAGGTGGCGGGCGCCTGTAGTCCCAGCTACTCGGGAGGCTGAGGCAGGAGAATGGCATACACCCGAGAGGCAGAGCTTGCAGTGAGCTGAGATCCGGCCACTGCACCCCAGCCTGGGCGACAGAGCGAGACTCTGTCTCAAAAAAAAAAAAAAAAAAATTAATGAAAATTTCTGTTTATTTAAATCATCTAGGACAGAGGAAAATGGAGGACACATAATTTGAGATGATGCCAGCCATAAAAGGAACTCTGAATGGGATTTGGAAACTAACTGGCAAAAAATGTGGGTCAGCATCTTGCTCCTGATCCCTTAGGCTGAAGAGAGCTCCTTGTTTCTTGACACTGTGCCCCAGAGATGTTGTTTAAATAAGACCATGGCCAAGACAGGAGTCTACTAAAATGACTTATTTTTCCAGACTCCCATTTTAAAAACAGAAGTCTAATTGCCTATGGGGGAATTGAAATAACAGAATAATGTTAATTTATTTTTAAAACCAATTACCGGCATTTAAAAGGCGGCCTCTGTAGGAGGTCAAGATGAACTCCTCATCTACACTGATCTCTTAATAACATGCTCATTGAATTTTTTTTTTTTTTTTTTTTGCCTGAAATAGGCTAATCTTAAGTATCTTTTTGTGGGGTGGCGGGGGTGGGGGGAGTAAGATCCGTTTATTTTTTCAACAAATATTTCCTGCATGGCTATTTGGTACCAGGCACTGTTCTAGGCATGCTGTTCATTCTAGTGAGGGAGAAAAACAATAACCAGATGATTTACATATTATGTAATATGATAATATAGTGATGTATTATCAAGAAAATATAAGTATATACAATATGACATGAATTTGAAAAAATATACATATGACATATAGTAAAATTAACATTGTTAATTTTAATGCATTTATTAAAATGTAATATTATTGTAATTATATAACATAATGCCAGATTAGTGATAAATATAACTCAATTTGTAAGCTCACAAAATCTAAAAGTTTCTTTCTTTGTGATATCAAGCTGAAATGGAAAAAAAGGATGATTTAGTCTTCAGAAAAATAAAGACTATTGAATAAGGGCTCTTTCTCAAAATGGGAAATGGATGAAGACACTTCTTTTGTTTTTATTTTTTTGACAGAGTCTTGCTCTGTCGCTCAGGCAGAAGTGCAGTGTAAAGACGTGCGAAGCTCGTGTGAAGATGAGCTTTCCCTTGGGCTTGTTGCCTCAGAGTCACAAAATGGCTGTTCCAGCTTCAGGAATTGTTCCCACCTTCAAAGCAGAACGATGGGGGATGGGGCAAGGCCAGCTTTATTTCTCTCCTTTATGAGGAAAGCAAAAACTTTCCCAGGACTATCCCCACCTCAGCAGACTTCTGCTCCATCATAGTGGGCAGATGGGTGTCACATGGTCATCCCTACCTGTAAGGGAGACTGGGAAAGTGCATGCTTAGCCATTCCATGTTTTATCGTGGGAGGGATCAACGGAGTAAGGAAGTGGGTATGGATGTGGCATCAGCCAATCCGCAGGGCTTGCTCCAGGGATCTTTGAGTTAGGGGTATAAAATGCATTGATTTGTTCTTCAAGCTTTCCCCAAATTCCATTCTTATCAGCCACCATGGTTTCCTCTGATGCAGAGGAAGGCAGAAGCAGCTTGATAGCAAGAGCCTCAGGATGAACTATATTTGTTTGGGCTAAGGAGCTTTGGGAGCATGGATGAACCATAATGATGGAATCACAGGAGAGCTTTTGGTTGAAAATGATATACCAAACAGGGAACTGACAATCATGGCTTAGCTCCATGCTAGAGATGGGGAAGACGGAAGATTAATAGGATTGTAGGAAACAAGACAAATGACTACTCCTTGGCAGGAAGAGTGCTGGTGGTGGGGATAGTATACTCTTCAGGCCAAGTAGTCCAAGTATGATATAGCAAAGGTTGTTCAAATAAAACAACAGGTTGTGGATGATGCAGAAAGATCTGATATGGACTTGAGAACCCAGGATTGTGAGAAAACCAGGTTGAAACAATTCTAATATTGGGTCGAAGTTGAGACTGTATGGATATTGGGGGTCTGGGAGAAATAAAGCAGGAGAGGGGCAGGTTCTGTCACTTTATTGGAGGGCATGGGTGGAAGAATGCCTGCTTGGGCACCAGGCCAGGAAGCAGTTATGGAAGGTCAGAAAGCAAAGGGCATCAGAGGGCATGTGGTTTACTTCCTGTCTGCCTGTAGGAACAAGGTAAGTGAAACAAATTCCATAATCACTCTTGGTAGAGTTGTGTTTATACTGGTTCACTGCATGTTTATGGAACTAGTTTGAAAAATTCCTGGGTCAATGGCCAGGTCTTACCTATGAGGATGGTTCACTAGTGTTTGCATATAGGATGATCTTCATTATACAGTGATATTCTTTAGTGATTGGTTGAGAAAGCATTTGGCATATTGAAGGAACCCTATCAAAACTCTTGAGAGGACTTACAGGCTGACATACAACATTGGAGAACCCAATGACTGATGTGCAGATACTTTGATTGGAAAGCAGGTGCATCCTTCAGCAGGATTAAAGGTACTGGGGCTCAATTTATGAAGGTTAAATATGATCACCATTAGGAAATCTCATCTCCCAGACCCAGAATTAGAATTTTAGGGTAGTTATTTGAAATAATTAGTGTATTGAAGTGTAATAACCTTGACTAGACTGTTGAATATGATAGGAACCCAAGTGACTTGCCTCGTATTTAAAGAAATAGTCTGGCAGGCATAGGAAAAAGTAATTTCAATCTTCACTTGTATCCCTTTAGGGATTAAACAAAGATTCAATTTATAACTTATAATACTACTTATTAAGATTTCCTTGCTTCTTCTTTCCAGAAGCTTCTTAGGGTTTGTCATTTTCTAAATCATCACAACTGTCTCCAACACCTGGGATACTTTGTTTTTCTGTCTTCCTCATTTTCTGCTTTCTTCAGCACATTATTAATCAGATAAACTTGGACTTTTTGTTTTATTTTGCTTTCTTTCCCCAGGGACTATTTTCCTGAATTTTCCACAATATAGGAAAGGCCAGGAACTGATCCAGTAAGTAAGATTACGACCCCACCCCATAGAAATTTAGGATATTTGAACATGTTTCAGTGTATAAGCCATGAGGAAAGCAACACACTCAGAAATCTTGTCTAGAGGCCGTGCCTTTTGGTGATTTTATATGTCAGAAAGTTGTACAAGAGCCTTAAAATAGATATTCTGAGCTATTGTAATCATCTGATGGAAGCAGTACCGTTTTATGCTGGTGGAGCAGGGAAGGGTAGAGGCACTCACAAGGGAGCAAGGGAGGAAGTAGAATCTGGTAACTTACCAAGGTCAGGGCAAAAGAAAAAGCACTTCGTTTTGTTTTATTTTACTTAATTTGAACAGAGAAAGTTTAATATAAATAATTATTATAGGAGATCAGAATGGTGAGGAATTAGCTAATAAGATGAAAAGAGAATGTAAGAATACAGGAATAGCAGTTATAGGAAACAGTTGCTACCTGTCTCGTAAGGCTGAGACAGAGTGCCCGCAGAAGACTCCCACTCTTCCTCAGTCCCAGGACTGAGATCCAGACTTTGTCGGAAAGAACAAGGCTGTGGCTCAGTGGATGCAGAGGAGTTGCTGAGATGCTGTGTCATCAGAACTTGTTGGAAATCCACCTTTCAGGATGAGCCTCCATGTTCATACTTGTGGTAAAACCACTTGAGAGGGGCCTGGGGAAACCTGCAGGAGCCCAGCACAGGAGAAACCACAGGGACTGTCCCTCATTTTGTTTTCATGCCACAAAAGTATTCTAGGTATGAACTCGATGGTTTGCCAATCTTAATTTCTTCCTTGTTAGATAATCAAGCAGTTACTTTTTGCCAGGTAGCTTTTGAGTCTCTGGGCAAATGGCAAAAAAGATTGCAAAGTGTTTTCATACGATCCCATTTATAGGTGTCTTCTTTCAGCTGGAGCTTTTGTACTCTGTTAAAATGCAAATGCCCTATAGAAGAAATGACATTTTACGGCTGTTATTCCTCCTTTCTACCTTAGTGTACATGAAAGTACTGTCTCCTTTCCAAATAGCAGGGTTTGATATGATAGTTGGCAGTGGGAGGGAGATGAGAGAACCCTGGACAGCTGAGCATTTTGGAAGGGGACACTCCCAACCAGAACAGAAGGTGGAGAACGGGAGCCTGGTGTACCAGCCATGATAGAGTCTACTTCACAGCTTTTGGGAACCCTGTCCTGACTGAGTTCCGTCAAAACATCAAATGCAAAATCCACTTTTTTTGTAGAACATTTCCTTCTGTTTCTTCTCTTTTCTTACTTGCTTCAGGGAGGTTTATGGTTTGAAAAATTAAAGTGTGGATCTATTTTCATTACCAAAGGATTTGCAAAACTGAGCTGGGCCTGTCTGAGCTCGCATTTGCATTTGCCATCCCTTAAGCTGATTTTCAGTGCTGAGCAGCTATTTTAAATGTTTTCAAGAGCCTCCTTTTTAACTCTTTTCCTTACTTGAGTTGTCTATTTCTGCAGTTAAAAAAATTCCGTTGCTGATTCTTGGTGGAAAATCCCAATACCAGTTGCCAACTGCAATAATGGGTAAGACTGTTTGCTCAGGGAATGATTGGGCAGTTGGAGCCAATATCCAAGGAGTGGCTCACCCTGAAAGGCTGGTTGGGGGCTGTAGATCTGGAGCCTCAGAGGATTTAGACAACTTCAAGGTTTCTTTATGGCTGGAGCAGTGATTAGCCCAGAGTTGGTATTTGTTGAATACATGAATGGGCTAAAGGAAAAAATAATTGCTGGAAAATGAGGAATTATTCTTTGTTCAATCATGCTAGGTGAATTACTTATTGGCTACCCATATCTTGTGAGATAGACTCTGAAGTCTTTTTTACAGTATGACCCTCATAGTCTGGTACTTGTTTGTCTGTTCTGTCAGGCTTCCTTCCCTAGCATGGTTCAGCTTTGGTTTTGAGCAGGAATGCTGCTGAGGCTTCTTCTGCGAGGGTTTCCCTGACCCTTCTAGGAAATGCCTCTTCTGGGCTCCCATTGTATTTTGTATGTACCCCATTAAAATGATGGTCATCCTTTTTTAAGTACTGTAATTGAATTGTTTGCTTGTCTGTCTCCCTACTACTACTAAAAATTTGTTGCTTCCAGGCATCACCTGTTCATTTTTGAGCCCTTAATTGTTTGTTGAATGAATAAGTGAACTAGTGGCTATAAGCTATAAGCATATTAGCAGAGCTGCATCTAAGTAGCCAGATGTGTTTATGGCTTTTGGGTTGGCTCTTGGGGCAGTTAGTGGTGTGTCCTCGTGTTTGGTGGCGAAGAACCAGTCATAACAACTTTATACCAGAAGGCCAGCCCAATGCTGATTCTAGAATCAATTGTTAGTTCCAGTCCCTGTGTTTCTGAAAAAATATGATTATGGTTGACTTTTCATATTTTATTTGTGCATATTCTGTTTCTGTAGGTTCATTTCCTTTTCTTAGTAAATATTTTTTTCCTTTTTGTAGTAATAGGCAGCTTTATTTATATGAAATTATACTTGAGAGCCTATAAGGGAGAGAAAAAGTAGAGGTCTCTGGGTCCAAGCAGGGGCAGAGGGTGTGGAGCTTCCAAAATTGGTCCCTCTTCACCTTCTGTGGAGGTTAGACCCTCACACTCCAAGGAGCACAGTTTGAAAACCACTGATTTGGATTAAGGAATAAAATGAACACAATGGGAATACATCTTTTCCTAATATGTTAAGTAGAAACCCTTTGGCAACCAGGTTATATATTTACTAGGCCTTTCGTACCACTCAAACCTCTGTACCTCAAAATCAGCTTTTACAGCTTAAAAATTGGTATTGAAATAGTTACTCAGGTTTAATTTTAGAAAACTCGGGTCAATCAATATGTATGACTTTTAAGTTTAATCCTTCCTTTGGGGATCACGGAAGCTCCTTCTGGCTCCAGCGCTCTTTGATTTTCTGATTGTGAAGGGCAAGGTGGGAAAGAAATAAACAAGGTGACTAGGTTTCAAGGGCTGGCTTTCTTGGCATGAATGAGTAATTGGAAAGCCAGCATAATCAAAGTAATTTCATCCATCATGTACAGAAAGGGAAATAGAATTCAGGTTATTAAGGTTGCATGAAACTGCTTTTAGAATGTATGTACATATTTCTTCCTAGGGGCTAGATAACGTTTCCCATTTTTATTTCTAAAAGGAGTTATGGAAAAAGACAACTGAAAATAAAGCAGGAGCTATGGTCTCAAAGTAAAACTAGAATAATTCATTAAAGAACAGAAAAGAGTCTTAGGTTTCCCTTTTAAAAGAACAAGCTCACAAACCAGAACACAGGCTTTCAGCCCCTGAAGTGCACTTAGGCTAGGAGTCCTCCATGGTTCCTGTTTAGGGCGGGGGCCGGCCCAAAGAGGTAACTGAGAACCTTAGTTCCTGGCTCATCAGACCTTTTGGGTTTCACAATTGCCTAGGTCTGTGACCTTTTGGAGTTGGGGAAAACACACACAATGGAGGAATGGAGGAAAAGAGAACCTTTCTCTAGTCAAGGTAAGAGAGATGAAGAAAGAGCCAAGGAAAACCAGCTTCGCAATGCAGAAGAGAACTAGATTGCTAACTGGAAAGACAAGGAAGGACATTCTTGAAAGGAAACGAGCAGAGAAAGGCTACTATGCAGATTCAGTCTTAGAATGGTAAATTTTCCCTGTGGGATAGGGTTTTTTTTTTTTTTTTTCTTAAAGAGATCCAGGTTGGCTTTCGCTAACTCATAGGGAATTTGAGCTAAGGCATCTCCCAAAGCCTTGTTTACCTCATTCTTTTAAAAATTTATAAGAGGGAGAATTTTCTTTGCATTGGAATAAAAAAGCCAAAATTGTAGGAACTTCGTCTGTTGTTCACAGCTGTGTCTGTAGCACCTAAGCAGTGTAGTAGGTGCTCACAAAAAATTCTTGAATAAACAAATTAATGAATAAATAAACTAAGCTTTATGGCTCTTCTTTCCCCCTTTTTATTTTTCTTTCTTATAAAAAAGGAAAGGAGATTGGAATCAGTAGAGAAAGTACATTCTAGGAAGCTATGATGCATCTGGGGGCTGTTGAAGGTGGGTGGGAATGTTGTATTTTCCCAACATTAAGTGGGCCCAGATTGCTGAGCCTCTGTTGTTCTGTTTCATCTATCATTATTAGTAGTTACTGCTCTCTGTTACCAGCTTGTTTAATTACAGCAGCCTTCTCACTTTTCTCCCACTTACTATTTCTAATTTGCTGCTTCCTGAAACCTAGGAAGAATTGAAAATTATCTAGAGGATAAGCATGCCAAATTTGTTAAATCAGCGACCTTATTTTATATGTATTTCTAAGTCATGACCATGGGCATAGAAGCTTCTTTTTTAATTAATAAGGAAAAATAAAAAGATACGAAAAGAAAGCCATAAAGGTCATTTTACACACATGTAACTCCATGCACGAATGCCAATCCTTCCCCTTGTGTGTGCACTTGAGACTAGTTCTAGTACTATCCTTCAAAACCCAAGTGCATGAATTCCATGAAGTCTTTCCCCATTATTCTCATTTTAATTTTCCTTCTCTGAACAACCATGACATTAACTTATTACTTAATCATGAATTATGGCATACAATTCCCTAATTGATGTTTGTGGGTTTTTTTCCCCCAGCTAGATTTTAATTTCCTTGAAGACAGAAGCCATGCTCTTATTGTGTTAGAATATCTATTTCCCACAGCTCCTGACACAGTGCTCTGTGTATAGAGGGTGCTTGTTGGCTCACCAATTTGTTTTTTACACCAAATGCCCAGGGAAATCTTACATAGAGTTTATACCAGGCAAGGAAAGGACATGCTAGATTCTGCAGCTGCCAAAGACTGGAATGTCACTGGTATCCAGTCACCACAATCTCCAGGTCCCTCATTTTGTTCTTGGTGAGAAAGGAGCATAGGGGAGATTTCTTCCTTGAGAAGGCAGAAAGGAAGTGTTGTATCATCTTGCCTTCTAGCTTGGAAATTAACACTTGATCCTAAATTAGGTAATCTTCCCTTCACGTCTCAGAGTTTTCCCGGCAACAGACACTCAGTACGAACAACAACAACAATACCAAAACAAAAAATAAAACTCTGAAACCCAAGAACTTGGTTATATATTGTTGTTAATAGCTAGATATTTTGCATCTGTCCCCTGGGGGCTGAAATAAACACTAGACATCTTAATTACATATAATGTCACTCTCTCTAACCCATTACATTCCACAGGATCCCTAAATCCTATTTAATGAGAATATTTCTGGCTGCTGTATCTTTCTTCTTTCATCCTCACATCATATCTGGGTTTGCAAAAGCAGGAAACTTTAATAGCACATAAATAAGAGAGAGAGAGAGAAGAGGGAGAGGCTTGGCAT